>NW_012102476.1:2994422-3001564 GCF_000951045.1 Mandrillus leucophaeus | reverse complement strand
AAAAAAAAAAAAAAAAAAAAAGAAAGAAAGAAAGACCATGTAGTCTATGATCTCAATTTCCACAGTCTTAGGTCTTAGGAGGGAGGATCTGATTGGCCCAGCTGGAGTCAAATGTCCAGCCTGCTATAACCTATGGTCAAAGGAACAGGGTCATATCCTACACACAAACCCAGCACCCGGCCACCTCGCCTGCATGGGGAAGTAGTTCTCACGTGGAGGTTGTCGCGCTAGGCAGACACAATAAAATTATTTGTCACCTGCGGTGATGTTCAATCTTATGCCATAGCTTGGCCCAGCCTCTCTCTTTGATCTCACACCCTGCTTCCCTTCCTCAGTCTCTTGATCAGCCTGTTCCCTTCGCCTGGAAAACACACCCCTCCTCACCACTTGCCAAAATATCCCCATAAGGGAGGAGACCACCGCTCATATCGTCTTATGCCCAGTTTCTCCCTCCAAAGAAAGAAGAAGTAAAAACTAAAAGGCAGAAATGAAATCCACAAGCAGCCAGCCCAGCGCCACACCCTGGGCCTGGTAGTTAAAGATCGACCCCTGACTTAATCGGTTATGTTATCTATAGATTACAGACATTG
Organism: Mandrillus leucophaeus; assembly: GCF_000951045.1. Lineage (NCBI taxonomy): Eukaryota > Metazoa > Chordata > Mammalia > Primates > Cercopithecidae > Mandrillus > Mandrillus leucophaeus. Next base: position 3,000,974 of record NW_012102476.1, on the reverse strand, counting down.
TATAGAAATGCACTGTGAAAATCCCTGTCCTGTTTTGTTCCGATCTAATTACTGGTGCACACAGCCCCCAGTCACGTACCCCGTGCTTGCTCAATCGATCACGACCCTCTCACACGCACCCCCTTAGAGTTGTGAGCCCTTAAAAGGAACAAGAATTGCCCACTCGGGGAGCTTGGCTCTTGAGACAGGAGTCTTGCCGATGCCCCCAGCCGAATAAACCCCTTCCTTCTTTAACTCAGTGTCTGAGGAGTTTTGTCTGCCACACGTCCTGCCACATTTCTTGGTTCCCTGACCGGAAAGCGAGGTGAATGGCAGATGATCGAGGCAGCTCCTTAGGTGACTTAAGCCTGCCCTGTGGAACATCCCTGCGGGAGACTCAGACCAGCCCCAGCGATGCGGATCCTGAGAGCGCTCCCAGGTAAGCATTTGCCCCAGTTGGACGCCTCGCCAGAGCAGTGTGTGGCAGGCCCCCGTGGAGGATCAACACAGTGGCTGAACACCGGGAAGGAACGGACACTTGGAGTCTGGACATCTAAAACTTCGTAAGACTAGTCTTTGAAACTTGCCCACTCCATTTAAGTGGAAGCATGGCCTGATCACCCATGGTGTGCCTTTATCGGCACTTTGGTTTTGGTTTTGGCTTTGATTTGGTTTCAATTGCTTGACAGGACAGGTCTTAGGAACTTGCCCACTCCATTTGAGGGGAAGCATGGCCTGATCACCGACGGCGTGCCTTTATCGGCAGTTTGGTTTTGGTTTTGACTTGGTTTGAATTCCTTGACAGGATTGGTCTTGGGAACTTGCCTACTCCATTTGAGTGGAAGCGTGGCTTGATCACCCACGGGGTGCCTGTACTGGCACTTTGGTTTTTGTTTTTGACTTGACTTGGATTGCTTGACACTTTGGTTTTGGTTTTGACCTGGCTTGGATTTCTGGATACTCTGATTTTGATTTTGATTTTGGTTTGGTGCAAACTGCAAAAGTGTGTGTGTGCCGTTTTTACCCGTTCTTTGTTTTGTGGTATGCGTGTGGTGTGAGCATGGTGTTTTGTCTTGAAGAAGCATAGGTCAGGCACAAATAAGCCCACGCTACTAGGAACTATGTTGAAAAATTTCAAAAAAAAGGTTTAAGGGAGACTGTGGAATACTATGACACCAGGAAAACTTAAGACTTTGTGTAAGATAGACTGGCCAGCATTAGAGGTAGGTTGGCCATTAGAAGGAAGCCTGGACAGGTCCCTTGTTTCAAAGGTATGGCGCAAGATAACCTGTAAGCCAGGGAACCCAGACCAGCTGGTTTTAGACCCCCCACCCCCAATACACAGTGGTTGAGAGAACAGCAGCATAAGCAGCTGGCAGAGGCAAAGCAAGACCAGCAGAGAGAGAGAAAGGAAAGATACAGAGAGGACAAGAGGCAAAGAGAGACAGAAAGAGACAGAGAGGAAGAGACAGACAAAGAGGGAGTCAAGGAGAGAGAGAGAAAGAAAGAGAGAGGAAGAGAGAGAGAAGAAGAGACAGGCAAAAGGAAAGTCAAAGAGAGAAAGACAAAGTCAAAGAGAGAAAGAAAGAGAGAAGGAGAGAGGTATACAAGTAGTTAAAAAAAAGTATACGCTAGTCTGTTAAGAGCCAAGATAAATTTAAAACCTATAATTGATAATTGAAGGTATTCTCCATAACCCTATAACACTTCAGTACCACTTTGTTGTCAGTGTAAACAAGGGCATATCCCGAAAGCACTGAGGCCTTCCTATCAAAAATCCTTAACCCACGGATGGCTCAAATGCATTCAATCTGTAGCAGCAACTGCTTTGCTAACAATAACAACAAAAAAAAAGTGAAAAAAAGTGACTTTTAGAGGAAACCTCATTGTGAGCACACCTCACTAGTTCAGAAGTATCCTAAGAGGGGGGAAGAAAAAAGGAAAAAAAAGAAGGGGGCCGAATTTATATAAAAAGAGTATTATATGGTAAATTCTTGTCCTGAAATAAATTAACTGGCTGTTTAAAGAAAGAAATATTTATAATAAGTCAGAAAGTTGAGGCATGTCGAAGAATTGTCTGCGAAAGTCTTGAAAGAGAAAAAATGTATGTTAAGAAAAGATTTATGCAAAAAATGTTGTATAATTTAAAAGTAACTAGGCCTCCTGAATGTAAAACTATTGGAAAAAAAAAAAAAACAGTTTATGTGCAAGGTGGGTAAGAAAAGTAAAATATACCTTTGGTAAAAGGATTATAAGGAGGCATAAGAATGTACATTTTTACCTACATTAAAAAGTTAAAAAAAAAAAACTTACTGTTTTGAAGGTTTAAGCAAGTTTTAAAATGTTAATTGTAAAGAAAATTCTGTGTGTAAATATATTAGCTGAAAGGATGGACTGCCCCAACTGGTTTTTGTAATTTCCCTAAAACCATATGTTCATTTTACTAGAGGATCACAGAAGCTAAAGACTTAAAACAAACTTTAGCAATTAACACAGGATACCAAGATGCAAATGCCTGCTTAAAATGTATCAAATATTCCATCTGCACGTTAAAAAAAACCACTTGTTATGCTTGTGCACATGGCAGGCCAGAGGCCCAGATTGTCCCTTTCCACTAAGGTGGTCCTCCAGTCGACCAGGCAGAGGCTGCATGGTAGCTCTTTCCCAGGATTCTACAGCCTGGAGTAATAAGTCATGCCAAGCTTTCTCTGCTATATCCCAAAGTCGGGCACCCTGCAGTTCAGCCTCCGAAGGCCATCCAGCCTCTGTCTCCCAACACTAAGTTCACTTCGTGTCTCTCATGACAGGGAGGAACCTTAGCATTCCTTGGAGACCTGAAGGGATGTGATGAGCTTAAGAATTTTCAAGAGCTTATCAATCAGTCAGCCCTTGTTCATCCCCGAGCGGATGTGTGGTGATATTGTGGTGGACCTTTACTGGGCACTCTGCCAAATAACTGGAGTGGCACTTGTGCTTTAGTCCAATTGTCTATCCCTCTCACCCTGGCATTTCATCAACCAGAGGGAGGAAAAATAAGACATCGTAAAGTGAGAGAAGCCCCTTATGGGTCTTTCAACTCTCACATCCATTTAGACACAACTGGAGTCCCATGGGCAATACCAGATCAATTTAAAGCTTAAAATCAAATAGCTGCAGGATGTGAGTCAATATTTTGGTGGGTAACAGTTAATAAAAATGTAAATTGGAAATTCCAGGAAAAACAAGAAATTTGTTTTTGCAATTAGTTGCAGTCTCTCAATGTCACTTCATGTTATGTATGTGGAGGAACTGTAATAAGAGAACTGTAATAAGAGATCAATGGCCATGGGAAGCCCAAGAATTAGTACCTACAGACCCAGTTCCTGATGAATTCCCGGCTCAGAAGAATCACCCTGATAATTTCTGGGTCCTAAAAGCCTCAATTATTGGACAATATTGCAAAGCTAGAGAAGGAAAAGAATTCACTCACCCCATAGGACAACTTAGTTGTCTGAGACAGAAACTGTACCACAAAACAGTCACTTGGTGGAGTTCAAATCACACAGAGAGGAATCCATTTAGCAAATTCCCAAAGTTGTAAACCGTGTGGACCCACCCAGAGTCCCACCGGGACTGGACAGCCCCCACTGAATTATACTGGATAAGTGGGTATAGAGCTTATGCCAAATTACCTGACCAGTGGGCAGGTAGTTGTGTTATTGGTACTATTAAACCATCTTTCTTCCTACTGCCCATAAAAACAGACGAACTCCTGGGCTTCCCTGTCTATGCTTCCCGTGAAAAGAGAAGCACAGCCTTGTTGCTCACACAAAGCCTGTTTGGTGGTCTCTTCACATGTACCCATGAGACATCAACTGGAAGTGTAGTAATAAAACGTCAGATTTGAAAGGACTCCCAAATATCATCTAATCCAATGCTCCCCTGCCTCACACAAGTCCCTTCTCTATTCCCTCCCACTAAGTGTTCAGCCAGCCCCGCTTATGCACCTCCAGACAGGATGCTCACAACTTCCCACAGAGATCCATTGCAGCTCTGCCTATAGGAAATGCTTCCCTGTGACTCCCATGCTGAGAGCTGGCTCTGCCCTGTGGAAATGCCCAGGACGAGTCTGTTTCATTCCACACCTGGAAGCCCCGTCAGAAATTTGGACAGGGCTCATGTCACCTCTTAGTCTTCTCTCTTTCTGGCTGATCATCCTTAGTGATAACTAATATTCCCCCATAAGACAAATTCCCAAGTCCTCTGATCACCACACGGGGAACACGTGCTTCAAATTTTAGGACATCTGATGCCTCAGAATAAAAGTGTAGCAGGACGAGCCGCAGACAAAACTTCTCAGACACCAAGTTGTAGAAGGAAAGGCTTTATTCAGCTGGGAGCGTTGGCAAGCTACTGCCTTAAAATCTGAGCTCTCCGAGTGCACAATTTCTGTCCCTCACAACACTAAAGATTTCATATGAAAGGGTTGTGATTGATTGAGCAGTCTAGGGGATACGTGACAGGGGTTTCATGCACTGGTAGTCAGAGAGAAACAGAACAGGGCCAGGAGTTTCACAATGTTCTTCTACACAATGTAAGGAATATCGGTTTCTAAGTCATGAATTGATTTTTAACTACTGGGTTTAGGCCAGGCAGACCCAGGCCTGGTTCCGGGCCCGGCGCCGGGCTGCCTGTCTTTGGTTTTACTTCATTGTTTTTTCTTAAAACAGGTACTGAGTATAAAACAATATAAAACAACATGAGAGGGTCTCTCTCTTTCCTCAAAAGCAAGAGGGGCTGGCCCAACTGCAGTGGTGTTTATAGCAATTGATCACAACCAGTTACAGATTCCTGTATCTTTCTCCACTCCCACTGCTTCACCTGACTAGCCTAAAATCAATCAATCAATCAATCAATGCAAATGCATGTTCCAGGAAATCTTTTTTTTTTTTTTTTTAAAGACAGGGTCTTATTCTGTCACCCAGGCTGGAGTGCAGTGGCACAATCTTGGTTCACTGAAGTGATCTTCTCACCTCAGCCTCACAAGTAGCTGGGACCACAGGCAAGTATCACATGCCCAGCTAACTTTATTTTTTGTAGAGACGTGGTCTAGCCACATTGCTCAGGGTGGTCTAGAACTCCTAAGCTCAAGCAATCCTCCCACCTCAGTCTTCTAAAGTGTTGAGATTACTTGGCATGAACCGCCACACCCAACCAAGGAAATCTTTTAATTAAAAAAAAGAGGAAGAAGACAAGACAAATGAAATATCCAGCAATAACCAGTTGGTTAAATCAATTAAATATATCAATTTCATAGAATACTATCCAACCTTTAACAAAATATTGACTGGGCACAGTGACTCATGCCTGTAATCCCAACACTTTGGGGGGCCAAAGTGAGCAGATCACCTGAGCCCAGGAGTTTGAAACCAGCTTTAGCAACGTGACAAAACCCTGTCTTTGCAAAAGATACAAAAATTAGCCGGGTATGGTGGTGCATGCCTGTGGTTCCAGCTACTTGGGAGGCTGAGGTGGGAGGATCATTTCAGCCCAGGAGGCAGAGGTTACAGTGAGCTGAGGTCATGCCACTGCACTCCAGCCTAGGCAACAAAACCAGACCCTGTCCCGAAAATAAAAAGGTAAATTTACATGTGCTAGCATAGAAAGATTGTTATGATAATGTAAGCAGAAAAAAATCAAGTTACAAAACAGTGTGTGTCACATCTTATTTATCCATTAGGCAGGAAATCTGTTTTTTCTCAGCCTCTCACTTCCACATCTCTGCCTACTAAACATTTGTTGGGTATACTTTAAAACACATTGGTGCAAGGAACTCTGCACAGTTATTTCTAGATTTTAGAAATGTCTTATTTATAGAGCACAGAAGACATGAGGTTTTGGGAACCTTCCATGTGCAATGATATTGATATTGACCTACACAGTCGTCTCTCCTATATCAATGGGGGATTGATTCCAGGAAGCCCTGCAAATAACAAGTTCCGCAGATGCTCAAGTCCCTTATATAAAATGGTATAGTATTCGTATGTAACCTACACAAATCATTTCTAGATTACTTATAATACCTAATACAATGTAAATGGCATGTAAATCATTAGTACACTGTATTGTTTAGGAAATAATTACAAGAAAAAAAGTCTGTACATGTTCGGTGCAGAGATAACCATTCATTCTTTCTTTTATAATCATTTTCAATGCATGATTGGTTGAATCCACGGACATGAAACTCACAGATACGAAGGGCTGTCTGTGTATATATCTCCATAATGTTTGCTTTCAAATAAAGAGCACATATTACTTTTAAAATAAAAAAATTAATAATGGATTTGAGATAAGCATGGCATGGTGGGAAGATAAGGCAGGAGGATCGCTTGAGCCCAGGAGTTTCAGGCTGCAGTGAACTGTGATTGCGCCACTGCACTCCAGCCCGGGTGAGTGCAGCATGGGTGGGAGACTTAATCTCTCTTTTTTTTTTTTTTTTTTTTTTGACAGAGTCTCGCTGTGTCTCCCAGGCTGGAGTGCAGTGGCGTGATCTCGGCTCACTGCAAGCTCCGCCTCCCGGGTTCACGCCATTCT
>NW_012102476.1:2991066-2993627 GCF_000951045.1 Mandrillus leucophaeus | reverse complement strand
AGATAGAATCTTGCTCTGTCACCCAGGCTGGAGTGCAGTGGCGCGATCTCATCTCACTGCAACCTCCGCCCCAGGGTTCAAGTGATTCTCCCACTTCAGCCTCCCGAATAGTTGGGATTACAGACATGTGCCACCATGCCTGGCTAGTTTTTGTATTTTTAGTAAAGACAGGGTTTCACCTTGTTGGTCATGCTGGTCTCAAACTCCTGACCTTGTGATCCACTTGCCTCAGCCTCCCAAAGTGCTGGGATTACAGGCATGAACCACCTTGCCCGGTCAAAAAATTACAATTTTTAAAAAGGATTTGCAATGCTTTGATGACCTCTGAAAGTCAGAGTGTTGCACTGTTTCCTTCTTCACTTTTCTTAGCATTTATTCATTCAACAAACACTGTCTAAGACTTTCTTTGTACCAGACCCCATGCTGAGCCTTGGGCACATGGAGACCACTGAAGAGGGGTTCCAGCTGTAGGAGCTCACAGGTGTCACAGAAAACTCAGCATGGTAAATGCTGGAACAGAGGAAAGACCAAGGTGTGAGATCACAGAGGAGGGACTTCCTCTTGAAGATAATAGTGTTTCTTGGGCAGAGAAACAGCCATTCCAAAGGACAATTGAGAGCAGCCACTGTGTTGCCTGGGCTGGAGTGCAGTGGCCATTCACAGGTGCCATCATAGCACACTATGGCCTTGAACTCCTGGACTCTAGTGATCCTCCTGCCTCAGCCTCCCAACTAGCTGGGACTATAGGCTGGCCCCAGCACATGTGGCTCTCTTGCTCTTGTGGCAAGAGATGATGCACTAGGGCTTCTCACATTTGCCACAGATACAAAGCTGAAGCTTTCTGTCGCTTGGGTTGGTGGCAGCTGATGAAGGTGTGAGGGTGGTGGTCATAGGTGTCATCTCTCAAGTTTTCTGAGGCAGAGCCTGATACTGTTAAGTCCCACAGGCAAGTCCAGGGGAAGTGGGGCTTGGGAACTGAGGCCATGCCAGGCCTCGGTCAGGCCCAGGTCAGGGACCGACAAAGGGAACACTCATTCAGTGGGAAGGACGTTTCAGAGGTTCCGAACCTCTTGAATTTTTTTTTTTTTTTTTTTTGAGACGGAGTTTTGCTCTTGTTGCCCAGGCTGGAGTGCAGTAGCGTGATCTCGGCTCACTGCTGTGAGACAATTTTGTCTGTTGTGTTCACTGCTGTATCCCCAGGTCTATCTAGCACAGTGGCTGGCACAGAGGAGGTCTTCAGTAAATATTTGTGAATGAACCAAGGGAGTGTTAAGCATCTATAACCAGGTATGCCCGGTAATTTTTAACCATTATTTTATTTCTTACTAGAAATAAATGAGGCTGGCCGCGGTGGCTCACGCCTGTAACCCTAGCACTGTGGGAGCCCAAGGCAGGCGGATCACCTGAGGTCGGGAGTTCAAGACCAGCCTGGCCAACACGGTGAAACCCCATCTCTACTAAAAATACAAAAAATTAGCTGGGCATGATGGCAGGGGCCTGTAATCCCAGCTACTCACCAGGCTGAGCTACTCACCAGGAGAATCGCTTGAACCTGGGGGGTGGAGGTTGCAGTGAGTCAAGATCGTGCCACTGCACTCCAGCCTGGGCGACAGTGGGACTCCGTCTCACCAAAAAATAATAAAATAAATAAATGAGATTATCCCATTTTTGCTAATTAAAAAAATATATATACATACACAGCACATAGGGCGGGGCTCCCCACAGGGTGGAGGGTGACAGGGAGCCCGCTGGAGTTCGGTGTGAGGTGGTGACGTGTGTGGGTGGAAAATGTTTAAAACACCATCCATTAAGGTATTAATAGGAGTTCTCTTTGGGAAATGGGATTTCAAGTTGTTTTAATATTCCTCCTTTTAACGAAGCTGTATTTTATGATTTTTCTACAATGACAACAGAATGATTTTGCAATAAGAAAAAAAAGATGGGACCGGGTGTTGTGGTTCATACCTGTAATCCCAGCATTTTGGGAGGCTCAGGTGAGTGGATTACTTGAGCCCAGTAGTTGGAGATCAGCCTGGAAAACATATCAAGACCCTATCTCTACACAATTTAGCAGGAGTGGTGGTGTGCACCTATAGTCCCAGCTACTTGGGAGGCTGGGGTGGGAGGATTGCTTGAGCCCAGGAGGTCAAGGCTGCAGTGAGCTATGATTAAATCACTGCACTCCAGCTGAGGTGACATAGCAAGACCGTGTCTCAAAAAAAAAAAAAAAAAGAAAAAGAAAAAGAAAAAGAAAAAGAGAAAATAAAGGGGAAAATGGGACTAGTGTACTAAAGGTATGTATTATTTTACCACAGTGAAAAATAAGAATTTCTTAGGTGTACTGATCCTTCAAGTGTAGTGTTATAACCCCAAATGATTGTCATAATTGGGCCACATGCCTGACCCAAATGCTTTTGTTGTGTGTGAAAAGCAAACCAGGGACTGGGACTCCAACCTGTTATTCTTTTCTCAGCCTGGAGTGCAGTGGTGCCATCATAGCTCACTGTCACCTTGAACTCCCAGGCTCAAGCGAGGTCCTCTTGTTCTTTTTTTTTTTTTTT
>NW_012102476.1:2981932-2989581 GCF_000951045.1 Mandrillus leucophaeus | reverse complement strand
GGAGAGGGAGAAGAAGTCCAAAGAACTAAGAGAATGTATAACCAGCAGCACCTGACCTAGTCACTTTTTAACTCAGGTGAGGTGATTACAGACGTAATACAATGTTTTCCTCTTTCCCTTAGAGATATGAGGATCCTTTCCCTGTACAATAGGCTGAACATTTTGCAAAACACTTCTCAGCTGAGGTTTTCTATGGCCCCTCCACTAGCAGAGATTGTGACCCTGGTTTAACAGAAGAGGAGACTAAAGTGCAGAGAGGCTAGATCACTTCCTCAAGGTCAGCCAGCTCACTGACCACAATGCAGACATTACACAAGGTCTTTTGCTTTCACTCTATTTTCCCACTCCATCATATTTTCTTTTTGTTTGTTTTTTGAATTCTGAAACATAGCATACTTACAAAAAGAGTGTGGGAAAATATCCATGTACAGTTTAAAGAACAACTATGTACCATGTACCCACCACCGGCCCAAGGAACAGAATTAAACATAGCCCAGAAGCTCCCTATGTAGCCCTCCCTAGAAATAGCCCCTATGCTAAGTTTTCTATTCTCTTGTCTTTTAAAAAGTTTTTATTGGCTGGGCGTGGTGGCTCATGCCTGTAATCCCAGCACTTTGGGAGGCCGAGGCCAGCAGATCACCTGAGGTCAGCAGTTTGAGACCAGCCTGGTCAACATGGTGAAACGCCGTCTCTACTAAAAATGCAGTAATTAGCCGAGTGTGGTGGTGCATACCTGTAATTCCAGCTATTCAGGAGGCTGAAACAGGAGAATCACTTGAACCCAGGAGGTGGAGTTTTTAATAGATATTGGCAAACTGCCCTTCATGGCTATATATATTTACAGCGATATAGAAATTTTAGAATAGACCAGTCCTGTGTAACCTACTCTGTTCCACAGATGGATGAGTCAACCGATGCTGAAAGTGACTCCACACACAGCTGGTGGGAAGCACCATTAGAATCCATGCAGGTGTCTGGACTTTCAGTTCTAAATCTCTCTCTCTCTCTCTCTTTTTTTTTTTTTTTGTCGGGGGCTGTTTGTTTGTTTGTTATTGTTGTTTGCTTTTTTAGAGTCAGTTTCTCGCTGTGTCGCCCAGACTGGAGTGCAGTGGCGCAGTCACAGCTCCCTGCAGCCTCGACCTCCTGAGTCCTAGAGTTCTTGAAGTTCATGTTAACATTTCATTATACTGATGCTGCCTGCAGTTTGCTTACTTAATGGTAGTAGTTTAATTTCTAATTTCTCAAGCTTTCTGTTTTTCCCCTTGGGCTATGTTGCTACCCTGGATCGATCATGTGCGCTGTCAAGTGACCCTTGAATCCTGCCGATCATGAGGTTTGTCGAGTGACCAATCTTCCCTCGTCTACAATTTGTTGGACTTGGAAGTTACTCGAAAGGAGCAATGTTCCGTCAGCCGCTGCCAAGAAACCATTTACATTACTACGAGAGCGAAGGAAAACACGTGACGTTCTGCAATCCCTTTGCGATGGGTTTTGCAAGCCTGAGGTTGTTGCGCCTTTTAGAGTCTAGGAAGCCCGCCTCTCGGTGGCGGAGTCGTCATTGGATGTTGCAGCTGTCAATCACCTGGGGTATAAATAAGGGAGTCCGGCGGCTCCTCTATCAGGAAGATTGCGCCTGCCGTGGGGCTCGCGGTGTGAGTCGCGCTGGGTAGAATCCCTGCAGGTAATATTTGACTTTTACTTCATATTAACCTGAGTGGAAAATAAAAGGGCCCTCTTCTCCCCTCCCTTCCCTGCCGGGCAGGCGCGATGGCGGAAGCCTCGGCGACGGGCGCCTGCGGAGAGGCGATGGCGGCAGTGGCAGCAGCGGAAGGCTCCTCGGGCCCGGCGGGCTTGACTGTGGGCCGGAGCTTCTCGAACTACCGGCCCTTCGAGCCCCAGGCGTTGGGCCTCAGCCCGAGCTGGCGGCTGACGGGCTTCTCCGGCATGAAGGGCTGAGGCTGCAAGGTCCCGCAGGAGACGCTGCTCAAACTCCTGGCGGGACTGACGCGGCCGGACGTGCGGCCCCAGCTGGGCCGGGGCCTGGTGGGCGGCCAGGAAGAGGCGTCCCAGGAAGCCGGCATGCCAACAGGAGCGGGCTCCAGCCCCACCTTTCCAGCCCTGGGCATCGGGATGGACTCTTGCGTCATCCCCCTGAGGCACGGGGGCCTGTCACTGGTGCAGACCACGGACTTCTTTTACCCCTTGGTGGAAGATCCCTACATGATGGGGCGCATAGCTTGTGCCAACGTGCTGAGTGACCTCTACGCCATGGGGATTACTGAGTGTGACAACATGTTGATGTTACTCAGCGTCAGCCAGAGTATGAGTGAGGAGGAACGCGAAAAGGTAACGCCACTCATGGTCAAAGGCTTTCGGGATGCCGCGGAGGAAGGAGGGACGGCAGTGACCGGTGGGCAAACGGTGGTCAACCCTTGGATTATAATCGGTGGAGTTGCCACTGTGGTATGCCAGCCAAATGAGTTCATAATGCCGGACAGTGCCGTCGTTGGGGACGTGCTGGTGTTAACCAAACCATTAGGAACCCAGGTTGCTGTCAATGCCCACCAATGGCTGGATAATCCTGAAAGATGGAATAAAGTAAAGATGGTGGTCTCCAGAGAAGAGGTGGAGCTGGCCTATCAGGAAGCCATGTTCAACATGGCTACCCTCAACAGAACTGCTGCAGGTTTAATGCACACATTTAATGCCCATGCGGCCACAGATATCACAGGCTTTGGCATTCTGGGACACTCCCAGAACCTTGCAAAACAACAAAGAAATGAAGTGTCCTTTGTTATTCATAATCTGCCGATAATTGCCAAGATGGCTGCCGTCAGCAAGGCCAGTGGACGGTTTGGGCTTCTTCAAGGAACCTCAGCTGAAACCTCTGGGGGATTACTGATTTGTCTGCCAAGAGAACAGGCGGCTCGCTTTTGTTCCGAAATCAAATCCTCCAAGTACGGAGAGGGTCACCAAGCGTGGATCGTTGGCATTGTGGAAAAGGGAAACCGAACGGCCCGGATCATTGACAAGCCGCGAGTTATTGAAGTCCTACCTCGTGGGGCTACAGCTGCTGCTCTTGCTCCTGACAGTTCAAATGCCTCCTCTGAGCCTAGCTCGTGAGATGAAAGAACAGAAGTTGTTTGGACTTTAGAGCCATTGTCCACAATCACGGATGGTTCTCAAGAGTTGATTTTAAGAAATTTCCAAAGAAGGCTGCCTGCATAGTGGTTCTGGCTGCCCTTTCTAGGTGATTGGAATCAGCCCATCAAAAGCAGCCTTTACGTACATTCTGAGGCCAGAGTAACATTTTGAACTTTGGGGGGATGTTCATCACTTGGGTAGAAGAGGAGCAAAAATACCTCTGTTTTCTCTTTCCAAAGTAAGATGAGGCTATTCCAGGTTGAGGGATTTTTCTTTGCACTGGGTTGATTAATTTCTGCACAGGGAGTGAGATTATTAAAATAACACACAAAGTAAATTGCAAAATGAAAAAAATTTAGATCAGAAGCAAATGAGTTTTGGAGCAATATTGTTGATAACTAAATTGTCAAGAGAGATCGTATAATGCAACATCAAATTCTTTATTCAATGTTACTGAAGTACTGGCTCTTTCCTGCTCTGGACAAGAATTGAGCAGCTTGTCTGATGACTGGGAAAGGAGGACCTGCAACCATCTGACTTGGTCTCTGTTAATGACGTCTCTCCCTCTAAACTCCATTAAGGACTGGGAGAGGCAGAGCAAGCCTCAGAGCCCAGGCCTTGGTGGTCATTAAGATGTTTAGTCTTTTGCTGCAAATTCCTGGTGAGTTGATCAATAAAGAGTAATTTCTTGCTAAATAAATAAAAGAGACCTTGAAAAACTCTTCTGGCTAATGTTTGGTTGTTTGAAATTCAATACGGTCATAAAACGATACATTGAGTCTGGTATAGCAGAGTGAGTGTTTTCCCTGATCCTGGTGAATTGGGGGATTTAACACCCAGATTTAGGGTTGCACCTTCCACCTGAGATGACAGAAAAGGACTCAAAGCAGGCATACACCCCAAGGGTTAGAGGATGGGGCAGGAAATAGCAAAAGGAAGGTGTCAACAATTCTTGAAAGATGGAAAGGAGGTGGAAGAGGGGTAACTGACTTAGAGGAATCCTTCACAGTAGGGGAAGACAAGAAGCAAGAAGATTGCTCGGAAGATGGGGTAAGGGCTGGAGATAAAAACATACTGGTTGAGCGTTTATACACGGTAATTAGATCTCTAGCGTTCTCCACACTCTTATTTCACACAGCCAGGTGACTGCCCCTCACCTACGCAGGTAAAGTTGGGAGCATCACACACAGCAGAGGATAGGGAGCCTAACTGAAAAGAGGATAAAAATCTAAAATGAGACTGCCTAGCCCGCTTCCTCAATTAGCTATTAAAAACACTGGCCAGGCCAAGGCCAGTGGCTCATGCCTATAATCCCAGCACTTTGGGAGGCCAAGGTGGACGATCTCTTGAGCTCAGGAGTTCGAGTTCAGCCTGGCCAATATGGCAAAACTCTGTCTCTACTAAAACAAACAAAAAAAATACAAAAATACCCAAGCGTGATGGTATGCCCCTGTAGTCCCAGCTATTCGGGAGGCCAAAGTGGGAGAACTTTGAACCCGCAAGGCAGAGGTTGCAGTACGCAAACACTGCAGTCCAGCCTGGGCGACGGGAGTGAAACCCTGTCTCAAAAAAATAAAGCCCAAAATCACTGTACCACAAGGCCTCCTAGGTGAAAGCCTTTATTGAATGATGTTAAATTGTTTTTTTTTTTTTTTCTTTTTTTTTTCCCCAGAGTCACTCTGTTGCCAAGGCTGGAGTGCAGTGGTGTGATCTCGGCTCACTGCAACCTCCGCCTCCCGGGTTCAAGTGATTCTCATGCCTCAGCCTCCCGAGTAGCTGAGATTACAAGTGTGCGCCACCACACCCGGTGAATGTTGTGTTTTTAGGAGAGATGTGGTTTCACCAAATTGGCCAGGCTTGTCTCGAATTCCTAACCTCAATCTACCGACCTCAGCCTCCCGAAGTGCTGGGATTACAGGCGTGAGCCACCGCGCCCAGCTAATGTTAGCTTTTTAATGCCTCATTCTTAAATATGAGCAGTCAAGGATCACCAGGTGTGTGAGGAGAGCCTCCAACTTAAACAGAAAAAGGAAACTCAGAGGGACAATACAGGAAATAGGAAAAAAGAATTTTTAAAAATCCACAAAGCAATAATTAAGAGAACCAGCCACTTAGAATATAAAGATAAAGCTAAAACTTGAAAATTTTTAGTAGGGGGCTGGGAGTGGTGGCTCATGCCTGTAATCCCAGCATTTTGGGAGGCCAAAAGGTGGGCAGATCACCAGAGGTTAGGAGTTCGAGACCAGCCTGGCCGACATGGTGAAACCCCACCTTTACTAAAAATATAAAAATTAGCTGGGCTTGGTGGCGTGCGCCTGTAATCCCAGCTACTGGGGAGGCTGAGGCAGGAGAATCACTTGAACCCAGGAGGCAGAGGATACAGTGAGCCGAGATCATGCCATTGCACTTCAGCCTGGACAACAAGAGCAAAACTCTGTCTCAAAAAAAAAAAAATTTCTAATAGGCATAAAGTTGCAGAAATTTATCAGCAAGTAGCCCCAAAAGGCCAGGCGCAGTAACTCACATCTGTAATAACTCGCACTTTGGGAGGCCAAGGTGGGCTTGAGCCCATGAGTTCAATACCAACCTGGGCAACATAGCAAAAACCTGTCTCTACAAAAAATACAAAAATTAGCAGGGCATGGTTGTGTGCACTTGTAGTCCCAGCTTCTCTGGAGGCTAGGGTGGGAGGATCACTTGAGCCTGGGAGGTGGAGGCTGCAGTGAGCCGAGATTGCACCACTGCAGTCCAGCCTGGGTGACACAGTGAGACCCTGTCTCAAAAAATAAATAAGCCGGGCGCGGTGACTGACGCTTGTAATCCCAGCACTTTGGGAGGCCGAGGCGGGTGGATCACGAGGTCAGGAGATAGAGACCATCCTGGCTAACACGGTGAAAGCCCGTCTCTACTAAAAATACAAAAAATTAGCCGGGCGTGGTGGCAGGTGCTTGTAGTCCCAGCTACTTGGGAAGCTGAGGCAGGAGAATGGCGTGAACCTGGGAGGCAGAGCTGGCAGTGAGCCAAGACCACGCCACTGCACTCCAGCCTGGGTGACAGAGCAAGACTCTGTCTCAAAAATAAATAAATAAATAAGAAAGTAGACCATGTAGCCATAAAAAAGAATGAGTTCATGTCTTTCGCAGGGATATAGATGAAGCTGGAAGCCATCATTCTTAGCAAACTAACACAGGAACAGAAAACCACAAAACAAGTTCTCACTCATAAGTGGGAGTTGAACAAATGGACACAGGGAGGGGAACATCACACACCGGCACCTACTAGGGGGTTGGGGGCAAGGGGAGGGAGAACATTAGGACAAATAGGTAATGCATGCGGGGCTTAAAACCTAAATGACAGGTTGATAGGTGCAGCAAACCACCATGGCACATGTATACCTATGTAACACGCCTGTATGTTCTGCACATGTATCCCAGAACTTGAAGTAAAATTAAAAACAAAAGAGTAGCCCAAAAAGATGCATAATAAAAGAAAATCTATGAAGATCAAATGAGGCAGGAGGTTCAACATCTAAGTGGAGTTCTAGAATAAGGCAGTAAAGCAGATGGAAGAAAAAATATTATCAACGTTTTCTAGAACTTAAAAGTCGTAAACCACATACCTCTTGAATTCCTAGGATAGTACATTTTAAAAGACCCATGATAATTTTATTAAATTTCAAAATGCCAGGTATGAAGAAGAGATCCTAATAATAATGATAGCAAATGTTTATACAGCACATACTCTGTGCAGGAAGTAAGTGCTTTATATGTATTAACCCAATCTTCTAACAACCCCGATTTGCATATGAGGAAGCTGAGGTATAGGGAGAATAAGAAATTTGTCCAAGGTTGCATAGTCAGTCTTGTAGGCGGTCTGACTCCAGAACTCATGCTTCTGATCACTATGATCACATACAAAGGTGTGGGAATAATGACACACCTTTGTATGTCATAGTGACATCAGACTTCGCAACCTCAAATTGGAAGCTTAAAAACAATAAAGCAGCTAGGTGCAGTGGCTCACACCTGTAATTCCAGCACTTTGGGAAGCCGAGCCAGGAGGATCACTTGAGCCTAGGAGTTTGTGACCAGCCTGGGCAATACAGTGAGATCCTATCTCTACAAAAAAATTATAAAATTAAGTTTAGCCAGGCATGGTGGCATGTGCCTGAGGTTGAGGCGCGAGGATTGCTTGAGCAACAGAGTGAGACCCTGTCTCAGGAAAAAATATTCAAAAACACAAAAAAACAATAAAGCCATGCCTTCAAAATTCTGAGGGTAAATGATAATCTATGTAGAAGTATACAGCCAGCCACATTTTTCAAATAAGTAGAATAAAGATATCTTGGGGCATGCAGGGTATCAAAATGGCTTCATCCCATGTACTTTTTCTCAAGAAACTACCGGAGGATATGCTCCAACAAAACAAGGAAGCAGGCCAGGCGTGGTGGCTCACACCTATAATCCCAGTACTTTGGGAGGCCGAGGCGGGCGGATCATGAGGTC
>NW_012102476.1:2979187-2980342 GCF_000951045.1 Mandrillus leucophaeus | reverse complement strand
TCACTGCAACCTCTGCCTCCTGGCTTCAAGCGATTCTCCCGCCTCAGCCTCCGGAGTAGCTGGGATTATAGGCAGACGCCACCATGCCTGGCTAGTTTTTGTATTTTCAGTAGAGACAGGGTTTCACCATGTTGGCTAGGCTGGTCTCGAACTCCTGACCTCAAGTAATCCACCTGCCTTGGCCTCCCAAAGTAATCCTGGGATTACAGGTGTAAGTCACCGTGCCCAACCAACATTGAATATTTACATAGCCAGTTATGCAAATATATTAACATCAACATCAAAAAATAGGTAAATCAATTCAATCCATTTTTCTCCTGCTCAAAGTGCTTAAACAGCTTTTCCAGCAATTTCCCACCCCTGCTACAGATCTCCAACTTCATCTCATGGCACTCTCTCTACCTCTCTCACTACCTGCTGGCCCATCAGCCTTCCCTGGCACTTCAAACAAATCAAGATCCTTTGTGCTTGCAGTTCCCTCTGTCTGGAACCTCACCTCACACTCACCTGGCTGGCTCGTTCTCAGTTCTGTCTCAGTTCAAATAAAACCTCTTCATAAAGGCCCTCTCCCACCTCCCAGCCAGCAACCAGCCACTCTCCAATGCATCACCTGGTTTATTCGCTTTGTAGCTTTTATCCTAGCCTATAATTCCCTTGAGAATGTGTTAGTTCGCTTTAGAATTGTCCCCTTCTGGGCCGGGCATGGTGGCTCACGCCTGTAATCCCAGCACTTTGGGAGGCCGAGGTGGGCAGATCACGAGGTCAAGAGATCGAGACCATCCTGGCTAACACTGTGAAACCCCGTCTCTACTAAAAATACAAAAAATTAGCCGGCTGTGGTGGCACGCGCCTGTAGTTTCAGCTACTCAGGAAGCTGAGGCAGGAGAATCGCTTGAACCCGGGAGGCAGAGGTTGCAGTGAGCCGAGATCACACCATTGCACTCCAGCCTGGGTGACAGAGACTCCATCTCTAAATAAATAAATAAATAAAAATACAAAAATTAGCCAGGCCTGGTGGCAGGTGCCTGTAATCCCAGCTACTTGGGAAGCTGAGACAGGAGAA
Organism: Mandrillus leucophaeus; assembly: GCF_000951045.1. Lineage (NCBI taxonomy): Eukaryota > Metazoa > Chordata > Mammalia > Primates > Cercopithecidae > Mandrillus > Mandrillus leucophaeus. The sequence continues at coordinate 2,979,279 of NW_012102476.1, read as the reverse complement.
TTGCTTGAACTGGGAGGCGGAGGTTGCAGTGAGCCGAGATCGTGCCATTGCACTCCAGTCTGGGCAACAGAGTAAGACTTCGTCTCAAAAAA
>NW_012102476.1:2951634-2978414 GCF_000951045.1 Mandrillus leucophaeus | reverse complement strand
GAGACGGGCGGATCACAAGGTCAGGAGATCGAGACCATCCTGGCTAACACAGTGAAACCCTGTCTCTACTAAAAAATGCAAAAAAACTAGCCGGGCGGGTTGGCGGGCGCCTGTAGTCCCAGCTACTCGGGAGGCTGAGGTAGGAGAATGGCGTACACCCGGGAGGCGGAGCTTGCAGTGAGCTGAGACCCGGCCACTGCACCCCAGCCTGGGCGACAGAGCAAGACTCCGTCTCAAAAAAAAAAAAAGAAAAAAAGAAAAAAAGAAGAAAACTCCTGGTTTTTCAAGTGATCCTCCTGCCTTGGCCTCCCAAAGTCCTGGGATTACAGGCATGAGCCACTGCGCCTGACCCTATTTCCTTTTAGAAGGAAGTGTAGGAAGGCTTTTCAGAGGAGGTGGCCTTGAAACGGGGCTCTGCAGGATGGGTGGCATTTGGATTTGGATGTGCACAGAACGGGGCAGGCATTCCAGATGGAGGGAACTGAGGAAGCAAAGGTTGGGAGGGAAGAGTCCGGAACATCTGTCTGGACTTCAGCAAGTGTGTATGGGCACAGGATGGAAAAGCAGGCTGAAAGAAGCCTTCAAAGGGTGTTGGGGACTCTCTGGCCTGAATGAGCTAGGCTGGAGATTCCTAAAAGCCTCTGTCGTGACTCCCCCTGAAAAATTTAACAACAAATATTCTGAATTATAGCAGCACCTTTTCTCCCAGTAGCAGAAGGATGTGCTGCAGGCATGGCCTGCTCGCCTGGCCCAATCCATCCATCCTGTCACTAAACCTTTATTGGCTTGCACTGGAAAAACACCTTTGATTTGAAAAGACTCAGGCATTCCATCTCTTGGGAAGATAGGCTCATAAAGGGCAAGTCACTGTGGCACAGTGGCTGATGCCTGTAACCCCAGCACTTTGGGAGTCTGAGGCAGCAGGATCACTTGAGTCCACGAGCTCGAGGCTGCAGTGAGCTGTGATTACATCACTGTACTCCAGCCTGGCCAACATGGTGAGACCCCATCTCTAATAAAAATACAAAAATTAGCCAAGCATGGTGGCGTGTGCCTGTAGTCCCAGCTACTCAGGAGGCTGAGGCAGGAGAATCACTTGAACGGAGGTTGCAGTGAGCTGAGATCATGCCACTGCAATCCAGCCTGGGTGACACAGCAAGACTCCATCTCAAAAAATAATAATAAAAAAATATAAATAAATAAGTAAACATTAATAATATAGAAAACATCTCACCATGTTGCCCAGGCTAGTGTCAAACTCCTGCGCTCAAGCAATCCTCCCGCCTCAGCTTCCCAAAGCCCTAGGATTACAGAAGTGAGCCACCATACCTGGCTCCAAATCTTGGTCTTTTCTGCCTAGATTCTTGTGTTAGTTATTCATCTCCAGTTCCTTGACTTTCAGTATTGTCTAAATGATTGAGACTGCCACATCTGAATGTGTAGCCCTGATTGCTCCTCTAAACCTTAGATTCAAAACTTCACTGCCAACTCACCATGCCTCTTTAACTTGCCTTGCCCTAAACCACACGCCTGAGGCCATACGTGTTCAGTCCTGCCCCTCATCTTTTCCATCCCCAAATCAGTCACCATCCACCCACGGGGTTGCCAAACCCTCAAAATCTGTAAGCCATTCTATCCTTTCTCCCATCCCCCATTCAAAACCAACAAAAACCTCCAGATCTACCTTCAAAATACGTCCCTAAGACATCCACTTCTCTCCATCTTCACCCCCCATCACCTGGCTCAAGTCACCATCATCTCTTGCCTGGACAACAGCAGTAACTCATCCCCCTGCTTCTACTCTTGCCTTCTCCAATTCTTTTTTTTTTTTTTTTTTTTTGTGGAGACAGAGTCTCGCTCTGTCACCCAGGCTGGAGTGCAGTGGCGCAATTATAGCTCCCTGCAGCCTCGAACTCCTGGGTTCAAATGATCTGCCCAAAATATGATCACTCTCCTGCTTAAAACCCTCTGAGGCTGGGAGCGGTGGCTCACACTTGTAATCCCAGCACTTTGGGAGGCCAAGGCGGGCAGATCACCTGAGGTCAGGAGTTCGAGGCCAGCCTAACCAACATGGTGAAACCCTGTCTCTACTAAAAATACAAAAATTAGCTGGGCGCGATGGTGCATGCTTGTAATCCCAGCTACTAGGGAGGCTGAAGCAGGGTAATTTCTTGAACCCGGGAAGCAGAGGTTGCAGTGAGCTGAGATCACACCTCTGCATTTCAGCCTGAGCGACGGAGGGAGACTACGACTACAAAAAAAAAAAAATCTAAAATGAAACTCATGGTGAATTGGTCTGATCTGACCTCTTTTTACTTCTCCTACACCGTACACATGCAACCACTCTCTCTTTTGCTCACTACCTTCCTGCCACACTGCAATATGCCAGGCCTTTCCTGCATTAGGCATTGGTTGTTCCCTCTGCCTAGAACTCTATTCCCCTTGATTTGTCCTCAGCTTAAATGTCACTTTCTAAAAGGCAAGTAACAGAAAACCGAACTAGAAGTAGTTTGGCCATTAAAGGGGTTTATTTTCTTATATAGCCAGAGTCCTAAATTAGGGTATTTCTGGAACTTGTACAATAAGTGGCTCAGCAATGTTAGGAAGGATCAAGTTCCTTTCTATCTGGCTGACTTGCCAATTTCAGCCTGCGGACTAGGTTTCCTCTCAATCCTCTCGTCACATACCAACATCTAGAGGTAGAAACATCCTGTGTCTTTTGGGGTTTTGTTTGTTTGATTTTTTTTTTTTTTTTTTTTTTGAGACAAGGTCTCCATCATCCAGGTTGGAGTGCAGCAGGTTGATCATAGCTCACTATAACAAACACTCCTGGGCTCAAGTGATCCTCCCACCTTAGCCTATGAGTAGCTGGTAATACAGGTGCATGCCACCATGCCTGGCTAATTTTTTTTTAATTTTGTGTAGAGTGTTGCCATGTTGCCAGGGCTGGCCTCAATAGATCCTCCTGCCTCGGCCTCTGAAACTGCTGGGTTTACAGGCATCAACAACCATGCCCAGCCTCTGTAATTTCTTTAAAGCACTAAGAAGAACATGTCCCAGAAATTTCCAATAGACTTCCTCCAACTTGGCCAGGCAGTGGCTCATACCTGCAACCCCAGCACTTTGGGAGGCCGAGGCGGGCAGATCACAAGGTCAGGAAATCGAGACCTGACCAACATGGTGAAACCCCATGTCTACTAAAATACAAAAAATTAACCGGGCGTGGTGACGCGTGCCTGTAGTCCCAGATACTCAGGAGGCTGAGGCAGGGGAATCGCTTGAATCCAGGAGGTGGAGGTTGCAGTGAGCCGAGATTGCGCCACTGCACTCCAGCATGGTGACAGAGTGAATTCTGGCTCAAAAAAAAAAAAAAAAAAGACTTCCTCCAACTTACTATCCATAACATGCTCATTCATAAACCAATCAATGGCCAGGGCAGTGGGAATACTATGACCAGTCAAGTAGAACAATAAGTGGAGAAGCGTGGACTCCTGAACAAAAATCAAGATTCTATAAGTGGCCGGACGCAGTGGCTCACGCCTGTAATCCCAACACTTTGGGAGGTAGAAGGGGAAGCATCACTTGAGGTCAGGAGTTCAAGACCAGTCTGGCCAACATGGTGAAACCCCATCTCTACTTAAAATACAAAAATTAGCTGGGTGTGGTGGTGTGCATCTGTAATCCCAGTTACTTGGAAGGCTGAGGCAGGAGAATCACGTGAACCCAGGAGACGGAGGTTGCAGTGAGCAGAGATCACACCACAGCACTCCAGCCTGGGTGACAGAGTGAGACTCCTAAAAAAAAAAAAAAAAAAAAAAATTCTGCAAGAATAGAAGAGGAGCCAGGCATGGTGATGCTCACCTGTAGTCTTTACACAAGTGAGCTGTGATTATGCCACTGCACTCTAGCCTGGACAACAGAGCCAGACCCTGTCTCTTCCTCAAAAAAAAAAAAAGACTGGAGAAGAGGAAAAAGAGCAATTAAGTAGGTAACCTACAGTGCTTACTATATATCTTCCTGGACTATGCAATCTAAACATGCTCCCAGTCACTTTTCATAGTATGTATGTAAATATTTATTGAGACAAGGTCTCACTCTGTTGCCCAGGCTGCAGAGCAGTGACGTAATCATGTCTTACTGCAGGCTTGACCTTCCTAGGCTCAGGTGATCCTCCCACCTCAGCCTTCCAAGTAGCTGGGACCACAGGTGTGCACCACCATGCCCAGATTTTTTTTTTTTTTTTTGAGACAGGGTCTTGCTTTGTCACCCAGGCTAGAGAACAGTGGCACAATCTCGGCTCACTGCAACCTCCATCTCTCAGGTTCAAGCAATTCTCATGCCTCAGCCTCCCGAGTAGCTGGGACTACAGGCGTGCACCACCACACGCAGCTAAGTTTGTATTTTTAATAGAGACAGGGTTTCACCATATTGCCCAGGCTGGTCTTGACAAACTCCTGACCTCAAGTGATCCACCCACCTTGCCCTCCCAAAGTGCTAGGATTACAAACGTGAGCCACTATGCCCAGCCTTTCATAGTATTTAAAATACAGTTACTTTTTTTTTTCATAATATTTATCGCCATTTCAGGCAATACATCATAGCGTCTAACAACAGACTGTGAAGCCAAACTGCCTGGATTTGACGCCGGCTCTACCACTTTACTAGCTGTCAAGTTATTTAACCTCTCAGTTTCCTTATCTTTAAAATGGGGATGACAACAATATTACCTACCATATCGGGTTGCTGTGAGGATTAAATCAGTTGCTACGAGGATAAATATGTAAAATGCTTAAAACAGCTACCCCAGTTCCAGTTCATTCCTGAGGTCTCACTGTATTCTAAAGACACTCTTGTATCCTTAAAATAAATTCCTTTTGGCCGGTGGGGGTGGCTCATGCCTGTAATTCCAGCTCTTCGGGAGGCTGAAGCAGGAGGATTGCTAGAGCCCAGTCCAGCAGTCCTGATTCAAGACCGGCCTAGGCAACATGGTGAAACCCTGTCTCTACAAAAACTTAAAAAAATAAAAATAATAGATTTTTTTTTCTCGCTAAAACCAGTTTAAACTTGTTTCTGTTGCATGTATCCAATTTTGACTGCTGGATAATATCATTTGTATAAATATACCTCCATGTACCCATTCTTCCGTTGATAGTCATTTTATTTTCAATTGTTTTCACTATTAGAAACAAAACTGTAATGAACTTCTTGCATGTGTCTCTCTGTACATATTCATTAGTTTCTCTAAGGCATATACCTAGAATTGCAATTGTCACAGCCTTGGGATTTTAATTTCCAAAATCTGACTCTGCCTTTTTCTGCACTTTCTTACGCTTTCACTTCCACCAAGCTGGAAGCCTCTTTAAACATGTGGAAATCAGAGATAGTAGCCCTAATAAGGGTACAATAATAAATCATTCTTTACAAGACTACACCTGTTCTAGGGTTTCATAAAGATCGCTGCTTCTCCCATGGCCAATAATTCAGTGGTTCTGATTTGAAAGCAGCAACTCTGTGACTCGCCACCTCGCATATTCCCAGGTGTGAGTGAGCCTGGAGTTCCAGTGCGTGGGGTGGAGGAGGTGCTCGGGACCCATGAGGCTGGAGAGGCCGGCACAGGCCAGACCATAACAGGCCACGTGTTTCAGGGCAATGTACTCTGCGCTGGGGCCTATTACTTTCCTTAGGACAGGGATGGGGCGCCCTCCATCGTTTCAACCACAGGACACAGCGATGGCAGGGAGCTCCTACTGTGGCCTGATCTTACTCCACTCTTCCCCTTCAATCCCAGCCAAATAGTGGGGGGGTTGGCCTCGAAGGTTCTCAATGTCCTTAAGCCCTGAGAGATTTAATATCTATGCATAGGACCTTTCATTTTTAGGGTTTTCCACCTGGCAGGCCCTCTTCTGCCGCCATTTCGCTTTGGCGCCCTCTGGAGCCCATAAAAGAAGTGACGCGCCTGCGCTTCCCGCGTCCTCTGCTCTTCGTCTCTTCCCCGAGTCGAATTGGTACCTATACCTTTAAGACGCAGGGCCTAGCGGAAGAATTCCAGGGCCTAAGACTAGAGCGCGCGCCTGAAGCTCCCTCAGATTGGTCCAGTGAGGGAAGGGGCGGGCTGTAGCAAACTCCACAAAAGTCACTGGTCTCTTTACTCAGGCTCCGCCCCGTAAGGCAAAAGAGAACGCCCGTAATTGGTCAGAGCTCTGGAGGCGGGGCTTCCAGCGTGGCGCGTGGGTTTCCGTGCAGTCGCGGCTGCAGCGGGTGGGCGGCATGTCTGTGGCCGGTGGGGAGATTCGTGGAGACACGGCGGGAGAGGACACTGCTGCTCCCGGCCGGTTCAGCTTCAGCCCGGAGCCCACGCTTGAGGACATGTAAGCAGGCCTGGCCCAGCTCGGGGTGGGGAAGTCGCCCCTTTCTCCCGCGTTTTGGGGAGGGTTCCTGCATGTGGTCGGGAAGCGGGCTGGCAGCGGGGCTCGGGTCCTGGCTCTGCGGGCTGTCCCTGGGCGAGCCTTCTTACCTCATCTGCAAAATGGGCGCAGCGGTGCACACCTGAGGCAAGGGAAATTGGGTGGTGGCCCCGAGTGATCACTAGGAACGCCCTTCAGCCTAGCCCTGGGAAGATACCGACACCCGATACCGCCTCCGCTCTCCAGGCGCCGGGCGTACGAGAGGGGCAAATGGTGTGCTGAGAGATGGGAGAGGTTATTTCTTGCTGGAGGAGGTCAAGAAAGGCTTCTTAGAGGAAGGGCCTGTGGAACTGCCTTCTGTAGGAGAAATTGGATTTTGATGTGCGGCGATTCCAGGTGGAGGAAAGAAACTGCAGAAGTAGCAGCAGGAGATGGAATAATGAAAAGGGTTTTGTTACATTTGGCAAGATGTTAAGGGCAGCTCAGGGGCACGCCCATTTTATAGATGAGGGAACCAAGTTCCGGAAAGAGGAAATGACCTGCACAATACCATCCAATGAATTAGTTGCAGAATCTCCTGGTCCCAGGCCCCCATTACATACTACTGGGGTAGCTGCCTCTGGGCCCTGCATCACTCTCTAACCCTGAGACTTGGGCTTACACGCCTTTGTCCTGTTTCAGTCGCCGCCTCCATGCCGAGTTTGCTGCAGAACGAGACTGGGAACAGTTCCATCAGCCTCGGAACCTCCTCCTGGCCTTGGTCGGGGAAGTGGGGGAGCTCGCAGAACTCTTGTAAGTAGATGGAAAGCTTCCTGGTAGAGTCTGAGTTGTAGGGGAGGGGAGGGGAGCATTTATTTGGTCTTCAAACATTCATGGGTTCAATTTCCTCTCCTCATTGCAAGGCTCTTTGCTGTTGTCGGGGATGCAGAAAGGACTCACGGGTCCCTGCCCTCTAGGGGCACCCAGCCTCCTGGAAGACAGAGGTGTGAGGTGTGAAAGCAGCAGGGTAGGTCCCATCTAGGAAGAAGTAGTGGCAACAACCCTTTTCCTTTTTTTTTTTTTTTTTTGAGACAGAGTCTCACTCTGTCGCCCAGGCTGGAGTGCAGTGGCTTGATCTCGGCTCACTGCAACATCGATCTCCCGGGTTTAAACAATTCTGCCTCAGCCTCCCGAGTAGCTGGGACTACAGACGCCTGGCTAATTTTTGTATTTTTAGTGGTTCCACCATATTGGTCAGGCTAGTCTCGAACTCCTGACCTCAGGTGATCCACCTGCCTTGATCTCCCAAAGTGCTGGGATTACAAGGGTGAGCCACCACGCCCGGCCCAACAACCCTTTTCCTCTGCCTCTGGGGCTGAAAGGAAGGTATTCCGTAGAGGACCTGCCTGTGGCATTCCAAACATGGGAAATACATTTGCAGGGGCAGTGAGGCAAGATAGGGCAAGTTCAATTCAGGGAGAATCTGACGCTCCTTCAGTGTAATCTTCTCGGGAAAAATCAGGGATTTGGGATCTGTTTTTTCTGATGTGTCCCAAGTGCCCAGTGCATAGTAGGCACTCAACAGGCATGTGTTGGATGAGTGATAGGGCTGTGGAGGAGAGGGGTGGGAGATGAACCCACGAAGATAGGATTAGGGCTAGAGCGTGATGGAGAGTTTGGACAGAAGACCTGACCAGAGGTGAGTGTTGGAAAGATCACTGTGTCTACAGGATGGATTGGATGGATCACTGAGAGAATGGGGCAGGGTACACCAGAGAGTTGGCTGGTGTAGACCAGGCAAGAGGCGATGAGCCCTAGACCAAGACAGTCATTTTTTTAAGAGAAAGGGTCTCACTTTGTTGCCGAGGCTGGAGTGTAGTGATGTGATCATAGCTCACTGCAGCCCAAGGAGCTCAAACGATCCTCCCACCTCAGCCTCCTGAGTAGCTGGATCTACAGGCGTGCGCCACTACCCAGCCTGGCTAATTTTTGTTTTTTATAGAGGTGGGATATCTCGCTGTTGTTGCCCAGGCTGGTCTCAAACTCGTAGTCTCAAGTGATTCACTTGCCTCACCCTCCCACAGCACTGGGGTTACAGGTTGAACCACTGCACATGACCTCATGACAGATTTATGAACATCACCTATGTGCTAGGTCTTCTAGAATCGAGATATGGCCTGGAACAAGGCAGAAAGGTTTCCGCCTTCACAGTGGAAGGAGATTGACAGTACATCAGTAATCTCATATTAGAAGATGTGGAATTATGACAAGTTCTATGAGGAAAAGGACACAGCGTGATAACCCAGTCTGGCCAACATGGTGAAACCCAGCCTGGACAATACCCAGTAGAGACACCCAGCTATTCTCTACTAAAAATACAAAACTTAGCCAGGCATGGTGGCGGGCATCTGTAATCCCAGCTACTCAAGAGGCTGAGGCACAAGAATCGCCTGAACCCGGGAGGCAGAGACTGCAGTTAGCCAAGATCGCACCACTGCACTCCAGCCTGGGCGACAGAGCAAGACTCTGTCTTAAAAAAACAAAAAAGGGCCAGGTGCGGTGACTCACACCTGTAATCCCAGCATTTTGGGAGGCCAAGGCGGGCAGATCACTTGAGGTCAGGAGTTTAAGACCAGCCTGGCCAACATGGTGAAACCCTGTCTTTACTAAAAAATACAACCATTAGCTGGGCATGGTGGCATGCCCCTGTAGTCCCAGCTCCTCTGGAGGCTGAGGCAGGAGAATCGTTTGAACCCCGGAGGCGGAGGTTGCAGTAAGTCAAGATTGTACCACTGCATTCCAGCCAGGGCGACAGAGCAAAACTCCATCTCAAAAAACAAAACAAAACAAAAAAGACCAGCCTGGCCAACATGCCAAAACCCTGTCTCTACTAAAAATGCAAAAATTAGCCAGGTGTGGTTGCAAGCGCCTAGAATCCCAGCTACTTGGGAGGCTGAGGCAGGAGAATCGCTTGAACCTGGGAGGCAGAGGTTGCAGTGAGCCAAGATTGTACCACTGCATTCCAGCCAGGGCGACAGAGCAAAACCCTATATCTACAAAAAAATTAAAACTTAGCCAGGCGTGGTGGCAGGCCCCTGTAGTCCCAGCTACTCAGAAGGCTGAGGCAGGAGACTGGTGTGAACCCGGGAGGCGGAACTTGCACAGTGAGCCAAGATCGCATCACTGCACTCCAGCCTGGGTGACAGAGCGAGACTGTCTTAAAAAAAAAAAAAAACCACAAGGTGACAAGCCAGGAGGTGACATCTAGGCTGAGCCCTAAATAACAGGAAGGAGCTAGCCCAGGGAATGCTGGGGGATGGGGAAGCGTTCAAGGCAGAGGGAGTAGTGAGTGCAAAGGCCCTGTGACAGCTTGGCCTGTGTGCAAGGCAGAACAAGCCAGAGTGGCCTTCGGTGGGGAGTGAGAGTGGTGGGCAGGGGCATTGGAAAAGGCAGGCATCAGCCCATGCAGGACAGGAGGGCTTTGTCGGGAGTTTAGATTATATTCTAAGCACAGTTTGGATTTTAGCAGAGAAGGGGAAAAACGTAATTTGTGGGGTTTTTTGTTTGTTTGTTTTCAGACGGAGTTCTGCTCTTGTTGCCCAGTCTGGAGTGTGATGGCGTGAGGGCATGATATCAGGTCACTGCAACCTCCGCCTCCCAGGTTCAAGCGATTCTCCTGCCTCAGGCTCCCCAGTAGCTGAGATTACAGGCATGTGCCACCACGCCTGGCTACTTTGTATTTTCAGTAGAGATGGGGTTTCACCATGTTGGCCAGGCGATTCTCGAATTCCTGACCTCAGGTGATCTACCCACCTCAGCCTCCCAAAGTGCTGGGATTACAGGCATAAGCCACACCACCCAGCAGATTTTTGTTTTGTTTTGGTTTTGTTTTTGTTTTTTTGAGATGGAGTCTTGCTCTGTCGCCCAGGCTGGAATGCAGTGGTGCGATCTCAGCTTACTGAAACCTCTGCTTCCCGGTTCAAGAATTTATCTGCCTCAGCCTCCTGAGTACCTGGGATTATAGGTGCCCACCACCACGCCCAACTAATTTTTTTGTTTATTTAATAGAGACGGGGTTTCACTATCTTCGCCAGGCTGGTCTTGAACTCCTGACCTCGTAATCCACCCGCTTCAGCTTCCCAAAGTGCTGGGATTACAGGCGTCAGCCACTGCGCCCGGCCTGATTTGTGATTTTAAAAGATGGTCTGTGCTGGGTGCGGTGGCTCATGTCTGTAATCCCGGCACTTTGAGAGGCCGAGGAGGGCAGATCACCTGAGGTCAGGAGTTCGAGACCAGCCTGGCCAATATGGCAAAACCCTGTCTCTCCTAGAAAAACAAAATTAGCTGGGCATGGCAGCACATGCCTGTAATCCCAGCCACTCGGAAGGCTGAGGCAGGAGAATCGCTTGAACCCAGGAGGTGGAGGTTGCAGTGAGATCGCGCCATTGCACTCCACTCCAGCCTGGGTGACAGAGTGAGACTCTGTCTCAAAAAAAAGAAAAGATGGTCTGGGCAGGAGTAAAAGATGAGTTAGCAGGGAGATGAGTGGGGAGGCTTCTGCAGTGGTCCAGGTCCAAGGTTTGGTCTGGGGTGGTGATGGCTAGGGCTGGGGAGAATTAGAATTGGGCCTCAAAGCTTTGTCTCAACAAATGAAATGTTCTTTTGGCCACTCGTTGGCCCAGGGAGAGACACAGACATCTTGGTATCATCTGTTGGGCTCTCTTCCCCACCTGACTCTTCCCAGGGCCCAGATGGGTTGGGTCATCATTGGAGGTGGGTGTTATTACTGCAAAGACTGGCAGAGCCCATTGTCCCAGGTTACATCTGAGTGTGTGTCTGTCTGTGTTCTGCCCCTAGTCAGTGGAAAACCGATGGAGAACCTGGCCCCCAAGGCTGGTCCCCCAAGGAACGGTTAGCCCTTCAAGAGGAGCTTAGTGACGTCCTCATCTACCTGGTGGCATTAGCAGCCCGCTGCCGTGTGGATCTGCCGCTAGCAGTGCTCTCCAAAATGGACATCAACCGGCAACGCTACCCAGCCCATCTGGCCCGCAGCTCTTCCCGCAAGTATACAGAATTGCCCCATGGTGCCATCTCTGAAGACCAGGCTGTGGGGCCTGCGGACCTTCCCTGTGACTCCACGGGCCAGACCTCAACCTAGAAAGGTGGCCACAGGACTTGCAACTCAGGATGGTGTCTGAAGAGCAGAGGGTGGCCCGGCCCTGGAGCCATTTTCTAGTCTTTTTCAAATAGATCATGGGCCTGAGGTCTCCACTTCTTGAGGTCTGAGGCCCAGCAACCTCTAGAAGGTAGCCTCCTGGTATTTGCTCTCCCAGTAAAATGGTTTTGGGCAATAACTTCTAGATTCTTCCTGGATGGCCAGGGAGGCTCTCTGTCTCTGCAGGTGATGGCGAGGGGACCAGGGGTGCCTCTGAGCCCCATTCTCGTGTTTCCCTGTTTTTACCTTTTGCCTGCAGGGCAGAGAGATCTGGTTTTTAGCAAATTCCCAGTAGGATGTCATGTAAGTTCCTTCCCCCTCCTTTTAGAGATTGGAGGCTATAAGAGTCCAGATGTTGGAGCCAGGCTGTCTGGGTTCAGATGCCATCTTTGACACTTGCAAGCTGGATGACATTACTCAAATTAATCTTTGTGCACTTCAGCTTCCTTGTCTATAAAATAAAAAGAATAGTACCTGCCCAATAGGGTTGTGAGGTTTCAGTGAGTTACGTGAGTGCTCAGGGTGGGGCCTGGCACATAGTAAAGGGTAAGTTTGCGGTTATTGTTATTACCTGTTTTCCTTTTTTTTTTTTTAAAGACAGAATCCCACTTTTGTTGGCCTGGCTGGAGTGCAGCGGTGTGATCTCGGCTCTCTGCAACCTCTGCCTCCTGAGTTCAAGTGAATCTCATGCCTTAGCCTCCCAGCAGCTGGGATTACAGGCGCCCACCATCACGCCCAGTTTTTTTTGTTTTATTTTTTTGAGATGGAGTCTCACTCTTTCTCCCAGGCTGGAGTGCAGTGGTGCGATCTCAGCTCACTGTAAGCTCCGCCTCCTGGGTTCACACCATTCTCCTGCCTCAACCTCCCAAGTAGCTGGGACTACAGGTGCCCGCCACTACGCCCGGCTAATTTTTTGTATTTTTAGTAGAGATGGGGTTTCACCCTGTTGGCCAGGCTGGTCTTGAACTTCTGACCTTAGGTGATCTGCCCGCTTCGGCCGCCCAGAGTGCTGGGATTACAGGCCCGAGCCACCGCGCCCAGCCATTTGCCTTTTTTTATTATTATTATTTAAATATAGTGTTGAAACTGAGTCTCGCTCTGTCACCCAGGCTGGAGTGCAGTGGCGTGATCTCGGCTCACTGCAACCTCTACCTTCTCGGTTCCAGCAATTCTCCTGCCTCAGCCTCCCAAGTAGCTGGGATTACAGGTGCATGCCACCATATCCAGCTAATTTTTGTAATTTTAGTAGAAATGGGGTTTCACTATGTTGGCCAGGCTGGTCTCAATCTCCTGACCTCATGATACGTTCACCTCAGCCTCCCAAAGTGCTGGGACTATAGGCGTGAATCACCGCACCTGGCCTTATTTGCCTTTTTAACTCAACTATCAGGGGCCTAGAGCAGGAAATCAGGGTCAGGTCTCTGATGTGGGGCGAAACAGGGTTTCCTCCTTGGTAGAAGTAAAGGCTACCCACCCTGCCACACCAAGGCCAATTTATTGTTTTTCCTCTCCACCTAAAGATAGTGTTGAGGGTCGAGCGCGGTGGCTCACGCCTGTAATCCCAGCACTTTGGGAGGCCGAGGCAGGTGGATCACCTGATGTCAGGAGTTCGAGACCAACCCAGCCAACATGATGAAACCCCATGTCTACTAAAAATACAAAAATTAGCTGGGCGTGGTAGTAGGTGGCTGTAACCCCAGCTACTCCAGAGGCTGAGGCAGGGAAAATTGCTTGAACCTGGGAGTGAGAGGTTGCAGTGAACCAAGATCATGCCACTGCACTCCAGCCTGGGCGACAGAGCAAGACTCTGTCTCAAAAAAAAAAAAAAGATAGTGTTGAGTGTGTAAGATTTGCCTGTTCTGTGACTTTGGGCACATCACTTTTTTCTGAGATACCTCTGACTGCCTCCGTCACAGGGTAGGCTAATGCAGGGGAAAGGACTTTTAAACTACAGTTGACCCTTGAACAGCATGGGTTTGAGCTGCGTGAGTCCACATTTGGTTGAATTTTTTTCAACCAAACATGGTTCAATAATACAGTATTTGTGGGATGCAAAACCCATGTGTGTGGAGGACCAGCTTTTCCTATACGTGGGTTCCGCAGGGCTGACAGGGGCTTGAGTATGTGTGGATTTGTGAACACGGTGGGGTGTGTCCTGGAAATAGTCCCCCACGTATACCAAAGGACATCCGTGCTTTCAGAATCTACAATGATCGCTGATTTGCTGTCTCTCTGAGCCAGTCTGCACATCAGTAAAATGAGGCATTCTCCTTTCCTGGCCTCACTCTCTTACGTTTCTTATCCAGTGACCTCCATTCTTATTTCCCAGGTAAAACAGCACATCAGATTATGTGCCCAAACCCGCCTTTCTTCTGGCTCTCCAGTGATAATGGGATCCGCATCCTTACCAAGCCCTGATTCCTTCCTCTCCTTAATTGGTTGTCTGCTTTCCCTTCTGTATGATCAGTTTCTCTTCATTAGCCCTTTCTTCCTGTGCAGAAAGCATATATGAGTACCTTCCCTGTTGACAAAAGTGAAACCATCAAATCTCGAGCAGCCTCTTCAAAGGGTTGGCTGTATTCCCCCACTCTGCTTCCCCACTGTCCCATTTACAACCTGGCCTCCTGGCTGGTTTTCACCCCCCTCCACTGAATCAGCTCTCGCCACTTTCCCCGCCCTCATGACAAATGCAGCGGGCACCAGAGCAGCAGCTGATCGCCTACTCTCCCTGAAACACTTTCCTCTAGATTTCCCAGATAAGATGCTTACCTGGTTTTCTTCCTACCTCTGGCTATTTTTCCTTATTTTTAGTGGAGACAGGGTTTCACCATGTTGCCCAAATTGGTCTTGAACTCCTGGCCTCAAGTGATCCTCCTCCCTTGGCCTCCCAAAGTGCTGGGATTACTGGCGTGAGCCACCGTGCCCAACCACTTTCAAGACTCTTCTTGAGTGCTTTCTTATGGACATGGTGTCATGGACTCCAGACCTGATATCTCTAAGCTGTTATTGCCAGTCCCCTCCCTCATGCTGACCTAACGTTCAGCATGTCCAGACTGGGGTATAACAATTACCCCCACTTCAGCTCCTGTCTTGCTCTTCATCCTGCACCCCCATATCAGTGACACTGTCCTGCAGTCACCCAAGCTAAGAAATGAAGTCAGTCCCATCTCCTTTGCCTCAGCTCCAGGTCTACCGCTATGAGTTCCAGCTCCCTACGGATGTCAGCTCCATCCTTCCCCTCTAAGCCCTCAAGGCTTTGCTACCTTGGATACTTTAACTTCACTTCCAAAACCTTTTTGTCCCCTCATTCCACCCCAGGGAACATCTGCAAGCTCTACTGACCCTGGAATGCAGCTTTAGGGGCTCTCTCCACACTTCCCCAACCCCAACTTTACCTTCAAGACCCAACTTAAGCATCACCTCTGAGAATAGCCTATCTTCCCATCATAGCACCAGTTGACACTGGACTGCAAGTGCCTGTTTACTTGTCCCTTATCTTTGCCATTCATGGGCTGTGACAAAAATGGACAGAAAGATGGTCCCATCTCCTTTGCCTCAGCCATGGTGAGCCATGGTGGCTCATGCCTAATCTCAGCACTTCAAGAGGCAGAGGTGGAAGGGTTGCTTGAGGCTAGGATGGGGAGACCAGCTGGGCACCATAGCGAGACCCTGTCTCTACATAAATAAATAAATTTTTTTGGTTACTATTTGTTTTTATTACTATTTTTATTTTTTATTACTATTTTTTTGAGACAGTCTCACTCTTGTCACCCAGGCTGGAGTGCAATGGTGTGATCTCGGCTCACTGCAACCTCCACCTCCCATTTCAAGCAATTCTCCTGCCTCAGCCTCCTAAGTAGCTGGGATTACAGGCATCTGCCACTATGCCCGGCTGATTTTTTTTGTTTTTGTTTTTTGTTTTTTTGAGATGGAGTCTCTGTCTCAGCCTTCTGAGTAGCTGGGATTACAGGCCAATTAATTTTTGCATTTTTAGTAGAGACAGGGTTTCACCATGTTGGCCAGGCTGGTCTCGAACTCCTGATCTCAGGTGATCTGCCTGCTTCAGCCTCCCAAAGTGCTGGGATTACAGGCGTGAGCCACCTTGCCCAACCCAAAATAAATTTAAAACAACGCATGGGTTTGGATTTATGATGGGCCGGATTCCCTGGGCCTCTCATAGTACCCCATGCCAGAGCAAACTGTAGCCCCGAACCATTGCCTGGCCTCTATGCCCGTAGGCTGCTGGCACTGAAATGGGTTGCACAGTAGAAAACAAGAAAAAATAAATTTTATAACTTTGGAATTTAAAATTTTTTATTTATTTTTGAGACAGCCTTGCTCTGTCGCCCAGCCTGAAGTACAGTGCCACAGTAGTAGCTCACTGCAGCTTCAACCTCCTGTGCTCAAGTGATCCTCCTACCTCAGCCTCCTTATTTGCTGTGACTACAAGTGTGCGTCACCATGCCCAGCTTTTTTTTTTTTTCCAATAGTGCTGGGATTACAGGCGTGAGTCACCGCGCGCTGGGCTGGGATGTTTTGAGGATGAAAATAAGTAAGTTTACATAACAAAGCAGTTAAAACCTTTAATGTTGTGTTACAGTTTTCTCTCCTTCACTAGACTGAGATCTGAGGGTTGTGCCTTGCTCACTGGAGCTCTGCCGAATGCAGTGCATGTCTGATGAACATAGTATACTTATGGGCCCTTTCAGATCTAGGGTTTATGAGGACGTAACCAAGGGCCAAGTGTGCGATCACCTCCTACCCCCAACACAAACGGAGATGCCGGGAACCCCTTTTAGGTTTACATCCCCATTTGGTTCCTTGACATCTCACTTGGCACCTGAGCCTGGAGAACCCCAACTTTCTTCCTCTCCCACCCACCCCACTCACAGGCACGGGTGGGGTGAGGATATAATACTTTATTCACTAACACGGGCCAAGGGAATGTAGTGATGGAGGATGGGCACTGTTTCCAGGGACCCCGGCAGGGGATTCTCCCTGTCTTCCAGTTCCAGGGCAGCCGGGCCTGCAGTCCCCTCAATTTTCCAGACCTGGAGGCCGGCGCAGAAGGAGCCCGGGTTAGTGCAGCCAGGTCGAAGCCCCAGGGCGCCCCTCCGCAGCCCTGCGGGGCTCAGCTACCCTCGCACTCCGGGCAGCGCTCGGTGGCAGTGGCGGCCGTGGCGCCAGGGGGCAGCTTGAAGTCCCTGCCGCAGCCGGCGCAGATATACAGGCGGCGCCGCATGTGCGCGCGTCGGTGGCGAATGAAGTGCGAGCTTAGGCGGAATCGGCGGCCGCACTCGGCGCAGGGGTAAGGCCGCTCGCCTGTGTGCGTGCGCGCATGCTCCGCCAGGTTGGAGCGGTGGCCGAAGCGACGGCCACACACAGCGCAGCGGTGCGGCTTCTCGCCCG
Organism: Mandrillus leucophaeus; assembly: GCF_000951045.1. Classification (NCBI taxonomy): domain Eukaryota; kingdom Metazoa; phylum Chordata; class Mammalia; order Primates; family Cercopithecidae; genus Mandrillus; species Mandrillus leucophaeus. The sequence goes on along the minus strand of NW_012102476.1, from coordinate 2,961,407 downwards.
TGTGCACGCGCCGGTGCTTGGCCAGCGCCGAGCTCTGGGCGAAGCGCGTGCCGCAGTCGGCGCATGCGTATGGCCGCTCGCCCGTGTGCGTGCGTCGGTGACGCGCCAGGCACGAGCTGCCGCCGAAGGCGCGTCCGCAGTCCGGGCACGCGTACGGCTTCTCGCCCGTGTGCACGCGCAGGTGCTGTGCGTAGTTGGAGCTCTGCGCGAAGCGGCGGCCGCAGTGCGCGCATGCGTACGGCTTCTCGCCCGTGTGCACGCGCAGGTGCTGTGCGTAGTTGGAGCTCTGCGCGAAGCGGCGGCCGCAGTGCGCGCATGCGTACGGCTTCTCGCCCGTGTGCCGCCGCCGGTGCTGCCGCAGGTTCGAGGCGGCCGAGAAGCGCTTGTCGCACTCGGGACACTCGTAGGGCCGCTCGCCTGTGTGCGTGCGGCCGTGTTTGGTCAGCGCCGACTTCTGCGAGAAGCGCCGCCCGCACTCGGTGCACGCGAAGGGCCGTTCGCCCGTGTGCGTGCGCGCGTGCTTGGCCAGCGTGGAGCGGCGCGCGAAGGCGCGGCCGCAGTCGGGGCACGCATGGGGACGCGCCGGGTCGGCGGACGGCGCGGGCGCCTCGCCCGGGACCTGCGGGGAGAGGGGGATAGGTCAGCCCTTAGCGGCAGGCCCCGGAGCCAGAGACCTGGGTCTCCACAGGCTGCTCCCTCTGTGAGCCTCAGTTCCCCATCTGTGAAATAGGAAAGGCCACGGTGCTGCCTCGCAGGATGGCTGTGCGCATCCGGTGAGATAATGCGCGTAACGCACACATCACAAAGCCCAGCGGCGTTCTAGCTATTTTTATTAATTCACCCAATATTTACTGACGGCGTGCAGTGTCCTAGACTGTTCTAGGCATTGGGATTCCGCATTAAATAAAAAGGATTTTAAAAATTACTGCTTTCAGGAATAATGGATAAGGAGTGCTGGTATTGGGGATGCTACAGATTTAAAACAGGGTTGTCAAGACACCTTACCGACATGATAACGTGAACAAAGACTTAAAGGAGGTGACAGAGCAGGCTACGTGGATAGCCCTCTGAGGAGCATTGCAGAGGGAACAGCAAGGCGCAGAGGCGGGAGTTGTCTGCTGAGTTCCAGAAATGGCAAGAAAAATTGGTTAAAGCAGAATGCATGATGGGGGAAGTCACCGATGTGGTGGTGGAGGAGATCGCTTGGCTTATAGGGCCTTGTATTTGTTATATTTGGCTTTTTTTTTTTTTTTTTTTTTTTAAGAGACAGGGTCTTGCTGTGGCCCCGGCTTGGTCCCGAACCTCCTGGCTCAAGCAGTTCCTCCTGACTCAGCCTTCTTAGTAGCTGGGGTTACAGGCACATACCACTGTGCCTGGCTCTGGCTTTTAATATAAAGGAGACAGGGAACTGTAAGAGATGTCAGAGGGCTTTGAGCAGAGAAGTGACCATATCCTACACATTTAAAAAGGCTCCCTCAGCCTACTGGGGTTGAAAACCAAATGAAGGAGTTGGAGAGCGCAGAAGCACAAGCCCAGTGAGGAGGCCACTACAGCCACCTGCCAAGATAGTGGCTCAGACCCAGGTGACAGAAGTGGACGGTGGATGGTGGAGGTGGTGAGAAGTGATTGGCTTCTGGATCTATTTGCAGTGTGAGAGAATAGATTTAATAAAACATTAGATATGAGATGTAAAGAAAAAGATCAAAATGACTTCAAGGTTTTTGAGCTTAGCAGCTGCAAAGGTGGAGTTGCCATTTACAGAGATAAGGACGGTGGGAGGAGCAAGTTGAGAGAGGAGATCTGTTTTGGATGGTGTCATGGCTTCTTGACATATCTGGAGCTCAGAAGCGACACCTAGACTGAAGATGTTAACTGAGAAGCTGTCAACCTATAGATGGTTTATAAAGCCTTGAGAATTAGTGGATGAGATCATCCAGGGGATGGGCAGAGAGAACCTAGGGCAGCAAGATGAGGAGAAGCCAGGGAGGGAAGAGAGCAGGAGAGGGGCATCCTGGAAGCCAGGCCAGGACCAAGTCCAGGCTCTTAATCAGCTTTGAATAGCAAACACCTATCGTTTTTTAAGCAGTGAAGAAAAAGGCAAGAGTAAAACCCAAATGCTATTCTGAGGTCTGAAACGAAAAATCTGAAAATGAGCCAATTTCACAAGCTCTGGCCTTCTAGAGATAAATATCAGAAAAAGGAAAGAAATGCCTTGTAAGAGGCACGTGAAGGGAAAACATTCTGGACTAAGAGTGAAGAGTATTGAGGGCACACTGCTCCCTTTAGAAAAAAGAATGCTCAAAACCCCAGCAAAACTGATGTCGAGTATCTACTGTGGTCAAGCAATTAATTCATGACCAAATGAAGTACCTGGGACATATTAAGGACAAGAGAGTGGCAGCTTCTCCCATATTTGATCTCCACAAGGTAATTATCATCATCCCCATTTTACAGATGGGGAGACAGGTTAAGAGGGTGACAGCAAGGCCAGGTGCAGCGGCTCACCAGCACTTTGGGAGGCCGAGGCGGGTGGATCACGAGGTCAGGAGTTCGAGCCCAAGATGTTGAAACCCTGTCTCTACTAAAAATACAAAAATTAGCTGGGTGTGGTGGCAGATGCCTGTAATCCCAGCTCCTTGGGAAGCTGAGGCAGGGAACTGCTTGAACCGGGGAGGTGGAGGTTGCAGTGAGCCGAGATCGCACCACTGCACTCCAGCCTGGGTGACAGGGCGAGACTCCATCTCAAAAAAAAAAAAAGAGAGTGACAGCAGAGAATAGTAGGGCCTTCTCTTTCTGAAGCTGCAAGAGGGCATCTTCAAGGCCTTCAAGATTGTTTGTCAAAAGGTAGTGGCTTTGTGGTAACCAACTCAGAAATTGGAAAACAAGCCAGGCATGGTGGCTCACGCCTGTAATCCCAGCACTTTGGGAGACCGAAGCAGGCGGATCACTTGAGGTCAGGAGTTCAAGACCAGCCTGGCCAACATGGTGAAACCCTGTCTCTATTAAAAATACAAAAATCAGCTGGGTGTGGTGGCTCATGCCTGTAATCCCAGCTACTCAGGAGGCTGAGGCAGGAGAATCACTTGAACCCAGGAGGCAGAGGTTGCAGTGAGCTGAGATCATGCCACTGCACTCCAACCTGGGCAACAGAGTGAGACTCCCTCTCAAAAAAAAGAAAGAAAGAAAGAAAGAAATTATTAGAAAACAGGGCAATTTGGGAAATTAGTGACCAACCAAGGGAAATCTGGTTTAAATAGTATATATACTCATAACAATAGCAACAATCAATAGCAAAGTATTAAGCTTTGACAACACTATGTATGTTATTGTATTAAATCCTCCTGTCACCCGCCTTGAGCTGGGTGTTGTCTCTTTCGATAGCTGAGAAAGCTGAGGCTGAGGGCGATGAAATTCACATGGCTAGTGGGAGCCAGGAAGGACTCAGGGTGCCCATGAGACCATGCCGTTGTTCAGGCTACACTGTTCTGAAGTCATGTGACCAAGATGTGACAGAGGCTGAACTCCAAGTCCCTGGCACACTCCAAGAGGGATTCAAGGTTAAAATACAAGTTGATACTTTAAATGGAGAAACTCCCCACAACATGTTTGGCACCATCTGAATTCAAGGTCACATTTTCCAGTCTTGCCCTGGTTTTGAAATCTGTTGGTTTATTTCAATACATCAGCCACTGTGGAGAGAACTTGTCTCATCATATCTACGTTTTTCTGGCCCGTTTTTCCTTGGCACCCTCTTTAAGGTGACTTTGGACAGCCTGAGGGCTTCCTCATGCTGGGATCACTGACTTCTGAAAAAGAAATTCTCCACACAAGCATTGTTGATGTCTCCAGCCCAGAGGAAGGGGCCTTGGGTGCCCGAGGAAAAATCTTGGTAAGAGGAGCTGAATCCAGCTCATTAAGATCCTCCTCTGCCCCAGTGTCCTGAGAAAGGCCAGGTAGGCTAAGTGAGATCAACTTCCCCGTATGAGGCCAGGTGCAGTGACTCACACCTGTAATCTCAGCACTTCGGGAGGCCAAGGAAGGAGGATTACATGAAGCCAGGAGTTGGACACCAGCCTGGGCAACACAGTTAGACCTCATCTCTACAAAATGAAAAATTAGCCAGGTGTGGTGAGTTGCACAAGTAGTTGTAGTCCCAACTGCTTGGTAGCCTGAGGAAGGAGGATCACTTGAGCTCAGGCTGCAGTGAGCTACGATCACGTGCCACTGCACTCCAGCCTGGGTGACAGAGTGAGATCGTGTCTCTAAAAAAAGAAAAAAGAAAAAAAAAAAATTTCCCAGCATGAGGTATGAGGTGGTATGTGGGCAAACTTTTAAAAAGTCTCATTATAATTGTTATGCATTTATTTTCACAAATATTAAAAAATAAGAGAGCACATGAAACCCACAGTTTCATCAGTACTATTGTTTAGATGAAGGTAAATTTATTTAGCAAAACAATGTGAATCTATTTGAAGAAAAGGATTAATAAATAATATGAGTACAACATATGAGCAATACACATGTGACCGAAACTTGGCAAATACCAGACTAGGTGATCATTAATGACCCAAGTGTGTCTTAAATTCTACAACTATTAGATTTAAAAATTAGAATAAATGGTATTTGCACTATAACAAGAGGTTACTATGGATATACAATGTAGTGTAATAATATAATAATCCAGGTATTAGAAGTTAGTGATTTTTGTCTTCCTGCTTAAATGTTTTTTTAACCAGGGCAAACATCCCAGTTTCTTCCTTAGCCATTATTTCTCTAATTAATACAATAACTCCCACTTGTTGGGCACTCACCATGTGCCAGGAACTGTGCCAAGTGCTTTTTACCAGTACTCTCTTTCTAAATTCTCACCATGACTTCAGTTAGGTGCCTTAGCCCTGTTTTATATATAAGGAAATAAGACTCAGAAGTTAAGTGAGTACACAAGGCTATACAGCTAATAAATGGCAGAGCCAGGGTTTGAACTGAAGTTACTGATTTTCCAGAACACCTATTCTCTTAACCATTATGCAATCCTTTTTTAATTCTCTCTTTTTTGAGAAAAGGTCTCACTGTGTCACCCAGGCTGGATGCAGTGGCATGATCATGGCTCACTGCAGTCTTGGGCTCACTGCAGCCTTGACCTCCCAGGCTTAAGCAATCCTCCTGACTCAACCCCCCAAATAGCTGGGGCTACAGGGGCATGCCACCACACCTGACTAATTTTTGTATTTTAGTAGAGACGGGGTTTTGCCATGTTGCCCAGGCTGGTCTCAAACTCCTGAGCTCAATCAGTCCTCCTGCCTCGGCCTCCAAAAGTGCTGGGATTACAGGCAAGAGCCATCGTGCCTAGCCTCCATGATGCAATTCTAATCTCACTGACTAGAGTTTGAGGCCACTTATGCAGCTTGTCTCTTTCCCGTGGCCCCTTTTTGTGGTCACAGTCTTCCTTCTTTTTGGTACAAACTGTTAAACACAATCCCTGTCCTCTGGTTCCTTGCTGGAGGATATAGGTCCACAGACCAGCAACATCAGCATCACTGGGAACTTTTTAGAAATGCAGAATCTCAAATCCCACTGCAGATTTTACTGAATTAAAATCCTCATTTTAACAAGACCCCTGGGTGATCTGTACGCATGTTAAAAATTAAGAAACTGATCTAGAAGAGAAAAGAGCTACTCCTGGAGAAAGCAGGGAGCAAAGGTGAAGAGGGCTTTGCAGGCTGAGACCACAAGGAGGGATGGGATAGGTGTCGAGGGGATGAAGCCAGAATGGCATGAGGTCTGATGGTGAAGAGCTTTGAATGCCAAGTTTAGCAGCTGATACCTCACCCTGAGGGAAGCAGAAAACTACTCAAGGGTTCAAGCCAGGGAAAGATAGGTTTGTATGTGCATGGAGCCCTCTGAGAAAATCTTTCTAAAAGATAGATTGGGTTTTGATGGCAGAGGGAGAATACTCCAGCCCCTGCATGCAGCGTAATTAAGGCTTTTCTGGACAGTGACTGGCCACAGGACTGGCAATAGCTAGGACTCACTGAATGTCACCACTGGAAGGCGCTTTCGAGGTCACCATTTCATAGATGGAGAAATGAGGCTCAGGAAGGCCCACAGCAAGCTGACGATCGAGCGCTCTTCTGGGAACCGTGTAACAGTTCATGGGATATGTGTGCATAATCCTCGATTTCACCCATCTCCTCCAAACCCAGTCACCCTGATGACACTTCTCAGACGGGCATTCAAGGGTCTTTTTCTATTACCCCATTTTACAGATGTGAAAGCCAAAGAAAAGCTGGTCAATGGTGGAGTTAGAACCACTGCGTGATACCATTAACAATCTGGCCCTATGTGCCTTTTATGAGTAGCCATGCCAAACCTTCACTGCACATACCCCTTGGCTCTAGCCAAGTTCCTAAATGGCACCTTTTCCTCGTCATTGCTGTTACTACCTTAGAGCAGGCCCTACCTGGCCTGGTCTCCCTATAGCAGCCAATAATTCTTCTAAACAGAAAATCCAATCATGTTCCTCCTCTGATTTTTTTTAGACAGAATCTTGCTCTATTGCCCAGGCTGGAGTACAGTGCGCAATCTCAGCTCACTGCAATCTCCACGTCCTGGATTCAAGTGATTCTCCTGCCTCAGCCTCCCGAGTAGCTGGGATTGCAGGCACATGCCACCACACCCGGCTAATTTTTGTATTTTTAGTAGAGATGGGGTTTCGCCATGTTGGCCAGGCTGGTCTCAAATTCCTGACCTTAGCCTCCCAAAGTGCTGGGATTACACACATGAGCCACCATGCCTGGCCTGTTTTTGTTTTTTGACACAGGGTCTCTCTCTGTTGCCCAGGCTGGAGTACAGTGGTGCAGTCATGGCTCACTGCAGCCTTGAACTCCTGGGCTCATTCAGCCTTCAAAGTAGCTAGGACTACAGCCACCATGCCCAGCTAGTTAAAAAAAAATTTTTGTAGAGATGAGGTCTCCCTTTGTTGCCCAGGGAGGTCTCGAACTCCTAGGCTCAAGTGATGCTCTCGCCTTGGCTTTCTAAAGTCCTGGGATTACAGGCGTGAGCCACCACGTCTGGCTCTTCCCATGATTTAAGGCCTCTGATGTTGCCACAGAACCTAGCATAGTACGTCCTGCCCTAGCTTTCAAGGCCCCTCTGTCCCCCAACTGCCTTTCCAGTCTCATTTCCTCTGAGTCTTTGCTTTTGCTGTTTCCTCCTCCTGGAATGCCCTTCACCCTCCTCCATGTGCCAAACCCCCACAAAGCCTTCAAGGCCCAAGTCAGAAATTATCTGCTCTGGGAAGCCTTCCCCACTGCCTTGAGTCGTTTGCCTTCAATCCTCTGTGCCCCCACATTCACTTCCCTGATCAACCCCAGTTCTCATGGTTCAGCCCAGGCCTTTGATAAAAATGAGTTGAACAAGGCGTGGTGGCTCACGCCTGTAATCCCAGCACTTTGGGAGGCTGAGGTGGGCGGATCACGAGGTCAGGAGTTCAAGACCAGCCTGACCAATATGGTGAAACCCCATCTCTACTAAAAATACAAAAATTAGCTGGGCATGGTAGCTTGCACCTGTAATCCCAGCTACTCAGGAGGCTGAGGCAGGAGAATTGCTTGAACTCGGTAGGTGGAAGTTGCAGTGACCCAAGATTGCACCACCGCACTCCAGCCTGGGCGACAGAGTGAGACTCCGTTTAAAAAAAAAAAAAAAGCTGAAAAATCTCCAGAAGGATGACCTTGCCCAAGGTCCCGAGCTTTGGGGAGAAGAATAAATGTAACAGCAACTATCTCCATGTTTATTATGTGCCAGACACAGTTCTAACTCTGTGCATGTGTTGACTCATTCATTCCTCACAACTCCAAGATGTAGGTGCTGTTATAATTTCCCTTTTACAAATGAGGAAACTGAGGCATGAAGCAGTTAGGAAACTTGCCCAAGGTCACACAGTGGGTAAGTGATGGAGCTGGAAGTCCACCCTAAGCTCTGGAGCCTGTGTTTGTAACTTAGAGGCCAAAGGTGGAGATCAGGCAATCGCAGGGCCGGAAGAGGCAGGCAGAGCTGGATAATGGGCCAAGGGGGCCCGCAACAAACAGAACCAGATAGTTATTAGACTGGAAGAGGAGGCCTGAGGAGCTTGTCCCCTCCCCCAGCACCCACCACGCCCACTAGGGGGCAGCAGAGCATTCTTTCCCTGGGAACTGGCTCCTGGGCAGGAAGAATCAGAGCCCGGGCCCCTGCAAACTGAGTCCCCTGGAGCCAAGCCCTCTGCTGGGACTCAGGGCTGCTCCGGCTGTGGGCAGACAGAGTCTTCTGGGGTTCTGACAAGTGGAAACATATCTGGTGGCAGTTAGCGTCTCCAGAGGGGAAATTTAACTCATATTCTGATCTCAAAACCTTCAAATACCCTGAGAATAAAAGGTAGACTCCCTGTGTGGCCTGCCAACCACCCCCCATCATCCACACTACTGCATGACCAAACCACTCACCCTCACTGGGGCAGTGCACTACTCACTCGTCTGAGCCTCTACAAGGGCCGTTTCTGGCTGGATGTGGTGGCTCACACCTAGCTGAGGTGGGAGGATCACCTGAGCTCAGGAGTTTGAGACCAGTCTGGCCAACATGGCAAAACCCCAACTCTACTAAAAATACAAAAAATTAGCCAGGCGTTGGTGGCACATGCCTGTAATCCCAGCTACTTGGGAGGCCGAGGCAGGAGAATCACTTGAGGTGGAGGTTGCAGTGAGCCAAGATTGCACCACTGCACTCCAGCCTGGGCGACAGAGTGAAACTCTGTCTCAAAACAAAACAAAAAAAATTAGCCAGGTGTAGTGGTGCATGCCTGTAGTCCCAGCTACTGGAGAGGCTCAGGAGGAGGATCACCTGAGCCCGGGAAGTCAAAGCTGCAGTGAGCTGTACTGCACTCCAGCCTGGGTGACTAAATGAGACCTTGTCTCAAACAATAACAGCAATAATAATAAAAAGGCTATTTCCTCTGCCTGGGTCCATCACCCCACTTCCGCCCCCAGACTCCTACTGGTCTCACATAAGCCATCCTTTTACTAACTTTGAGACCTGTGGCCAGTTACCAAACTGCCCTGGGCCTCAGTCTCCTCATTTGTAAAATGGAATAAATGCTCCAACATCATAGAATCGAGGTGCTTAGAACAGGGCCTGGCACATAGAAAATACTAGGCAAGGGTTAGCTATTGTTACTGTTGCTGTTGAACTAACCTGTCCTTTCCCCCACCTCTAAATCTAAGTTCCCACTTCTAGGCTTCATCATCTCCCTGTACCTGCAACCATCACGCGAGATTCTAACTGTGTGGTTACCCTTCAGTCTAACATCAAGCTCCATGGGGGATCCAAGGACGGAGTTTAATCTCCTGCACCCAGCAGGAAGCCTGGCACAGTAGGCGTGACTGTATGATGGAAGCCCAGGCAGTGGGGCAGAAGTATGGGCCAACCCTGAGGTTCTAGATCTGAGATTCTGGGAAAAGTAGGGGCAAGATCCCTGGCTTCTATCTGAGGGAGGCTGGGCCTGGACCAGGTTTGAGGACAGTGGGCCCCAGGGTGTGTGTGACACATACCTCCTTGTTGTCCATGGGGATCTTGAGTTTCACCACTTCATACTTCTCCTCACCCTCATCCTCCTCACTCTTCACCAGCAGCACCATCTCCTCCTGCATCTCTTCCTCCTCCTCCTCCTCTGCCTGCTGTTCGCCAGGCATCTTGGTGTCCTGAGGCGGGGAGCTGGATCAGAAGCTCAGGACCCGCCC
>NW_012102476.1:2948099-2949943 GCF_000951045.1 Mandrillus leucophaeus | reverse complement strand
CAGCGTTTTGGGAGGCGGAGGCTGGTGGATCACTTGAGGTCAGGATTTCGAGACCAGCCTGACCAACATGGTGAAATCCCATCTCTACTAAAAAGACAAAAATTAGCCCAGCGTGGTGGTGCACGCCTGTAATCCCAGCTACTCCAGAGGCTGAGGCATGAGAATCACTTGAACTTGGGAGGCAGTGGTTACAGTGAGCCGAGATCGCGCCATTGCACTCCAACCTGGGCAATAAGATCGAAACTCTGTCTCAAGAAAAAAAAAATAAATTGGGATATTTAATATAAAAATATATTTTATATGAAAATATACAAATTCCGCTTCCTTTGAAAAATAGCCACTTCGCTTGAAAAAGCAGATATTAGCCGGGCGAGGTAGCTCACGCCTGTAATCCCAGCATTTGGGAGGCAGAGACGGGCGGATCACGAGGTCAGGAGATCGAGACCATCCTGGCTAACACGGTGAAACCTCCGTCTCTACTAAAAATACAAAAAAATTAGCCGAGCGTAGTGGCGGGCGCCTATAGTCCCAGCTACTGGGGAGGCTGAGGCAGGAGGATGGCGTGAACCCGGGAGGTGGAGCTTGCAGTGAGCTGTGATCGCGCCACTGCACTCCAGCCTGGGTGACTGAGTGAGACTCTGTCTCAAAAAATAAAAATAAAATAAAAAATAAATTAAATTTAAAAAGGAAAAAGCAGATATGCAAGTCTCCCATTTTATGAATGGGGCAACTAAGATTCAGAAATCATGAAGGAAAAGAGAAATAACATTCAATAAGTGCTTACAAGTCCTATGTTGTCTCTTTACAACAGCCTTGTTGGGATCAATAATATCTCCATTGGACAAAAGAGGAAACTGAAGCTTAGAGAAGTTGAGTAATTTGCTCAAAGTCACACAGCTGGCAAGCAGCAGATGCAAAGCTTGTGCTCTTCTATTGCACCAAATTACCTCTCAGGAATTAAGTTATAAAGTTGGCTCTTTCGCAGAGCTGGGAAAAGGAATCAAATGCCTGGATACTCACACATAGGATCCCCAAAAGCCACTTTATTGTGTTCATTCTCTGAGTATTTTTTTTTTTTTTTTTTGAGATGGAGTCTTGCTCTGTCACCCAGGTTGGAGTGCAATGGCACAGTCTAGGCTCACTGCAACCTCCACTTCCCAGGCTCAAGTGATTCTCCTGCCTCAGCCTCCCAAGTAGGTGGGATTACAGACACACACCACCACACCCGGCTATTTTTGTATATTTTGTAGAGACAGGGTTTCACCATGTTGGCCAGGCTGGTCTCAAACCCCAACCTCGTGATCCACCCGCCTCGGCCTCCCAAAGTGCTGGAATTAAAGGCTTGAGCCACCACGCCCAGCCTCTCTGAGTATTTATTGAGTCCTATGTACCTGTCACCATTCTAGGTATGGGAGATGTAGTAGTGAACAAAACATAAAAATCTTGGCTCTTGTGGCACTACTAAGGGTGCCAAAAAAATGTAAACATGTAAATAAGGAAGATAATATCAGATAATAATAGGTGCAACGAGGGAAATCTGACAAGATGATCCAACAGGGAGCGGCTATGGTAACAGGGGCTTCTTTAATGCAGGCAGGGAAGGCGTCTCAGGATACAATTTTTTTTTTTTTTTTTTTTGAGATGGAGTCTCACTCTGTCACCTAGGTTGGAGTGCAGTGGCAGGATCTTGACTCAATTGCAACCTCCACCTCCCAAGCTCAAGGGATTCTCCTGCCTCAGCCTCCGAGTAGCTGAGATTACAGGTGTGCACCACCACACTCAACTAATTTTTTTATATTTTTGGTAGAGACAGGGTTTCTCCATGTTGGCCAGGCTGGTCTTGA
>NW_012102476.1:2945495-2946324 GCF_000951045.1 Mandrillus leucophaeus | reverse complement strand
GGGAGAGGGCGGGGCCGCAGGGACGGCCGGTCATTGGTCCGAACGTATAGCCCCACCCCCTGGGGCGGAGCCCTAAAGGAGCCAGGAGGCCGGCCAAAAGGGCTCCGAGAGGGCGGCGAGCTCAGACCTGGCGTGGCGTCCCCCGCAGTCCCGCGACTCCCAAGTAGCTGGAGCCGCCCCAGCGCCCGGCGTTCAAGGTCCTTGCAGCCGAGTTCCAACCTACCCTCGCGGCCGGTCTCCTGGGGCGGGCTCGGAGGTCTCCACTGCGCCCAGCGCCTTTGCTCCGCCCGAACTAGGCCACGTGCGCTCCCTCCCCGGCCTGGGCCTCTCGCTGGCGCCTCGCCTGGAGGGCGGACCCTGCTGCCTCCTCACTTCTTCCATTCCCTCTTTCTATCTCCTCTGCCGTCTTTTCTCCTTCTTTCTCGGCGTCGCCTATTCCGCTGGCCTCTGGGATATCTTGCTCCTTGAATACATCCTAACCAAATCAACATCCACCCAAGCTACCGCTGTCGCGTCATGCGTGGGGTGCTTACCATGCGCCAGCGCTGTTCAGCGTCTTACACACCTGGTCTCATTTGATCCGCACAGCGATGGGTCCTGATCCATTTTACAGATTAGCTCACTGAAGTTCAGGGAGGTAAACTGATCTGCCTAAGTTACACAGTAAAGATGTCATAGCATCCCTGACAACCAGTAGCCTAGGTGGACAACAGCCCAAAGCTAAATCCAGTCCACAGGGGTACCTTGTTTGGGCCTTAGGGTATTTTTACTTTAAAAAAAATCGTTTCGGCCGTGCGCGGTGGCTCACGCCTGTAATCCCAGCACTTTG
>NW_012102476.1:2934023-2943345 GCF_000951045.1 Mandrillus leucophaeus | reverse complement strand
CTTGAACTCCTGACCTCAAGTGATCCACCTGCCTTGGCCTCCCAAAGTGCTGGGATTACAGGCGTGAGCCACTGTGCCCAGCCTGGATACAATATTTTGTTTGTTTGTTTGTTTGAGACGGAGTCTCCAACTGTCGCCCTGGCTGGTGTACAGTGGCGGGATCTTGGCTCGCTGCAACCTCCGCCTCCCGGGTTCAAGTAATTCTCCTGCCTCAGCCTCCCGAGTAGCTAGGATTACAGGCACCTGCCACCACGCCTGGCTAATTTTTTGTATTTTCAGTAGAGACAGGGGTTTCACTATGTGAGCCAGGCTGGTCTCAAACTCCTGACCTCAAGTGATCCACCCGGTTCGGCCTCCCAAAGTGCTGGGATTATAGGTGTGAGCCACCGCATCTGGCCTGGATACAATATTTGAGATGAACCTTTAATGATGAGAAAGGGTTAGCCATTTGAAAATCTGGAAGACGAGTGTTTGAGACTGAACTGCAGAGGCCTTGTAGAAGAATCTTGGTGTGTTTGAGGAATAGGAAGAAAGCTTGTGTTGCTGGATCTGAGCATCCAAAGGAATGAACAAGGGAAAATGCAGCAGGGGAGATGGAGGAGAGGTAGGCAGGGGGTAAACTTGGCCAGAACCCAACCTCTAGCAAAAGCAATGCATCTCACTCACCCTGATTAAAAGAGAATCAGTGAGGAGACTCAGCCAGGAGCCTGTCTCTGGCAGTGAAAGCCCTACTGGAAGGAGCCTCCTGCTATTTTAAACAGGAACTTGGAAAAAGAAGGTAAAGGGCTCCATCGATGTGCCCTGCAATCATGTACAGGTATCTACTTGCAATACGATCTAGTTCATGTTCTTGAGGATCTCATAGTCTAGTAAAGAAGTTTTTGGTCATGCCTATAATCCCAGCACTTTGGGAGGCCGAGGCAGGTGGATCACCTGAGGTCAGGAGTTCGAGACCAGCCTGGCCAGCATAGTGAAACCCCATCTCTACTAAAAATACAAAAATTAGCCGAGCGTGGTGGCGCATGTCTATAGTCCCAGCTACTTGGGAGGCTGAGCAGGAGAATCGCTCAAACTCTGTCTCAAAAAAAACAAAAAGAAGTTTTTGGGGCTGGGAGCAATGGCCCACACCTGTAATACCAACGCTTTGGGAGTCCAAGGCAGGTAGTCACTTGAGGTCAGGAGTTCAAGACCAGTCTGGCCAACATGGTGAAACCCTGTCTTTACTAAAAATACAAAAATTAGCTGGGCATAGTGGCACATGCCTGTAATCCCAGATACTCAGGAGGCTGAGGCATGAGAATCGCTTGAACCCAGGAGGTGGAGGTTGTAGTGAGCTGAGATTGTGCCACTGCACTCCAGCCTGGGCAACAGAGCAAGACCCTGTCTTTAAAAAAAAAAAAAAAAAAAAGAAGGAGAAGGAGAAAGAGAAGCTTGTGGGCGGGGCACAATGGCTCTCACCTGTAATCGTAGCACTTTGGGAGGTTGAGGCAGGTGGATTGCTTGAGCTCAGGAGTTGGAGACCAGCCTGGGAAATGTGGTGAAACCCCGTCTCTACAAAAATCACCAAAAAAAAAAAAATTAGCTGAGCATAACGGTGCACATGCCTGTAGTCCTAGATACCTGTGTGGCTGAGGAAGGAGGAGCACTTGAATCAGGGAGGTCGAGGCTGCAGTGAGCCGATATTGCATGCTCCACTCCAGCCTGGGTGACAAAGTGAGACCCTGTCTCAAAAAATAAAAAAATTTAAAAAAAGAAGCTTCTGATTTAAAATATATATATAAATATACAGTATGAGTGATATATGAAAAGGACAATAGGGTGTTCTGGCAGGAGAAGAGTGGGGTAAGTGAACAACTCCTTTGCGGGTATTAGGTATTTGGTGCAGGTCTCACTGAGAAGGTAACTGTGAAGAACCTTGAAAGATGAGTGGGTGTCAGGTGTAGTGATGCACACCTATGGTCCTAGCTACTTAGGAGGCTGAGGCAGGAGGACTGCTGGAGCCCAGGGGTTCAATGCTATAGTGCATTATGTTTGTGCCTGTGAATAGCTACTGTATTCCAGCCTGGGCAATATAGTGAGACCCCATCTCTAAAAAAACAAACAAACAAAAACTAAAGATAAGTGGGAGTTTGCCAGATTGGCCAGGAGGCAGTAGGTTGTGGAACTATATATATATATATGTTTTTTTGTTTTTTTGTTTTTTGATACAGGGTCTCACTCTGTCCCCCAGGCTGGAGTGCAGTGTGCAGTCACAGCTCACTGCAACCTCCACCTCCCAGGCTCAAGCAATCCTCCTGCCTCAGCCTCCCGAGTAGCTGGGACTACAGTATTTTTTGGTGGTGGCAGGAGTCGTTTTTGTTTTTTGGAGACAGGATCTCGCTCTTTTGCCCAGAATGGAGTGCACTGGAGTGATCATGGCTCACTGCAGCCTCAACTTCCTGGGCCCAAGCGATCCTCCCACCTCAGCCTCTTGAGTTGCTGGGACTACAGGTGCGTTCCACCTAATTTTTGTATTTTTTGTAGAGATGTCTAACTATGTTGCCCAGTCTGGTCTCGAACTCCTGGCCTCCTGGCCTCCTGCCTCAACCTCCCAAAATGCTGGGATGACAGACCTGAGCCACCGCACCTGGCATGGACAGGCCTTTGGATCACAGAGGATTCTCTCCCGCTCATAGGTTTGCTGGACATTTCTCACCTCCCTTGTAATTATTTGTTCCATGTCTATCTCCCGCATAAAAACAGGTCAGGGACCTTGTCTTTATCTTTCTATCCCAGTACACAGCACACAACAGGTGCAGCTGTTGAGTGAGTAACTAATTACCCTCAAGAAGCTCTTCATGTGTTAGGTGCTCAGAGAGGGGGTTGCTCAGAGAAGGGGATTCTAACTAACCCAGGCTGGAGGGTCAGAGTAGGCTTCTTGGAGGAAGTAGTGCTTGAGGTGTTTTGACAGAGGAGATTAACAAGAGGTGGGTAGTGGTGGAGGAGCATTCCAAGTAAAGGAAACCACATTTAAGGAGCCCAGGGCTGAAACTACACAAGTGGAAGGGCTTGAGTGCCAATGAAAGTTAGGCTTTAGGGACAGCATGTAGAGGTGATCCAGTGGGGTTTTAATGGGGGAGTGACATGGCCAGATGTAATTTTAGAAAGCAGGCCAGGCACGGTGGCTCACGCCTATAAATCCCAGCACTTTGGGAGGCAGAGGCGGGCAGATCACCTGAGGTCAGGAGCTCGAGACCAGCCTGCCCAACATGGTGAAATCCCGTCCCTACTAAAAATAAAAAAAATTAGCTGGGCGTGGTGGCTTAATCCCAGCTACTAGGGAGGCTGGGGCAGGAGAATCGCTTGAACCCGAGCGGAGGTTGCAGTAAGCCGAAGATCCTGCCACTGCACTCTAGCCTAAGCGACAGAGTGAGACTCCGTCTCAAAAAAAAAAGAAAGAAATCAAGAAAAGAAAGTGGCCAGGCGTGGTGGCTCACGCCTGTAATCCCAGCACTTTGGAAGGCCGAGGTGGGCGGATCACGAGGTCAGGAGTTCGAGACCAGCCTGATAAACATGGTGAAACTCCGTCTCTACTAAAAATACAAAAATTAGTCGGGCATGGTAGCGCGCGCCTGTAATCCCAGCTACTCAGGAGACTGAGGCAGGGGAATCTCTTGAACCCGGGAGGCGGAGGTTGCAGTGAGCCGAGATTGCGCCACTGCACCCCAGCCTGGCCGACAGAGAGAGACTCCGTCTCAAAAAAAAGAGAAAAGAAAGTTCACTGCAGGTCGGCTTGGAGGGCACACTGGTAGGGAAGGGAGCTAGGAAAACCAGGAAGAAGGAACTTCCAGAAGCCCCAAAGAGCTCCCCTCAGGCCATCAAGAGCCCCAGCCCCGAACGCAGGGTTCTAGGGTTTTGAGAGCCCAGCAATTTGGAAAGCGCGGGCGGAGCAGGAAGAGCCGCACTGCAGCCAGCCCTGGTCCGTTTCTAGGGAAGCCAGGCCGGTGCTTACGATCTCGCGAGAACCCGTCCAGGGATTCTTCCCGCACGGAGATCGGGGAGAGCGGGGGGCGGGAACTTGAGAGCCTGTATTTCGTTGCCTTCATTCCTTAGAGGGGAGAATCGCCCTGGACTTTTTTTTTCTTTAATCTCTGGCCAATCTGGCCAGTGGTTCTCAAAACGCGAGGGATTGCAGACGTGCTTCCGAGGCCCCGCAGGGCGGTGGGAAATCCGGCGGGCTTTTTAGGGGGTGAAGGAGCACTCTGTTTGCCCTCCCTTTGGGCCGTGCAGCCGAATGACTCTTTCGCCGACGCATAAAAAAGGTCTCGGATGTCGGGTTTCCCAGGTCCCGGTGGGCGGCGCGCCGGCGTCCGGGCTTTCCACGCAGGTTCCAGACCTGTGGGCCGCCTCCCGCCGACAGCTGTCGCCATAGCAACAGCGCCCCCCGCACGCCCCCTCCTCCTCCTCCTCGCTGCCTTCCCTCTGGAGTGCCGCGCGGTTTTCCTTTTAAGGGTCGCGCTGGATGCTGTGGCGTAGGTGGTGCCTGCGGGCAGCCAGACCTCAGGCGGGGCATCGGCTGATGCAGCTGGCGGCCGTTTTTGAACCAGACGTCGGAGCCAGAAAGCCGCTGACTACGCCAAGACAACCTCTTTATTTAATGGGCTCAAACAGAGCAAGGGAACCATACAAAATTTACAGTTTGAATTTTGCCCGCAGACACCCCTCTCCACCTTTTTCATGCCTGTGTGTACACACACACAGTCCAAGCCTCAGACGAGAAGCCGTTTATTGGTAAAGAGACACATGGAAATGTGGCTGCCAGGCCTCAGAGCATCCTGCCCTTCTCCCAGCCAGCTGGCCTCTGCTATCCACCAGGACTGGGGCTTGGCATCCAGGCTGGATACCATGAGTGCACCTTCTGTCTCTGGTCTATTCTGCCAGTGTCTCCGTGTCAGGGTGGGTTGGCTCCCTCCAGGGCACAAAGGTCTGGGCTCTGTCCAAGAGTGCCCCTCCATAGGGGTGGGTACCACCATGCCACAGAGCAGTATTTGCCCCATCCGGATGATCAAGATACCCCTGCCTCATCCCATTACCTTAAATTCCAGAAGCCCCATCACTGCAGCTCAGAAGGTAAACAAACCCTGGTTCAGGCGTTGGTCTCCCAGAGCAAGGTTGGGAGGCATCAGTGGTGCAATCAGCTTACTGCAGCCTCAAACTTTTGGGCTCAAGTGACTCTCCCACCTCATCCCCCCAAAGTGCTGGGATTACAGGTGTGTACTACCTGCCCAGCAAGGGGAAAGTGTCAGTTCTTAACAGATGAGGCAGCAGGAATTCAGGGTTGAGTCCTCAGGTGAAAGCCAGTTTATTTATTCAACAAGTATCGAATGCCTACTGTGTGCTAGGCAGTCTTCTAGAAGCCAGGGGTATAGCCCGTCCTGGCAAGATCCTGACTGGGCCCAGCCAGGACAGTTTCCTGAGCTTCAAGGTTACTCTCTCCAATCCCTATTTCTATCTATTCTCCTTCCTCCCCTTTCTTCCCTTCCTTCTCCCTCCCACCACCTCCCAGGCCCTTTCTTTGCTAAGCAGCAGAGCCCCTCCCTTTGGTCTCCTGGGCCTCCACCCTCCCTGGACCTGTCATTCCAGTCCTGTTGGTGCTTCCTGCTTGAGGGGCCTTGCCCTACCATCCCCTATCCCAAAGGGCCTCAGGACCAGGTGCCCACGCTGGTGCTTGATGCGGGCAGAACTGTCACCAAAACCCTTGCCACACTCTGCACACTTGTATGGCTTCTCCCCTGTGTGTGTACGCCTGTGTTTGACCAGATCTGAGCTTCGGGGGAACTCCTTCCCACAGAAGCCACACACGTGGGGCTGGCTGGGTCCAGAAGGCTGGGCCCGAACTCGGGGTCGAGGGGCTGTGGGTACTGGGCCAGGTGGGTTATGTGGCCGCAGGAGAGTGGATGGTGGTGGTGGCCGGGCCCGTTCACCACGGTGGGTGCGGAGGTGCTTGACTCGGGCTGAGCTGTCAGCAAAACCCTTGCCGCATTCAGGACAGAGGTAGGGTTTCTCCCCTGTGTGCACGCGATGGTGTTTCACCAGGTCAGAGCTTCGGCGGAAGCCCTTGCCACACTCAGGGCACTTGTGGGGCTTGTCGCCCGCCAGTGGTGGGGGTGGCTCCCCGGCCTGTGGGCCCCCAGGCTCCGGCTCCAAGCCAGGCAGGCCAAAAGGCTCACCAGAGTGTGAGGGACTTCGAGGTGTCAGCGGGGGGCTGGTGCCCAGAGGAGGTGGGGGTGGGCTGGGGATCAGAGCAGGTAGGGGATAGCCTGGGAAGCTGAAGTCCTGGGGCTCCATGTGAGTGAGGCGGTGGCGAAGAAGGGTAGAGCTGAGGCTGAAGGTACGGTCGCATTCCGGGCAGGCATGGGGCCTCTCGCCACTGTGGGTGCGGAGGTGTTTGACTCGGGCGGAGCTGTCCGCGAAACCCTTGCCGCACTCTGGGCAGAGGTAGGGCTTCTCACCCGTGTGTACCCGCAGGTGCTTCACCAGGTCGGATCCCCGGGCAAACTCCTTTCCACACACATCACAGCCAAAGGGCTTGGGCCCCAAGTGACTGCGCTGGTGACTCAGGAGGCTGCAGCTGAGCACAAACCTTTTGCCGCAATCAGTGCAGATATATGGCTTGTCCTGGGCCTTCGGTCCCTGGGTAGCTGCTGTGGCTGCCCGAGATGGCTGCCGTCGGGGCACCACTGGTCGGGGGGGCTGCTCCCCCCGGTGTGTCCGCTGGTGCTTGATGCGGGCAGAACTGTCACCAAAGCCCTTGCCACATATGCCACATTTGTAGGGCTTCTCACCAGTGTGTGTCCGCTGGTGTTTCACCAGGTCAGAACTCTGCCGGAAGCTCTTGCCACATTCACCACAGATAGTGGGGCGCTCACCAGCAGGGATCCGGGACCGAGGAATCTTTGGGGGACCCTGGGCTGGTGGCCGGGCTCTATAGGGCTTCTCCCCACTATGAGTCCGCTGGTGTTTGATCCGGGCAGAGCTATCCCCAAAGCCCTTGCCACAGACCCCACACTTGTAGGGTTTCTCCCCCGTGTGGGTCCGCTGGTGTTTCACCAGATCTGACATCTGCCTGAAGCTCTTGCCACACTCACCACACACAGCGGCCCGATCACTACTAGCCTGGCCCCAGCGTGGTTCCCCCAGGAGCCGGGGGCCTCTGTCCTGAGGCTGAGGCTTTCCTAGAGCCTCTCTCTGGACCCATAAGTCATCCCAGTTCTGGATGCCTTCAGGTTTGAGAGAGGCATTTCCTACTTCATGATCTGGGGCCAAATCTTCTTCTTCCTTGAACCCCAAGCCATCTTCCTGTGGGGTATGTTCGAACTCATTCGGCTGGGAAATCACGTTCTCACTCCCTAGACCTGAGGAAAGAAAAGGAAGTTGTAGACCCTCCCCTTTGGCTCAGTCCTTATCTTTGACAGCAACCTCTCCAGGAAGACTCCCTTGACAATCTGTGGTCACGGGAACCCCAATCTGTCTCCTGTCAACCTCTGGTGCACTTACTATCTGTGCCTCTCAATAAAAACTTGTTTTAACTGGGCCCTTAATGTATGCCATTCACTGAACTCAGCATTAGTATTCAATGCTTGCAAACAATACTGTAACACTATGACTATCCCCATATTACAGGCATTGAAAGACTCAGAGAATTTAAGTCCCTTTGCTGGAGGTTAGAAAGGTTAGAAAGTAGCAAAGCCAGGCCGGGCGCGGTGGCTCAAGCCTGTAATCCCAGCACTTTGGGAGGCCGAGATGGGCGGATCACGAGGTCAGGAGATCGAGACCATCCTGGCTAACACGGTGAAACCCCGTCTCTACTAAAAACACAAAAAATGAGCCGGGCGTGGTGGCGGGCGCCTGTAGTCCCAGCTACTCCGGAGGCTGAGGCAGGAGAATGGCGAGAACCCGGGAGGCGGAGCTTGCAGTGAGCTGAGATCCGGCCATTGCACTCTAGCCTGGGAGACAGAGCGAGACTCCGTCTCAAAAAAAAAAAAATAAAATAAAATAAAGAAAGTAGCAAAGCCAGGCCAGCAAGGTGGCTCACACCTGTAATCCTAGCACTTTGGGAGGCCGAGGTGGGTGGATCACTTAAGCCCAGGAGTTAGAAACCAGCCTGGGCAACATGGTGAGACCCCATCTTTACAAAAAAATACAAAAATTAGCTGGGCATGGTGGTGCGCACCTGTGGTCCCAGCTACTGGGAGGCTGAGGTAGGAGGATCACTTGAGCCCAGGAGGTGTAGGCTGCAGTGAGCTGTGATTGTGCCACTCTAGCCTGGGTGACACAGTGAGACCCTGTCGCCAAAAAAAAAAAAAGAAAAAAAGTAGCAAAGCCTGGTGTCTTAAGGTCTGTCTGACACTCAATCCCATGTTAATCCCTGCATTATACTGTCTATTTTGAAAACCTAGTATTTGCTATTATTATCTTATTATATTAGCCCATTCAGTAATTTATTACATCAGTTATCCTGTGTGTACCTGAGAGAACCCAGGCACACATCCCTTCCTCAAGAAGCTTAGGGTGGTAGGAGAGATAAGATGGTTATAATTGTGGGTTCAGAATAACTATGTTGTCACAAGAGTGATAGGAGATAAGGAAGTAGGAACTGGCATTACGGCAGAGCGAAGAGAAAATAATGGAGTGGAATGGAAGATAAGGTGTCAAAGGATGTTGGCACTAGCCTGAGCACGCACGGTTTGGATTGGACACTAGCTAAGGCTTTTAATTAGGAGACAAGGGGACGCTAGGGAAGGTTTTCCAGAAGAGACACAGGATTATATCTGGACTTAGATCAATCTGGCGGCAGAATGCATCAGTGGAGAGAAAGGGGCAGAGAGGAGGCTACTGCAATTGCCAGGATAAAACAGAATGAAACCTGAAGTAGGGCAGAGGCAGAGAGGACAAGAAAGGCCGTGGGGGAGGGGGCAGAGGCCGTGAAGAGCCCCTCCCGGCCTGGTGCACAGTAGGTGTTCGGAAAGCTCCGCTCCCTCCCTCGGTGTTTGCTCCCCTCCCCCTTTCTCCCCGGAGGCACAGCTCACGTCCGATCTTCCTGCATCTCGGCCGGCCAAAGCCAAGCATCGCAGTCCCCACCGGCCGTTACCTGTCCGTGGTGGCGCACGGCCGAGGCCCTCACCTGTGCGGGCGCCTCTCAGCGGCTCCCTCTCCTCCTGGCCGTGGAGATCCGGGCCCCAGGGCTCTACCGCGCGCTCCATCGCCGGCACGCCGCCCTGAGGAAGAGGACAGACAGCATCCCGCGGTCATACAGCCATGTGTGGCCCGCGGCGCCCTGCCG
>NW_012102476.1:2931040-2933268 GCF_000951045.1 Mandrillus leucophaeus | reverse complement strand
GGGGTGGAATGGGGGCTGGGCTGGGGAGACCGAGGCAAGAGCAGAGGCTAGAGGCAGACACCGGGTAAATGCTGCTGGGGAAATGGAATCAGACCTGGGGCCCGGAACAGAGACCCTGAGCCAGAGACTCACATCAGAGCCTTGAGTCACAAGAGGACGCAAGGGCAGAGAGAGACCGAGGGACAGCGGCTGACCAAAAATACGGGGAGCCAAAGATTGGCCGCTAGAGACAAAGAGACGTAGGAACGGATAAGAGATAAAGTCATTGACGCAGAGTCCGAGGAGCAGTAAGAAGAGGCTGGGACCCTGGGGAGAAACAGGCCCAGGAGCAGAGGAACAAAAGACGGCAGTCAGCGAAACGGGCAGAGACAAAGAGAAAGAGACACAAAGAAAGAGGCGGCCAGAAAGACTCTGGACAGGTCGGCAGCACTACAAAGGCCAGGCTCAGGGAGAGGCTGAAGAACAAGCCCTGTTTCCCATCCTGGTGGGGCCCTGGCTGGAGCTGTGTTCCCAGGTTCCCAGGCCCCAGGAGCAAGATCCCAGTATCCGCCCACTGGGCGGGCTTGGTTTTGGGGTGGAGAGAGTGTCTGGAGGTGTCTTCAGCCCCTCTGCCAATGATGGTGGGGGTAACTGTGGTTTGTGTATTAATTCACATTTATTAGCATCTTAGTGCTAAGCCAACAGTTGGGGATAAAGAGTTGAAACACCTGCAAGATTTGTCCTTGGAGAGCTACCAGTCTAAAGGAGCAAGTACACAAATCACTGAAATTAGAGAATTTAGCTGGGCCTGGTGGCCTGCCCCTGTAATCCCAACTGGGAGGATTCCCTGAACCTGGAAATTCAAGGATGCAGTGAGCCATGATCATGCCGCTGTACTCCATCCTGGTCAACAGAGCGAGACCCTGTCTCTTATACACATCTAGATGTGTATAAGAGACAGAGACTCCACCGCAGGAAAAAATAAAATTAAATAAATAAATACAAAGATACAAAAAAAAAAAAGAAAAGGAAAGAAAAAGAAAACCTTAGGCTGGAATCAGTGGCTCACGCCTATAATCCCCACACTTTGGGAGGCTGAGGCAAGTGAATCACCTGAGGTCAGGAGTTCGAGACCAGTTTGGCCAACATGGTGAAACCCCATCTCTACTAAAACACAAAAATTAGCTGGGTGTGGTGGTATGCGCCTATAATCCCAGTTATTCGGGAGGCTGAGGCAGGAGAATTGCTTGAACTTGGGAGCTGGAGGTTGCAGCGATCTGAGATCACACCACTGCATTCCATCCTGGGCAACAGAACAAAACTCTGTCTCAAAAGAAAAGAAAACCGCCAGGAATGGTGGCTCACACCTGCAATCCCAGCATTTTGGTAGGCTGAGGCGGGCAGATCGTGAGGTCAGGGGTTTGAGACCAGCCTGACCAACATGGTGAAACCCCGTCTCTACTAAAAATAAAAAAAATTAGCTAGGTGTGGTGGCACTCACCTGTAATCCCAGCTACTCAGGAGGCTGAGGCAGGAGAATCCTTTGAACCCTGGAGGCAGAGGTTGCAGTGAGCAGAGATCACTGCACTCCAGCCTGGTCGACAGAGTAAGACTCCGTCTCAAAATATAAAAATAAAAGAAAACCTAATGTGTGCTAGAAGCTTGAGATCCAAAGATGACTATGGATTTTGACCTATTTTCAGAGAGGAAAATAGAGAATAGTTCTGTTTTAATGTGCCTTGAGTTTACATATTAGGAAAGCAGTGAAAGATGAAGATAGAATGTAAGCTTATTTGGCCAGGTGCAGTGGCTCACGCCTGTAATCCCAGCACTTTGGGAGGTCGAGGCGGGCAGATCACGAGGTCAGGAGATCGAGACCATCCTGGCTAACACGTTGAATCACCCTCTCTCCTAAAAATACAAAAAATTAGCTGGGCGTGGTGGCGGGAGCCTATAGTCCCCGCTACTCGGGAGGCTGAGGCAGGAGAATCATGTGAACCTGGGAGGGGATGCAGCAGTGAGCCCAGGTTGCGCCACTGTACTCCAGCCTGGGTGACAGAGCGAGACTCCAACTCAGAAAAAAAAAGAGAATTTGCCAGGGATGGTGGTGCAAAGCTCTAGTCCCAGCTACTTGGGAGGGAGAAGTGAGCCCAGGTGTTCAAGGCTGCAGTAAGCTATGATCGCACTACTACATTCCAGCCTGGGCAACAGAACAAGACCCTGTCTCAAAAAAAAAAAAAAAAAAAAAA
>NW_012102476.1:2927844-2930075 GCF_000951045.1 Mandrillus leucophaeus | reverse complement strand
CATTCTCCTGCCTCAGCCTCCCGAGTAGCTGGGACTACAGGCGCCCGCCACCTCGCCTGGCTAGTTTTTTGTATTTTTTTTTAGTAGAGACGGGGTTTCACCGTGTTAGCCAGGATGGTCTCGATCTTCTGACCTCGTGATCCGCCCGTCTCGGCCTCCCAAAGTGCTGGGATTACAGGCTTAAGCCACCGCGCCTGGCCTCTTTTTTTTTTTTGAGACAGAGTCTTACTTTGTTGCTCAGGCTGGAGTGCAGTGGCACCATCTCAGCTCACCACAACCTCCACCTCCCAGGTTCAAGTAATTCTCCTGCCTTAGCCTCCCGAGTAGCTGGAATTACAGGAGTGCACTGCCATGCCCAGCTAATTTTTGTATTTTTAGTAGAGACGAAGTTTCATTTTGTTGACCAGGCTAGTCTCTAACTCCTGATTTCATGATCCGCCTTCCTCAGCTTCCCAAAGTGTAGGGATTACAGGCGTGAGCCACCATGCCCGGCCGCAAGAGCCTTTTCTGCAGGGCAATTCGTTTTCTTTTTGTTATTGTTGTTTTTGTTTTATTTTTATTTATCTTTATTTTTAATTTTCTTTTGAGATAGAGTCTTACTCTGTCGCCCAGGCTGGAGTGCAGTGGTGTGATCTCAGCTCACTGCAACCTCCACCTCCTGAGTTCAAGCAATTCTCCTGCCTCAGCCTCCTGAGTAGCTGAGATTGCAGGTGTGCGGCACCACGCTCGGCTAATTTTTGTATTTTTTTTAGTAGAGATGGGGTGTCGCAATGTTGGCCAGGCTGGTCTTGAACTCCTGACCTCAGGTGATCCACCTATGTTGACCTCCCAAAGTGCTGGGATTACAGGCGTGGCCACTGCGCCCGGACTGTTTCGTTTTTTTGAGACAGGGTCTCGCTCTGTTGCCACTGCACCTGGCCTGGCATTAATATGTAGAAATGCTTCAAATATATAACTTCCTGGGCCAGGTGCAGCAGCTGTAATCCCAGGACTTTGGGAGATCAAGAAGGGAGGATTATATAAGTTCAGGAGTTCAAGACCAGCCTGGGCAACATAGCAAGATCTTGTCTTTACTAAAAATCAAAAAGCTTAACTGGGTGTGGTGGTGCGCACCTGTAGCCCCAGCTATAACAAACACAAAAACAAAAACAGATAATGTACATGTGCATGTATCATGGATAGATGTAGAGAAGAGGCCTGGCACAGTGGCTTACACCTGTAATCCCAGCACTTTGGGAGGCTGAGGTGGGTGGATCACCTGAAATTGGGAATTCGAGACCAGCCTGACCAACATGAAGAAACCCTATCTCTACTAAAAATACAAAACAAAATTAGCCGAACCTGGTGGTGCATGCTTGTAATCCCAGCTACTTGGGAGGCTGAGGTAGAGCCAAGATCGCGCCATTGCACTCTAGCCTGGGCAACAAGAGCAAAACTCCCTGTCAAAAAAAAAAAAAAAAAGGCTGGGCGCAGTGGCTCATGCCTATAATCCCAGCACTTTGGGAGTCCGAGGTCAGGAGATCAAGACTCTGTCTCAAATTAAAAAAAAAAAAAAAAATGAAGTGATAAAAGCATGTTTCCAAAGTTACAGTGTGACCCTATTTTTATAAATATAAACAGTATGTATACATATATATAGGCGTACGAGAAGGATAAATACTAAAATTGGGTTATAGAAAGATAGTGATTGGGAGGCCAAGGCGAGCAAAGCACCTGAGGTCAGGAGTTCGAGATCAGCCTGAACAACATGGTGAAACCCTGAGTCTACTAAAAATACAAAAATTAGTCAGGTATGGTGGCAGGCGCCTGTAATCCCAGCTAGTTGGGAGGCTGAGGCAGGAGAATCGCTTGAACCCGGAAGGCGGAGGTTGAAGTGAGTTGAGATCGCGCCATCGTACTCCAGCCTGGGGCCCAAGAGTGAAACTCTGTCTTTGTTTTGTTTTGTTTTGTTTTGGAGACAAAGTCTCACTCTTGTCCCCCAGGCTGGAGTGCGATGGCTGATCTCTTCTCAGTGCAACCTCTGCCTCCCAGGTTCAAGAGAGTCTCCTGCCTCAGCCTCCCGAGTAGCTGGGATTATAGGCATGCGCCACCGTGCCTGGCTAATTTTTGTATTTTTAGTGGAGACAGGGTTTCAATATGTTGGCTAGGCTGGTCTCGAACTCCCAACCTCAGGTGAACCGCCTGCCTCAGCCTCCCAAAGTCCTGGGATTACAGGAGTGAGCCACCGCGCC
>NW_012102476.1:2927240-2927794 GCF_000951045.1 Mandrillus leucophaeus | reverse complement strand
CACTCCAGCCTGGGCGACAGAGCAAGACTCCGTCTCAATAAAAAAAAAAAAAAAAAAAAAAAATTAGGCCAGGTGCAGTGGCTCATACCTATAATCCCAGCACTTTGGGAGGCCGAGGTGGGAGGATCACTTGAGGCCAGGAGTTTGAGACCAGCCTGAGCAACACAGTAAGATCCTGTCTTTACAAAAAAAAAAAAAAAAAATTAGCTGGGCATCGTGGTGCACAACTATTGTCCCAGCTAGCTGGGAGGTTGAGGCAGGAGGATCACTTGAGCCCAGGAGTTTGAGGCTGCAATGAGTCATTGTGGTGTCACTACACTAAAGCATGGGTGACAGAGCAAGACCCTGTCTCAAAAATAAATAAAAAGAGATTACAGACGTGAGCCACTGTCTGGCCTACATTTTTTATTTATTTTTTTAATACAGATCAGGTCTTGCTATGTTGACCAGACTGCTCCTGAACTCCTAGCCTCAAGCAATCCTCCCACCTCAGCCTCCCAAAACACTGAGATTACAGGCATGAGCCATCACGCCCAACTTTTTTTTTTTTTTTT
>NW_012102476.1:2922060-2926570 GCF_000951045.1 Mandrillus leucophaeus | reverse complement strand
TTTTTGAGGCAGAGTCTTGCTCTGTCGCCAGGCTGGAGTGCAGTGGTGTGATCTTGGCTCACTGCAACCTGCGCCTCCTGGGTTCAAGTGATTCTTGTGCCTCAGTCTCCTGAGTAGCTGGGATTACAGGCATGTGCCACCACACCCAGCTAATTTTTGTATTTTAGTAGAAACGGGGTTTCACCATGTTGGCCAGCATGGTCTCGATCTCCTGACCTCCTGATCTGCCTGCCTTGGCCTCCCCAAATCCTGTGATTACAGGTGTGAACCACCATGTCCTGCTGAGTTCAGAATTTTAACTAAGACCATAGAGATGCTCAGCCTGGTGAGAGATGCAGGAGGAAGGCCGGTGGTGGAGTGCTGAGAGGTAACATGATCCCTGCCCTTTGCTTGCTTATTTATTTATTTATTTATTTATTTATTTATTTATTTATTTATTATTTGAGAAAGAGTTTTGCTCTTGTCACCCAGATTGGAGTGCGATGGCACGATCTCGGCTCACTACGACCTCCGCCTCCCAGGTTCAAGTGATTCTTCTGCTTCAGCTCTCGTGTAGCTGGGATTACAGGCATGCGCCACCACGCCCGACTAGTTTTGTATTTTTAGTAGAGTCAGGGTTTCTCCATGTCGGTCAGGCTGGTCTTGAACTCCTGACCACAGGTGATCTGCCCGACTTTGCCTCCCAAAGTGCTGGGATTACAGGCATGAGCCACCACGCCTGGCCTATTTATTTATTTTTTTGAGATGGAGTCTTGCCCTGTCGCCCAGGCTGGAGTGCAGTGGCAGGATCTTGGCTCACTGCAACCTACGCCTCTCAGGTTCTAGCAATTCTCCTGCCTCAGCCTCCCTAGTAGCTGTGATTACAGGCACGCACCACCACACCTGGCTAATTTTTGTATTCTTAGTAGAGACGGGGGTTTCACCATGTTGGCCAGGCTGGTCTCCAACTCCTGAACTCAAGTGATCTGCCTGCCCTGGCCTCCCAAAGTGCTGGAATTACAGGCGTGAGCCACTGCGCCCAGCTACCCTTTCCAGATTCTTAACAGTCCCTAGATGGTATTAAGTAGCATTTTTGTTTGTTTTTGTTTTTTGAGACGGAGTCTTGCTCTGTAACCAGGCTGGAGTGCAGTGGCGTGATCTTGGCTCACTGCAACCTCCACCTCCTGGGTTCAAGCAATTCTCCTGCCTTAGCCTCCTGAGTAGCTGGGACTACAGGCACACGCCACCATGCCCAGCTAATTGTTTGTATTTTTAGTAGAGATGGAGTTTCACTATGTTGGCCAGGATGGTCACGATCTCTTGACCTCGTGATCTGCCCAACTCGGCCTCCCAAAGTGCCGGGATAACAGGTGTGAACCACCGTACCCGTCCTGGGGTAGATTTGTTTGCTTGTTTGTTTGAGATAGGGTCTTGCTCTGTTGTCCAGGATGGAGTGTAGCGGTGTAATCTCGGCTCACTGCAACCTCCATGTCCTGGGTTCGAGCAATTTTCTTGCCTCAGATTCCCAAGTAGTTGGAATTATAGGCACACACCACCACGCCTTGCTAATTTTTGTATTTTGCTAGACAGGGTCTCGCCATGTTGGCCAGGCTGGTCTTGAACTCCTGACCTCAAGTGATCCACCCACCTCGGCCTCCCAAAGAGCTGGGATTACAGGCATGAGCCACCATGCCCAGCCTGGTGCTGGGAATCTGAAGAAGGAATAGTAACCCTGCCTATGGTAGGTGGGGAGATTGCATAGAGGCAGAGCCCTTGGAAAGAAACACTTGAAGGATGAGGAAGAGTTTAACTGATTCGGAAAAAGGAAAAGCTCAATGTGGGTAGAGAGCCAAGGATGTTTGGAAGAGTGAGAGATGGGGTGATGAGGCCAGCTGAAGGAGGCTTTGGCAGTCAGGCCAGAATTCAGACTTGACTCTGAGTTACTGGGGAGTTCCTAAAGGATTTCGAGCAGCGGAGTTCCTTGGCCAGGATTCTGAAGGAAAATCTCTCCGGCAGTGGTTTCCAAAGACCTGGAGTCCTTTTATGAATCCATTGTCTTAGCTGGAAAATGGATGGCCTTACCCACTCCCAATCCCATCATGGCTTCTGGTCCACTTAAACCATGAGAATTTTTTTCTTTTTCTTTTTTTGAAACAGGGTCTTGCTGTGTTGCTCAGGCTGGAGTGTAGTGGTGTGATCACAGCTCACTGCAGTCTTGATCTCCTGGGCACATGCAATCCTCCCACCTCAGTCTCCCCAGTAGCTGGGACTACAGGATTGTACCATCATGCCTGGCTAATTTTTAAAGTTTTTGTAGAGATGGTAGAGGGGCACATCCCTCTGTTGCCCAGGGTGGTCTTGAGCTCCTTGGCTCAAGCAGTCCTCCCTCCTCTGCCTCCCAAAGTGCCGAGATTATAGGCGTGAGCCACCTTGCCTGTCCTGGGAACTGGTTTTTAATCAGCTTATCAAAACCTTCATCTCACTTGCTAACAAAGGGAGCCGCTTCCTTCCTCTCTGCACATACCCCATGTCTCACCATGATAATGGAGTTACAGTGGGACTTGGAATCCAGATGTGTGAAAGATGGAGGGGTTGAAGGTGCATAGAGGGGTGATGGGCAAAGGGGTCCAGGAGGTGATAACCCCAGGTATTCTTGGCCTTGGCCTTCCCCACCTCTCTGGGAATGGGCCAGTTTGAGCATCTCAGCTGCCTCTTCTGCCCGCCCACTCGTTAGCCGCACTCAGCTTCCTGCCCCACCAGAGGAAGTGGGGAGAGACGGCAGGTGCAGTGATGGCTGGCGGAGTCATGGTGAGTCCTTATGCCCAGAAACCCAGGCATCTCGGCCCCCAGCCCCCTATGCCTAGGGTCCCCAGACCCCACTGACTCTTCCTAGCCCAGGAACTCAAATGATCCTGGGGACCCTGCCTGCCATTGCCAGCAGCCTCATATTGTCCACCCCCATCCACAGGACAAGGAGTACGTGGGTTTTGCTGCCCTCCCCAACCAGCTGCACCGCAAGTCTGTCAAGAAGGGGTTTGACTTCACACTAATGGTGGCAGGTCTGGGGGGTTTTGGAGAGGGAACTGCAGAGAGGATGCCCTTAGGAGACCCTGGTTGTCCCCTCCCCTGACCAGCTGGGCCTGTTCTGTCCACAGGGGAGTCAGGCCTAGGGAAATCCACCCTCATCAACAGCCTCTTCCTCACCAACCTCTATGAGGATCGCCAGGTGCCAGAGGCCAGTGGTAAGACCCTCCCCACCCTCCCCAGGCAGTGGCCCCTGTCCCCAGGTTACACCCTAGTCTTTTCCATCTGGGGACTCAGGTAGTTGACTACTTTTTTCTGAGACTTTCCTCCCCTGGAAAATGGGTGCAGGCAACTGTGATATTAACAAAGGAAATTAATCTTGCCTCAGAGCCTCCCTGGATCCCTGACCTCTCCCCCCTCCCACAGCTCGCTTGACACAGACCCTGGCCATTGAGCGCCGGGGTGTGGAGATCGAGGAAGGAGGTGTGAAAGTGAAGCTAACCCTTGTGGACACGCCTGGCTTTGGGGACTCAGTGGACTGCTCTGACTGGTGAGGAAGAGGGAAGGGGACAGAGGCTCAGCCTCTCACAGTGGCGACTCCCTGAAGACCAACGGGTCAGTTACAGGGCTGGTTTGTGCTGGCTCCCTATTCCAAAAGGTTGTGTCTGTTTTAGAGGGTCACTGGGTCTCTGTGCTTCTTGATGACTTGCCTAGGCCCCCACCAGTTCCCTTTAATGTCTTTGGAGGGAGCCAAAGAAATGATGTTCTACTCCCACAGTCCTGGCTAGCCTCGCCCCCTGCCCTCTGGCCTTTGATCTCTGACCTCACATCCTCTTCCCACACCCAGCTGGCTTCCCGTGGTGAAATTCATCGAGGAGCAGTTTGAGCAGTACCTTAGGGATGAGAGTGGCCTGAACCGGAAGAACATCCAGGACTCCCGCGTCCATTGCTGCCTCTACTTCATCTCACCCTTTGGCCGGGGGTCTGGTGGGGGGATCCTGGGGGCTGGGGCATTTAGGGAGGGCTGGGGGGTCTCTGCCCCCTGAGGCTGGGCACTAACCAATCCCTGGGTGCAGGCTCCGGCCCCTAGATGTGGCCTTCCTTCGGGCGGTACACGAGAAAGTCAACATCATCCCAGTCATTGGCAAAGCGGATGCCCTGATGCCCCAGGAAACCCAGGCCCTCAAGCAGAAGGTGTGAGTGATGACCTCTGGCCTTTGACCCCAAGTGAGGCCAAACCTGATTTCAGCTTAGACTTCTTTGATCTTATTTTTTTTTTTTTTTTTTTTTTTTGAGACGGAGTCTCGCTGTGTCGCCCAGGCTGGAGTGCAGTGGCGTGATCTCGGCTCACTGCAAGCTCCGCCTCCCAGGTTTTCACCATTCTCCTGACTCAGCCTCCTGAGTAGCTGGGACTACAGGCGCCCGCCACCGCGCCCGGCTAGTTTTTTGTATTTTTTAGTAGAGACGGGGTTTTACCATGTTAGCCAGGATGGTCTCGATCTCCTGA
>NW_012102476.1:2919204-2920570 GCF_000951045.1 Mandrillus leucophaeus | reverse complement strand
AAAAAAAAAAAAAAAAAAAAAAGAG
Source organism: Mandrillus leucophaeus (assembly GCF_000951045.1). Lineage (NCBI taxonomy): Eukaryota > Metazoa > Chordata > Mammalia > Primates > Cercopithecidae > Mandrillus > Mandrillus leucophaeus. Next base: position 2,920,545 of record NW_012102476.1, on the reverse strand, counting down.
GAAGGGGCAGGAAGCAGAGGAGGTGGGTGTGGAGATTGAAGCTGGGAAAGAGAAAGTTTCTGCCATGTGGGCCAGCGGTGACCCCTGCCCCCTGCCCTCCAGGAAAGCATCCCTTTTGCAGTCGTGGGTTCATGCGAGGTGGTGAGGGATGGCGGGAAGCGACCGGTGAGGGGACGCCGCTACTCCTGGGGGACCGTGGAGGGTGAGTGAGGCCAGGCAGGGTTCCTAAGGCCAGCAAGGAGCCCGGGGCCTCTGGGTCAGGCGCACTCAACATGTGAAGTTGGGGTGGGCTTTGGTCCCAGGGGATCCTAGGGGGAAAGGGGTTCTCCTTTCCATGGGCTGCAGACCGCGGACCCTCCGCTAGAGTGGCAGCAGGACTTCCCTGTTGACCCGACCCTACGGGTGGGTGGGACCCGAAACTCCCTGACGTTCGCTGGTCCGCGCCGCCCCCCCTCCAGTGGAGAACCCACATCACTGCGATTTCCTGAACCTGCGACGGATGCTGGTGCAGACACACCTGCAGGACCTGAAAGAGGTGACGCACGATCTGCTCTACGAGGGCTACCGGGCCCGCTGCCTACAGAGCCTGGCCCGGCCTGGGGCTCGCGATCGAGCCAGCCGCAGGTGAGACCCGGGGCCGACAGTCTCGGAGCCTCCAAGGTTCCGCCTCACCCAAGACCCTGCCCTGAGGCCCCGTCCCCACCACCCGTGAGTCCGCCTTCACCACTCAGACCTCTCTCTCCCTCCCTCCCTCTCTCCCTTCCTCCCTCTCTCCCTTCCTCCCTCTCTCCCCACCGGCTTTGCCTCCGGCCCTAACCTCAGGGACCTGGCTCCGCCTCCTAGACCCCAATCTCGCCCCAGGCCCTGCCTCCTGGGCCTCACCCACAACCTCAGGCCCTGCTCCTGATTCCTGTCCCCTTCCCACTGTCCCGCAGTAAGCTTTCCCGCCAAAGCGCCACGGAGATCCCGCTGCCCATGCTGCCTCTGGCGGACACCGAGAAGCTGATCCGCGAGAAAGACGAAGAGGTGAGCATGCACCTCGCTTCCCCCCGACAGAGGCCCCAGGTCCCTCGCTGGCCTCGCCAGGTCACCGCCTGCAATCTCGCCCTGCACAGCTGCGCCGCATGCAAGAGATGCTAGAGAAGATGCAGGCCCAGATGCAGCAGAGCCAGGCCCAGGGCGAGCAGTCAGACACCCTTTGAGGCCACGCCCCTCCCGGCCTTACCTCGGCTCCGCCTTCAGTCGGCCTCTTGTCCAATCCCCGCGCCCCACACTGCCCAGCGCCCCCTGGAACCCCGTGGGTGCCGCCCTCGCGCGGGCTAGGGGGAGGTTCTACCAGCC
>NW_012102476.1:2912840-2914369 GCF_000951045.1 Mandrillus leucophaeus | reverse complement strand
GCCACCGCGCCCGGCTAGTTTTTTGTATTTTTTAGTAGAGACGGGGTTTTACCATGTTAGCCAGGATGGTCTCGATCTCCTGACCTCGTGATCTGCCCGTCTCGGCCTCCCAAAGTGCAGGGATTACAGGCTTGAGCCACCGCGCCCGGCCGACTTCTTTGATCTTAAAGTGGCCTTTTTGGAGCATAGTGTCTCAGGCTAGATTGTAGGAGAAGCTTCTGAGGAATGTGGGTGGTAAGCTGCCAGCCAGCGTAGCCATGTCTCTGAAGGCTCAAAATAGGCTAGATATGCAGCCCCTGGGCTAGATGCCTGGCTAAGGCCTATTTGAGGGCGGGAGCATAGACATAAGAACATGGTGTCTTCAGAGCCCTTTCCCACTGTTTCTGCTTATATATCTCTCAGCCTCTCTCTTTTTTTTTTTTTTTTTAGATAGAGTCTCACTCTGTGGCCCAGGCTGAGTACAGTGGCAAGATCATAGCTCACTGCAGCCTCAAATTTGTAGGCTCAAGTGATCCTCCTGCCTCAGCCTATTGAATAGCAGGGACTACAGATGAGCACCACCATGCCCGGCTAACTTTTTTGGCTGGGCGTGGTGGCAGACACCTGTAATCCCAGCACTTTGGGAGGCTGAGGTCAGTGGATTACTTGAGCTGAAGAGTTTAAGACAAGCCAGGGCAACATGGCAAAACCCCATCTCTACAAAAAATATAAAAATTAGCCAGGTGTGGTGGTGTGCACTTGTAGTCCCGCTATTCAGGAGGCTGAGATGGGAGGATCACCTGAGCCTGTGAGGTTGAGGCTGCAGTGAACCAAGATGGAGCCACTGGACTCCACCCTGGGTGACAGAGTGAAACCTTGTTTCAAAATATATATATATTTTTGTAGAGATGGGATCTAGCTATATTGCCCAGGCTTCTCCTGGTCTCTTAATGTCTGCCCCATATTAGAATCTTATGTTTCTCACTATCTATGTCTCTGAGATTTTGTTTTTGTCTTCCTGTACGTCCATCTCTCCCCATCTCTGTCTTTCATGTCTTTCTGTCTCTGACCACCCAGTATCTCTGTGTCTCCCTGTCTCTGGTCATGCAATGTCTGTCATTGTGGCCTGTTTCACACTGTCTCTGTATCTGTTTCCCCTGAGATCCGGGATCAGTTGAAGGAGGAGGAGATCCACATCTACCAGTTCCCTGAATGTGACTCTGACGAAGATGAAGACTTCAAGAGGCAGGATGCAGAGATGAAGGTGTGGGAGACGAAGAAGGAAGGCAGGCTGGGCACGGTGGCTCACGCCTGTAATCCCAGCACTTTGGGAGGCTGAGGCAGGCGGATCCCCTGAGGTCAGGAGTTCGAGACCAGCCTGGGCAACATGGCGAGACCCTGCCTCTACTAAAAACACAAAAATTAGCCAGGTGTGGTGGCGGGCACCTGTAATTCCAGCCATTCGGGAGGCTGAGGCAGGAGAATCACTTGAACACTCCAGCCTGGGCAATGGAGCGAGACCCTGTCTTTAAAAAAAAAAAAAAAAAAAA
>NW_012102476.1:2906259-2911340 GCF_000951045.1 Mandrillus leucophaeus | reverse complement strand
GGTCCCGCCCACCCAGACACCGCCCACTTCCCGGCCGGAGCCTGCGGCCCAGTCTCCGACCGCCCCACTGTCTTCCGGGGTGCCCCCCTCTTCTCCCAGACTGTCTTCAATAAAAACTGAGCTTCCCGCGGCCACGCGAGCCTTCTCCTTCCTTGCGGAAAAAGGCGGCGGGCGTAGATTGTGGGGCCGTCCCCCGCAGGCCTCCAGGCCGCATCCATCCCTTTGTGGGGCGCTCCCACCTGAGGCCCTCGCGCACTCTGAAGGCGCCCCCCATAAGAAACAAAGACCAGTTAAATTTTATTGGGAGCCGGGGTGGGGGTGGGGCGGAACGGAAGCGTCAGCCAGCAGAGGCCCGCGGAAGCCCCTACTCCTGGTCCTTGGCGTCGCCGTGCGTGATGACGTAGCAGATGTTTTTGTAGTCGACGTTGCCGCCCACGTCCGGGGGGAAAGCAGCCCACATGTTCTTGATCTGGGGAAACACGCAGGGGCGTCTCGCACCGGCCGTTAGGCTTCCCTCCCCCAGCCCCTTTGCTGCTGCGGCCCCGCCGCGGGGCCCACTCACCTCCTCCGGGGTGAAGCGGTCACACTGCGTGGTCAGCAGCTCCTCCAGGCTGGAGAGAGGTGATACACGGGGAGTTGCGATTGGGTTCCTGGTTCCTTTCCACTCCCTCGCACCTCATCCCCTTTGCCAGCCCCAGCCTCCCCCGAAAACCCAGGTCACTCTACTTCCTTCATTGGCCTCCCAGACACTCGCTTTTGCCCTCTCCGCTCACATTTGCTGTGAAAATGCAGTCTTGCCGCCCATTACCACAATCTTAACTACTCCCTGACCTCTGACAGTGACTAACCTTTCGTAGGAATTTTTGGGGGTTTTTTTGTTTGTTTTGAGACAGGGTCTCGCCCTGATGCCCAGGCAGGAATGAAGTGGTTTGATCATAGCTCACTGCAACCTGGAACTCCTGGGCTCAAGGCATCTTCCTGCCTCAGCCTCTAGCGTAGCTGCGACTATAGGTGTTTGTCACCACGCCGGCGATTTTTTTTTGTTTTTTGTTTTTGGAGACGGAGTTTTGCTATTGTTGCCCAGGTTGGAGAGCAGTGGCATGATCTCGGCTCACTGCAACCTCCGGCTCCAGGGTTCAAGCGATTCTCATGTCTCAGTCTCCCGAGTAGCTGGGACTGCAGGCGCCCGCCACCACGCCCAGCTAATTTTTGTATTTTTTGTAGAAACGGGGTTTCACCATGTTGGCTAGGCTGGTCTTGAATTCCTGACCTCACGGGATCCGCCCGCCTTGGCCTCCCAAAGTGCTGGGATTACAGGCATGAGCCACTGCGCCTGGCCAGCCGGCGAATTTTTTAGTTAATTGTTTAGAAACAGGGTCATGCTGCGTTACCCAGGCTGATCTCAAACTCCTGTCCACAAGCGAATCCTGTCTCCGCCTCCCAAAGCACTGGGATTATAGGCCTGAGCCACAGGGCCCAGCCTTGGTAGGAATTTAAGGAGGCTTTCAGTGTGGGAGCAGCTGGTGGAGTGGGGGAAGGGTTGGAAGGGTGGGAGAGCTGATGCTTACAACTTCTTCTTGATGGTGCCCTTTCCTTCAGGGTCCAGGACCTTGAAGGCTCCAGTTATCACATCCTCAGGGTCGGCACCTGGGGGGGACAGAGGGCACATGAAGCTGATGGGTCCCTGAAGGATCTGGGAAAAGGCAGCTGGGGCCATGGATCCAGGACACTCCACTCACCCTTGAGCTTTTCCCCGAACATGGTCAGGAAGACGGTGAAGTTGATGGGACCACTGGCTTCCTTCATCATGGCATCCAACTCCTCATTCTTCACATTGAGGCGGCCTGGAGGGGGTTGGGGGAAGCGTGGGCTGGAGCAGCCTCCTGGGGCCAGGCCTGTGCTTCCTACTAATTCAGATGATCACGTCCATTTTTCAGCTGGGTAGACTGAGGCCCAAGGTGGAGCTGACAGGGCTGGAACCCAAGGCCACTGAATTTCCTAGACTCTGCAGCCTTGAATATTCCCACCTGGAGGTAGGGGGCTCACCCATGGCTGCGAAGGTGTCCCGAAGGTCCTCCTTGTCGATAATACCATCACGGTTCTGGTCGATCACAGTGAAGGCCTGGGGAGGGCCGGGGTAGGGAGGGTTAGGTCTCCCATGGCCCAGCCTCAGCATCCCTACCCCAGGCAGATCAGATGCTGGCTCCCAGCCAGCTGTCCTCTTCCACCCCAAGCAGGGAGGGGAGGAAGGAATTCTAAACCTTTCCCCTCCTTTGAACAGGTGCACATTCCAGGGAGAGGGCGGGGGAGAGGGCCAGCAGGGCTGTTTTTGGTCAGTCTTCCAGTTTCCCTTGTCCCCTCACCTCCTTGAACTCCTGGATCTGAGTCTGGTCAAACATGGAGAAGACGCTGGAACTTCCACCCTCTACTGCCCTTCTCTTGGCCTTCTTGGGTGCCTGGAGGGTGAGGGTTGAACAAAGGGGCCCATGGATGAGTCCCTCCACCTCTCTGGGAGCAATGAATTAGATTCAGAATTCTTTGAGTCCCTGTTCCTAAAGCAGCCCTTTAGCCTGAGTCTCCCCTTCCTTGGGGCCTCTTTGCTGAGGGGGCTTGCTTTGATTGCATTCCCCAAATTCCCCTCTGTGGCTCCTGGGTCTCCAACTCTTTATCCCCTACAATGGGTGGAAGCTTCTTCTCAGTGCCCTGAGCCTAGCTCCTCTGAGCCCCAGACTTGCTGAGGCTCAGCCACTCATTTGCCCTGATTGAGCCTCTTCTCTTTTCTTTCTTTTCTTTTCTTTTTTCGAGACAGAGTCTTGCTCTGTCACCCAGGCTGGAGTGCAGTGCTGCGATCGCGGCTCACCGCAACCTCTGCCTCCCGGGTTCAAGCGATTCTTATGCTCCAGCCTCCTGAGTAGCTGGGATTACAGGCATGCACCACCATGCCGAGTTAATTTTTGTGTTTTTAGTAGAGACCGGATTTCACCATGTTGACCAGGATGGTCTCAAACTCCTGGCTTCAAGTGATCCAACCGCCTTGGCCTCCCAAAGTGCTGGGATTACAGGCATGAACCACAGCACCTGGCCCCAGCTTCTACTTTCTCATTTGTAAAATGGGATGGGAGTTATTGCCCGGCTGGTGCCAGAGCACTTTAGGAAGATGGAATACAGGAACGAATGGGTCAGGTTTTGAGAGGGACTGGGGCCCTGTGAGTTGAATGTCTGGGCGGATTATCATTGATTGGATCCTTAAGGCCATCACACGGTCTGTTTTCCATCAGTGATGCCGAGAAAGAGACGAGCATCCTTTTAACTTTTTGTTGGACTGGGAACCAGCTACTTTCTTTCAAAGGGTGAGGCTGCCCTGAGGTCTAAGGGATCTGAGCAGGGGTTGGAGGATTCTCACTCACCATGTCTTCAGTCTCCTGGGGGGCAAGGCAGCGGCTCCAGCTGGAAAGAAGCAGGGAGTCAGCATGGGGCAGTTCCTCTGGGGTTATATAGTCCTGCCCCAGGGAGCCCTTAACATACCAAGGTAACCTTAGCCCTGTGGGTGCCCACCCCAGATACCAAAATAGCCCAACTTAGGGCCTTTCCTTTCTTGGAGGGCCAGCAGCAGCTGGAGACCAGGGGGGAGGAAGGGGGAGAGAAGGTCTTGCGATGCATGTCTCACTAGGGCCTGGGCAAGAAGGGATGTTCTTTCTCCCAAAGAGGGGCTGGAATGTGCCAGAGTTTAGAGAGGACCCAACCCAAGGCATCGTTCTGGGAGATACATGAACCAGATCCTGTACCCCTGAGTGGGGTGGGCTCAGATTTATTTATTTATTTATTTATTTATTTTTATTTATTTTTTTTGAGAGGGAGTCTAGCTCTGTCACCCAGGCTGGAGTGCAGTGGCCAGATCTCAGCTCACTGCAAGCTCCGCCTCCCGGGTTTACGCCATTCTCCTGCCTCAGCCTCCCGAGTAGCTGGGACTACAGGCGCCCGCCACCTCGCCCGGCTAGTTTTTTTTTGTATTTTTTAGTAGAGATGGGGTTTCACTGTGTTAGCCAGGATGGTCTCGATCTCCTGACCTCGTGATCCGCCCGTCTCGGCCTCCCAAAGTGCTGGGATTATAGGCTTGAGCCACCGCGCCCGGCCGGGCTCAGATTTAAACCCAGTAAACATCCGGGTGCAGTGGTTCACACCTGTAATCCCAGCACTTTGGGAGGCTGAGGTGGGAGGATTTTTGAGGCCAGGAGTTCAGGACCAGCCTGGGCAACATAGTGAGACCCCTGTCTCAATTTTTTTGTTTTTTAAGACAGAGTCTCGCTCTGTTGCCCAGGCTGGAGTGCAGTAGTAGCGTGATCTTGGCTCACTGCAACCTCCACCTTCCCGATTCAAGTGATTCTCCTGCCTCAGCCTCCCGAGTAGCTGGGATTATAGGTGTGCCAAGACACCAGGCTAATTTTTTTTTTTTTTTTTTTTTTTTTGAGACGGAGTCTCGCTCTGTCGCCCAGACTGGAGTGCGGTAGTGTGATATCGTCTCGCTGCAACCTCCACCTTCCCGATTCAAGTGATTCTCCTGCCTCAGTAGCTGGGATTATAGGTGTGCCAAGACACCAGGCTAATTTTTTTTTTTTTTTTTGTATTTTTAGTAGAGATGGGGTTTCATTCACCATGTTGGCTAGGGTGGTCTCAATCTTCTGACATTGTGATCCATCCGCCTTGGCCTCCCAAAGTGCTGCAATTACAGGTGTGAGCCACTGTGCCCGGCCCCCAGTCTCTATTTTAAATTAATAAAATAAACCCAGTAAACATGGATTGAACGCACACAGTGTGCCTTGTGCTAGGCTGGGCTTTGTAGGTGCACTTTGGCAGACACAATCCGTCTACCCCCACATGGTGGAGTTCATAGTCGAGTGTGTGTAAGTGTGAGGATGGTAAGAAAGAGCCGTCTGTGGAAGCTGAGGGATCAGGTGGATCTCCTACCTCCCTTCAAGGAGAGGGGAATTTTTTTTTTTTCTTTTTGAGATGGAGTCTTGCTCTTGTCGCCTGGCTGGAGTGCAATGGTGTGATCTTGGCTTACTGCAATCTCCACCTTCTGG
>NW_012102476.1:2902981-2905985 GCF_000951045.1 Mandrillus leucophaeus | reverse complement strand
GTATTTTTAGTAGAGACGGGGTTTCCCGGTGTTAGCCAGGATGGTCTCGATCTCCTGACCTCGTGATCCACCTGCCTCGGCCTCCCAAAGTGCTGGGATTACAGGCGTGAGCCACCATACCCGGCATCTAATTTTTTGTATTTTTAGTAGAGATGGGATTTCACCATGTTGGCCAGGCTGGTCTCGAACTCCAACCTCAGGGGACCTACCCGTTTCAGCCTCCCAAAGTGCTGGGATTACAGGCGTGAGCCACCGTGCCAAGCTGAGAGGGATTTTTTTGAGGTGAGATACTTTGTGGTCTCAGGTTTTGTGCTGGGCCTTGGTTTCCCCTCTGTAAAAGGGAGAGGTAGTTCCCATCCCACAGAACTTGCATTATGACTAATAATTATCCCTGCCTTGCTGGAACTTACAGTCTAGCCATAGAGACAGGAATGAATGCAGAAAGTGACATACCAGGGCTGGTCAGGAGCCCAGAAGTGGAGGGCTCGGCAGCCCTGTCTAGGAGTATGGGAGTGGCTTCATGTGGGCTAGGGAGTCAGGTGCAGGTGGAGGAGCAGGTGTGTTGGGCAGAGGGCATGGCCTGAGCAAAGGCCTGGAGAACACAAGATCAGAGGTATTCAGGTTGCCAGAATTGTGATGGGGCTGGTGACCAGCCCCTGAGGGGCCTTCAAGGTCAGGCACAGGATGGAGACCCTGGGGAACCTTGGAAAGGTTTCATGCAGAAGAAGGATGTGATCTAGTATGAGTCTAGAATATTTTCTCTGGGTACTGGTGTGGAGGCTGGAACTCAGGAGGGGAGGCAAAGACCCTAAGAGGACAGCCAGCTGGTCACCTTCTGTGAGGTGCCTTGATGGCCAGTGGCTGCTCACTTCATTCTGGCCAAGAGCCAGCTTGGCTGATTGTGTAGCTTTGATGTACCCTCTCTTCTCCCTCTGGGCCTCAGTGACCCAGTCCCCTCCATGCAGCAGAAGTCTGGAAAAATAGTGGCTGAGGAAGCCCCAGGTTGGCAAGGACAACCATCTCCTTCTCCTCCTGCTCCCTCTAGGACCCGATGTCCTGAAGAAGATGCCTCGCCCTCCCCCCTCCCTCCTCCTCCAGGCCCATGCCGATACCTCTAAGACATTTTCTTTTCTGGGCACTGAGGCCCAGCCACCTGTTGTCTCTAAGAAGAGAGAAGGAGCCACCCTAAACTTAGCAGCTGCCCTTAGCCTCCCACACCAGCCCCTCCCTGCCTCAGACGGCAGCTGCCTCGCCTTATAGGGTTACCATGGGGGTCCAAGCCAGGGAGGAGCCCACTTATTACTGGGTTCTGGGAGAGCAGGAGGACTCCAAAAAGGGGAATGGGAGGAGTGCTCAGGAAGCTTGGGTCAAATGGGAGATGGGAAAGGTGAGGAGGAGATCAGACACTGAATGGGAATTGACAGGACTTGGGACTGAGTTGAGAGTGAGGGACCTTTGAGAACTCAGAAACCAAGGAGGAACTGAAAAGTCGGGAGCCAGTTCTCACTGGAATTCCAGAATGGTGGATGCTATATGGAAATCGGACTATGGGGGTCAGAGAAAGAAGAGGGTGTTTAGAAGTTGGAAGGTTGGAGCTCATAACGTCAGGTCTTTATGCTTGTGATCTAAGGACAACCTGGGAGTGCTCATGAGATTGAGGTCGGGGTTCTCAGTGGAACATGAGGAGCACAGAGGGATGTGGCACTGAGGGGAAGGGGTTGACGGGACTGGGGCCTCGGATCCCCAAAAGAATAATAACACACATATGGGGAGTTCATGGTACTGGGGATTCATGGATTTGGGGTTTGAGATCCTCACTAGAAGAAATGGTGGGGGTACTCAGAGGCATAAGGTCTGAGGAATTGGAGCCTGGGTTCTGGGGAGGAGCTCAGATAGATGGGAACTGAGGAGAGGGACTTGGAGGTTGGGATTCCCGCAGGAAATGGGTGAAGCAGAGAGATGGGTTGCTTATAGGATCTAGGGGCTCTGGCTATTGCAACCTGGGCCTGGAGTGTTGGGGTTAGTTTGGGGCCGGGATCGGAGAATTACAGAGTAAAGGCTGAGGGTACTGGGTCAGGGCACTGGATCTGTGGTGGGGCTCAGGGTCCCACAGACCACCAGAGTTGGGGGCTCAGGAGTTAAACGAAGAATAGGGGCCCTGGAAGGACTCGAGAAGGGCAGCGCGGCACTCATTGGTTGAGGGCTGCACTAATGCCCCCGCCCCTTCTCCGTACTGTCCCCAGCTGTCACCCTCCCGTAGGGCTTGTCTCCGGTTGTCACCGACTATCCCTGGGCTGGCACCGCCTGCTGGCAGCGTCTTTGCCCTTTGGATGCTCCCATTGGCTGAGACAGCTATCTATTTTCCTGTCCTCTGGTCGAAGTGGGAGAACACGATCATTGGCTGACGAGGCGAATTAATCTCTAGCTTGCCCCGCCTCCTCCCAGCTGTCATTCCTAACTGACCATTTTGGGAGACCTAAAGAATTCCTCAGCTCTTCCTATTGACTGCGGATGCTGTCTGTCACCGCCTAAAGAGACATCACTGCCTGTCAATTTGGCCACCACCTACTCCCGTTTTCATTGGCTCCGTTTTTACCGTTCCTATTGGTCAAGAAGCTGCCAGGCCCCACCTCTTACTCGTACATCCCCTGCCTTCTCCTCCGCCCTTCCGCGGTCATTCACTCTTCAGTCACATTTATTGGCCAGGAGGTTCAGGCTCCTGCATTTCTATTGGTTATTTCTTTGGTCCCACCTCCCCCTGCCTTTCTTCGTCCTCTGACTGGTCTTACAGCCCTACGCCTTCTACGTTTCCTCTTTCCAGATGAGCCACCCCTTTTTCGCCTCCGGCCCCGCCCACGGTTCCAACGATTGGCAGAAGCCCAGCTCTCTCTCTCCCACTATTCGTCCAAATCCTCTGACGAGGCGGGAGAAAAAAGGAGCGCGATGGGCCAGTCCGCGCGCAGGCGTGGAACACCGAGATGCTGGCCGCGGAGCCGGCTCTGCG
>NW_012102476.1:2899085-2902341 GCF_000951045.1 Mandrillus leucophaeus | reverse complement strand
ACGGGCAGCACGGTGGTGGTGCTGACCCTGGAGGCCTCGCCCGAAGCCCCAAAGCCTCAGGTCCCCTCCGGCCCGGAACCCTCAGAGCCCGCGGCCGTGGCTGGAGCTGAGACGTCAAGGGCTCTGGCCGCAGGGGCAGACTCTCCGAGGACAGAGGAGGCTCGACCCTCACCCGCCCCAGGACCAGGGACCCCCACCGGGACCCCTACCAGGACCCCTTCCAGAACGGCTCCTGGGGCCCTGACCGCCAAACCCCCGCTTGCCCCCAAGCCGGGAACCACAGTGGCCTCAGGAGTGACTGCACGGAGTGCATCAGGACAAGTGACAGGTGGGCATGGAGCTGCCGCAGCAACATCATCAGCAGGACAGGCTCCTGAGGACCCCTTAGGCCCTGGCGCAGGCCCCTCGGGGACTTGTGAGGCTCCGGTAGCTGTCGTGACCGTGACCCCAGCTCCGGAGCCTGCTGAAAACTCTCAAGACCTGGGCTCCACGTCCAGCCTGGGACCTGGCATCTCTGGGCCTCGAGGGCAGGCCCCGGACACGCTGAGTTACTTGGACTCCGTGAGCCTCATGTCTGGGACCTTGGAGTCCTTGGCGGATGATGTGAGCTCCATGGGCTCAGACTCAGAGATAAACGGGCTGGCCCTGCGCAAGACGGACAAGTATGGCTTCCTTGGGGGCAGCCAGTACTCGGGCAGCCTGTGAGTACCAGTGGGCACCCAGCGGGACCGCCTCGGGGAAGCAGAGGTTGGGGGAGGGCGAAACGATACACTTTGCCCAGACTCTGGCAGCCCAGCCTCCTCTGAGGATCCAGGGGGTGATCAGCGCGAGCTGCCGTTCCTTGAGCATCCTGAGGTGCCTGTGACATTGGCATGTTAGTGAGTTTCAGACCAGGGGTCAGGAGGCCTAGGTTTAAGCCTTGCCTTTGATGGGTTGTGTGCCCTTGAGCTAGTGGCTTCCCCAGTTCCGTGCCTCAGTTTCTTCCTCTATAAAGTGGATTGAATGAAATGATACCTGAGGTCTTCCCAGCTCTTCGATGGGGAACTCCCGCTACAGGTCGGATATTCTGGAGGGTTGGTTGGGCGAAGGTTCTGGTAGAGACCCTTCGTCCCATAGGGGTGGAGAGCCTGGGAGGGGTGCAGGCACCTCCTTTCCCCCATAGCCCTAGGTCCCAGGGATGGAGTAGAAAGGTGGGGAAGTCTGCCTGATGGAAGGGAGACGGTGCAGTCAGGACCTTGCTGTGAAACAGGGCAGTCTTGTATCTGCACTGAAGTAAAGGGGGTGGGAGAGGCCTCTTCCCCATTTCCTCATCTCCCCAGCCGGGCTTACTCTTTCCTAGTTCCCTCCCGGGCCTGAGTCACTCCCGAGGTAGGGGGTGATTGCCTCTGACTTCTTCCTTCCCCCTCTCTGGATCCTGCCCGTTGTTCCTGTGCCCCTTTGACCTGCTGGGCCAGTCAGCCTACGGCATCGCCTGGGCCTTCAGGTGTCAGGCCCCAGGTGCTAAGGATAAATAGTCCTTTTAAGGAGTCAGTCATCTGGAGAGAAAGACAAGTACTTAAACAGTTGGTTTCAATAGAAGACCTCAGGTTTAGCCTAGAGATCCCCAGAGGGTTTCCTGAGTACACACAGGCAGGGAGTCAGCTGAACCTGCTCTGAATCGTGGAAAGTAAGTAGGATTTAGTCTTGGCTATGTGTGCAGGGATGGGGGAAAGCCCTGTGGGAAGGTTTTCCAGGCAGGGTTCGTGAGCCAACCAAAATCAGAAAGCCTTTGATTGGGTACCAACATTCAGGGTCTTACACGGGAAAGCAACTGAAGTTTGACCCTGGTGCTTTCCAGGCACGAGGCCTCGGTTTATAGATGAAGAAACAGAATTAGTGCAGTTGAGTGAATTGTCCCCCTCAAATAATCTGGATCTGTGTGACCAGTGGCTCTCTCCTCAATAGCAGGCTGTCCTGAGGAACTCGGGCTGAATTCAGTTTGAGGGAGTCCCTCTTGTGTGCCAGGCACTGTGCCAGGTGCTGTTTCTCTGCTTTGTAGTGTTGTTTCTCTAAGATCAGCTTCTCTGCCAGAGAACTCTACCTCTGGGGCAAGACTGACTGTAATCGACATCACTTTCTCAGCGTTCAGTGGCTCGCTGCTGTCCACAGGATGAAGTCCAGGCTCTTTGGCCCGCGCACAGCCTCTCTGGTCACCTCTGCCACCACTCCTCACTGGGTGCTTTGCGCTGTGGTTCTGCTGAACTAGTTGTAGTCCTTTCCCCTTCATATTCAGGCTGTGCACCTGCCAGGAGTGTTCTTCTCCCCTTTCTTTGCCTGCTAAGTTCTACTCATTTCTTCATGGCTTACCTCAGATGTCCCCTCCTCCAGGAAGCCTTCCCTGATACCCACTGCCCCCACTCCAATTAGATGCCTCTTTGGTGCATCTTTGTCATTGCATTTCCCATACCGTATTACAGTTTTCGCTCCTCTTAGGCTGTAACCTCCTTGAGGGCCAGAAGGTGTCTTACTCTTACCAGCCCTTGGTAGAGTTTGGAACTGACTTATGATAGAAATTAATGAGAGATGGTTTCTCTATTTAAGGAGCTTCTAGAACAAAGGAAACTAACATTTAACGAGCCCCTTCTATTTAACAATTGTTTATATGCAGTTTCTCAATAGTGTTCTCATAACTTTGTGATGTAGATGGTGGTGTCTTTTTTAATTTTTTTATTTTTTTCTTTTGAGATGGAGTTTTGGTCTTGTTGCCCAGGCTGGAGTGCAATGGCGCGGTCTCGGCTCACTGCAACCTCCACTTCCCAGGTTCAAGCGATTCTCCTGCCTCAGCCTCCCTAGTATCTGGGATTGAAGGCATGTGCCACCACACTCGACTAATTTTGTATTTTTAGTAGAGACAGGGTTTCACCATGTTGGCCAAGCTGGTCTTGAACTCCCAACCTCAGGTGATCCTCCCACCTCGGCCTCCCAAAGTGCTGGGATTACAGGCATGAGCCACCGCACCTGGCCCAGTGGTGTCTTTTTATAATTGAGGAAGGGACTCAGGTCATCCCTTGCCAAGGCTCCCCAGGGTCTCAGAGACGGAACTGAAATTTGAACTTAGGTGGGTTTGATTCTTTTTTTTAATTTTTATTTATTTATTTATTTTTTTGAGACGGAGTCTCGCTCTGTCACCTAGGCTGGAGTGCAGTGGCCGGATCTCAGCTCACTGCAAGCTCCGCCTCCCGGGTTTACGCCATTCTCCTGCCTCAGCCTCCCGAGT
>NW_012102476.1:2895816-2897485 GCF_000951045.1 Mandrillus leucophaeus | reverse complement strand
TCTAACACGGTGAAACCCCATCTCTACTAAAAAATACAAAAAACTAGCTAGGCGAGGTGGCGGGTGCCTGTAGTCACAGCTTCTCGGGAGGCTGAAGCAGGAGAATGGCGTAAACCTGGGAGGCGGAGCTTGCAGTGAGCTGAGATCCAGCCACTGCACTCCAGCCTGGGCGACAGAGCGTGACTCCGTCTAAAAAACAAACAAACAAACAAACAAAATACTCCATACTCTCTCCCCAGATTTGGATGTGTCAGAAGTGAGATTTAAATATGACCTCTGAATAGAGATCCATCAGGGAAGGGAAGGCCTTTCAGTGTGCCTTGGGATGACCAAGTGGCCAGACATCCTGATGTTTGGTAGCTCACAGACTATCCAGTTTCTCGTTTGAACTTGGGGAGGTGGCTCGCCTCAGTTCCACCTGCAATGCAGGTTTTACCCTATTGCTACTGACCCCTTCTGTGCTCCCCGCACCCTGCAGAGAGAGCTCCATTCCCGTGGACGTGGCTCGGCAGCGGGAGCTCAAATGGCTGGACATGTTCAGTAACTGGGATAAGTGGCTGTCACGGCGATTCCAGAAGGTTTGAGGGCTGAATGGTGGGCAGGGCAATGCACAAGTTGGGAGGGGCGGTGTGTGCTCCAGGGAAGCCCAGGAAGCTGATAATATCTGCCCTCTGGACCACACTAGGGATAGATGGGCCCTGGCGGGCGAATGGCTTTAAAAATTGAAGGCCAGGCCAGGTCCAGTGGAATCAAGCCTATGGGATGTGGGGGGAGTATCCAGGGAGCCTGTGGACTGCTAGGGAAAGCTTGGAGGCTGTGCCGGCCCTTGAAGCTGTCCCCCTCCTGCCACTTTGCCTTAGGTGAAGCTGCGCTGCCGGAAGGGGATCCCCTCATCTCTCAGAGCCAAGGCCTGGCAGTACCTGTCTAATAGCAAGGAACTTCTGGAGCAGAACCCAGGAAAGTTTGAGGTGCGTGCAGCTCCAGGGTGTGGGGACATGTGGCCCTGTCTGTGCAAGGGGTATCAGTTCCCCCAGATCCTGAGGTAATCCCCGCTGTCCCACTGCAGGAGCTGGAACGGGCTCCTGGGGACCCCAAGTGGCTGGATGTGATTGAGAAGGACCTGCACCGCCAGTTCCCTTTCCACGAGATGTTTGCTGCTCGAGGGGGGCATGGGTAAGGTGGCCAGACCATGGGGATCAGTCAGCAAACATTGGCTGGAGGATCCACCTTTTATCTAGGTGGATACAAGACTGAATTGAAAGTGGTTTTTGCCCTCCAGGACTTGTAGAAGAGAGATCTGTAATGGACTAAGTGTCAAGCCATATCAAAGGAACTGTCCCGGGAAGGAGACTCGACTCGGGTTGTGTGTGGGGGCACATCACGGGCTCCTTGAAGAGCTTGCATTTGGGCTGGGTTTTGGAGAGGTGGGAGCTATAGCAGTGGAGCAGGGTTTTCCTGCCTGGGGGTTATGGAAAAGATCACCAGGGACCCTTAAATGCTATGCCAAGGCATTTGGAATTTTGTTCTATAGACCAAGCTTCCTCCAGATGTCAATATATACTGTTCCCTAGTAGTATGCAAGGTGATCTTAGGGAGTTCTCGGATGGACGTTTTTTTTTTTTTGAGATGGAGTCTTCCTTTGTGTTTTTTTTTTTTTTTCTTTGTACTT
>NW_012102476.1:2872402-2894602 GCF_000951045.1 Mandrillus leucophaeus | reverse complement strand
TATTTTAGTAGAGACGGGGTTTCACTGTGTTAGCCAGGATGGTCTCGATCTCCTGACCTCGTGATCTGCCCGTCTCGGCCTCCCAAAGTGCTGGGACAGACAATTTTTTTAATCAATAATTCATCCTTTAGCAAATATTTATTTAGCATCTGCTATCTGCCAGGCACTGTCTAGTCACAAATGATTGCAGTGAACAAAAAACGAAAAACTCCTCTCATGGTATTTATATTTTAGTGGGGACAAACAATAAATCAGGGAAAGGAACGTATTTTTGTATGTGAAATGATGGTAAGCATTAGGAGGTTATTTTTATTTTTACTTTTATTTGTTTTTTGATAGGATGGGTTTTCATCATGTTGCCCAGGCTGGTCTTGAACTCCTGGGCTCAAGTGATCTGCCCGCCTCATCTTCCTTAAGTGCTGGGATTACAGGCGTGAGCCACTGTGCCTGGGCCTAAAGAGCACTTTAAAGCAAGAGGGAAATAGAGAATGTGAGTGGGGATGGGGTTATAAATGACTTGATCCCACTTATGTTTTAAAAGGGTCATTCTGGCTACCATGCTGAGAACAGACTATAGGGAGACAAGGACAGAAACGAACCAGTTAGGAGACTTCCCGTAATCCAGAGAGGGGTGAGAGCTAGACCAGTATGGTAGCAGCAGGAGTATGGAGAGAAGTGGTTGGATTCTGGATATATTTTGAAGGTCGAGTCAAAGGGATTTGTCAATGGAGTGTGAGGGGAGAGGGGAGTAGGGTTTTTGGCCTGAGAAATGAGAAGAATGGAGTTGCTGTTTACTAATATAGATGGGGTAAAGGTAGCTGTGGGGGGCATATCAGGAGCTCAGTTTTGGAACGTTTATTTTTTTTATTTTTTGAGACGGAGTCTCGCTCCGTTGCCCAGGCTGGAATGCAGTGGCGCCACTTCGGGTCACTGCAACCTCCGCTTTCCGGGTTCAAGCAATTCTCCTGCCTCAGCCCCCTGAGTAGCTGGAATTACAGGTGCCTGCCACCATGCCCAGCTAAGTTTAGTATTTTTAGTAGAGACAGGGTTTCACCATGTTGGCCAGGCTGGTCTCGAACTCCTGACCTCAAGTGATCTGCTTACCTCGGCCTCCCAAAGTGCTGGAATTACAGGTGTGAGTCTCCGTGCCCAGCAGGAAACATTAAATTTAAAATGCTTATTGGACCTCTAGATGGAGATGTAAGTTCAGTGTACAATATACACAAACCTGGATTTCAGGGCAGACATTTAAACTGGAGATAAATTGGAAATTAAGAGTCGTCAACTTATAGAGGGACTAAATCTTACCCAGGAGACTGGATGAAGTCACCAAGGCAACAAGTGTAGACACAAAAGGAATCGATGCACAACATCCAGCGATTGAGCGCTGCAGCTCCAATATTTTGAGAATGGAAAGATGAGAAAGAGCTGGTAAAGGAGACTGGAATGAGAAGCTAGAGGTAGGAGGAGGACCAGGAGCGTGTGATTGGGAGCAAAGTGAAGCGGGGTTTCAAGGGTCAGCTGTGTGAAATGCTGCTGAAGGGTCCAATAAAGTCCAGCCTGAAAATTGACCTCTGGATTGCACACTGGAGAAGTCAATAGTGACCATGTTAAAAACAGTCTTGTGGCTGGGCGCGGTGACCTGATCACCTGAGGTCGGGAGTTCAAGACCAGCCTGGCCAACATGGTGAAACCCCGTCTCTACTAAAAATATTTTTAAAAGGCCAGGCATGGTGGCTCATGTCTGTAATCCCAGCACTTTGGGAGGCCGAGGCGGGGGCGGATCATGAGGTCAGAAGTTTGAGACCATCCTGGCTAACACAGTGAAACCCCTTCTCTACTAAAAAAAAAATACAAAAAATTAGCCAGTGGTGGTGGGCGCCTGTAGTCCCAGCTACTCAGGAGGCTGAGGCAGGAGAATGGCATGAACCTGGGAGGCGGAGCTTGCAGTGAGCTGAGATGGCACCATTGTACTCCAGCCTGGGCGACAGAGGAGACTGTCTCAAAAAAAAAAAAAAAATTAGCTGGGTGTGGTGGCAGGCGCCTGTAATCCCAGTTACTCGGGAGGCTGAGGCAGGTTGCAGTGAGCCGAGATCGTGCCATTGCACTCCAGCCTGGGCAACAAGAGCGAAACTCTGTCTCAAAGAAAAAAAAAATAGTTCTGTGGTTGGGCGTGGTGGCTCACACCTGTAATCCCAGCACTTTAGGAGGCTGAGGCAGGCGGATCACCTGAGGTGAGGAGTTTTTTGAGACCAGCATGGAGAAACCCCATCTCTACTAAAAATACAAAATTAGCCGGGCGTGGTCGGGAGGCTGAGGCAGGAGAATTGCTTAAACCTGGGAGACAGAGGTTGCAGTGAGCCAAAATCACGCCATTGCACTCTAGCCTGGGCAAGGGGAGTGAAACTCTTGTCTCCAAACAAAAACAGTTTTGTGTGGAGCAGTGGGTGAAACCCTGACTGGAGAATGGGAGGAAAGAGATTGAGGACAGTGAATTTATAGGTAGGGAAAGAAACTCTGTGGTATTTGGAGAGAAGAGAGGGGTAAAGAGACTTGTTTTTTTTGTTTTGTTTTGAGACAGTCTTGCTCTGTCACCCAGGCTGGAGTGCAGTGGTGTGATCTTGGCTTACTGCAACCTCTGCTTCCCAGATTCCCGGATTCAAGTGATTCTTCCACCTCAGCCTCCCAAGTACCTGGGATCACAGGTGCCCGCCACCACACCTGGCTAATTTTTGTATTTTTAGTAGAGAGGGGGTTTCGCCATGTTGGCCAGGCTGGTCTCAAACTCCTGACCTCAGGTGATCCACCCACCTTGGCCTCCCAAAGTGCTGGGATTACAGGCCTGAGCTACTGTGCCTGGCGAAGAGACCTTTTTTTTTTTTTTTTTTTTGAAACTCAAAGAAATAACAGCACGTAGGTATGCTTGTGGGAATGGTGTAGTGGAGAGAGAAATTGATAGTGCAGGAGCAAGGGGAGGGCTGTTGGAGTGGTGGCCTGTACAGGCGAGAGGGGAGGGGATCCTGGGCCCAAGTGGAAAGGAAGTGCTCGCCAGGATCACAGACTCTTCACCCATAGCAACAGGGAGAAGGCAGGGACACAGAAGCAGGCAGGTGGGTGATGGGCGTGGGCGCTTGTGGAAGTTAGATATTTATTTTAATATGCATTAGGTAAAATAACCATTATCAAACCTGTCATTTCGTGGATGCTTTTGCAAAGTGGAGAAAAAATGTCAAGTAAATAATAGTAGGGTGGTATGCAGATAAAATACAAATGAAGATCACACTCGAATGCCTGGAGTTTTGGGAAAAGCTATTCTGAGCACTGGTCAGGAGGAGGATGTGTGAGACTGGAGGCAGGGAGAGGATTTGGGAGGTCATTTTTTCTGGGCAAGAAATGGAAGTCTGAGCTGCGAATGGCTGTGGAGGTGGAGAGCAGGCAGGAGTGGAATTTAGGGTGCAGTGCTGCTTAGGCTTGGAGGAAGAGGCTCTTTTCTGATGTGGGGCTGAGTGAATGGAAGTCCTGGACATGGCAGTGGGGCACCCTCAAGAGGAGCAGGTCTAGGGTGCAGATTTTATTCTTTTGTATGCAGAGACAAGAGAAAGGGCTGAGGCACAGCTGGCTTCCAAGCCTTCCCCAAGAACCATGAAATCCAGTGAGACCCATAAGGCAGGCCCTGCTCTGGGGAGCTCCTGCTTTGCGGTAACAAAGACATTCAGTGCTAGAGGAGGGCTGATGCTGCGGCTGTGGAAAGCTTCCTGGAGAAAATGACCTGGAAGGTTTCTGGGATGTGGCAGAGGAAGGAGGGTGAGGGTGCAGCCTGTGCTGGGATGGCAGGGAGCATGTGGAGTGTGTAGCCAAAGGCGGAGCCCTGGGGCCTGCAGTGCTCTGCTGTGGGCTGAGCCTTTAGCTGAAGCTTGCTCAGCAGGACTGGACAGGTGGATGGAAGGTCCTGGTAGTAAAGCTCTGGGATGAATCTGGAACTGGGCTTGGGAACAGAGCTCTTGGCCCCTGTGACTGCCCTCATGGTCTTCCCCAACCCCCACAGGCAACAGGACCTGTACCGAATCCTGAAGGCCTACACCATCTACCGGCCTGACGAGGGTTACTGCCAGGCCCAGGCCCCCGTGGCCGCGGTCCTGCTCATGCACATGCCTGCGGAGGTCAGCGCCCTGGTTCTGGGCCGGGAGGGGCAGGGGGGATCTCAGCCTGCAGTGGTGATGGGGGAGCTCCCTGCTCCCTGCTCCCTGCTTCTCAGGCCCCACCCCTCCTCCTTGTTCTTGCTCTTCTCAGCAAGCCTTTTGGTGCCTGGTGCAGATCTGCGACAAGTACCTGCCAGGTTACTACAGTGCAGGGCTGGTGAGTGTCTGAAGGCTGGGTGCATCCAGGGCTGTGGCATTTCCTCCAGGCTGCAGGGAGGTCCTTGCCTTGCCCCACCCTGGCCTTCTCAGCCTCTGCCCACAGGGCCTGCCAGTTCTCCCCTGATGGGGGCACAGCTGACTTAGCCCTCTTCTCATGACTTGTCCCACCTGTAGGAGGCCATTCAGCTGGACGGGGAGATCTTTTTTGCGCTCCTGCGCCGGGCCTCTCCGCTGGCACATCGCCACCTGCGGCGGCAGCGCATCGACCCTGTGCTCTACATGACGGAGTGGTTCATGTGCATCTTCGCCCGTACCCTGCCCTGGGCATCGGTGCTGCGTGTCTGGGACATGTTTTTCTGTGAAGGTACTTCTGTGGCCTTCCAGGCCATGAGGGGCTATGGTGGCTACCAGGGGTTCTGTCATATTTCTGGTGGTCCCTGGACAAAAGGTACTTGTGGGTGGAAGTTTCACCATAAGCAGCTGGGGGCTGGAGAAACAGGCCTGATTTTGGTTCAGCCGCCAACCTAGAGCCTGCTCTCCCTGCCAAGATCCTGAGACTGATAGCAGCTCATTTCCTTTCATGGGGCCTCAGTTTCCTCATCTGAGATTGGCAGTAGATGGGGATGAGGGCTGTGAGTCCGTCCTAATCAGGACAGGCTGAGATCCTGGGTCTGACCACCCTGTGCTCTCTACTCTTCACCCCTGCAGGCGTTAAGATCATCTTCCGGGTGGCCCTGGTCCTGCTGCGCCACACGCTGGGCTCGGTGGAGAAGCTGCGCTCCTGCCAAGGCATGTATGAGACCATGGAGCAGCTGCGTAACCTGCCCCAGCAGTGCATGCAGGAGGACTTTCTGGTGCACGAGGTAGGCCTGCACCCTCAGCACAGCCCCTGCCTGCATCAGCCTGCTCCCACCCTCAGCTCCATTCTGGTATGCACTTCCTCTCTGTCCAGGTGACCAATCTGCCAGTGACAGAAGCACTCATTGAGAGGGAGAATGCAGCCCAGCTCAAGAAGTGGCGGGAAACACGGGGGGAGCTGCAGTATCGGCCCTCACGGCGACTGCATGGCTCCCGGGCCATCCATGAGGAGCGCCGGCGGCAACAGCCACCCCTGGGCCCCTCCTCCAGCCTCCTCAGCCTCCCTGGTCTCAAGAGCCGAGGCTCCAGGGCAACTGGAGGGGCCCCCTCCCCGCCGCCTCCCGTCCGCAGGGCCAGTGCTGGGCCTGCCCCAGGGCCTGTGGTCACTGCTGAGGGACTGCATCCATCCCTTCCCTCACCCACTGGCAACAGCACCCCATTGGGTTCCAGCAAGGAGACCAGGAAGCAGGAGAAGGAGCGGCAGAAACAGGAGAAGGAGCGGGAGAAGGAGCGGCAGAAGCAGGAGAAGGAGCGGGAGAAGGAGCGGCAGAAGCAGGAGAAAGAGCGGGAGAAGCAGGAGAAGGAGCGGGAGAAGCAGGAGAAGGAGCGGGAGAAGCAGGAGAAGGAGCGGCAGAAGCAGGAGAAGGAGCGGCAGAAGCAGGAGAAGAAGGCTCAAGGCCGGAAGCTTTCGCTGCGTCGAAAGGCAGATGGGCCCCCAGGCCCCCACGATGGTGGGGACAAGCCCTCAGCAGCCGAGGCCCGGCAGGACGCTTACTTCTGACCTCTGCCCTGGGGCTGGACTGCATGGCCCCCTTCTTTCCCTCAGCCAAGAGCAGGCCTGGCCCGAGGTGCCACCCCCTAGCCCCTCGGCAGGCTGTCCCTCACTGGGGAAAGTGGCTTGGTTCCCCATCTCCTCGCCAGCCGCTGATCCCTACACAGGCAGGACAGATGGGCAGCTGCAAACGAGTCTGGAGCCTCTCATCTCCCATGAGGCTCAGCTGGGGTCTTTGTCGCTCCTGCCCCAGTTCCCTCTGGGTCCCCTACTAGGTGCTGTCCTGATTGGCCCGTTGTCATCCCAGGGGTGACTCCTGGTGATGGGAGTCAGCAGTTTCAAATTCTTACACTCCATGGCTCCCCTTACCATGAGGTGGAGCTGGCTTCCTTTTCCCTGTCTTCAGCCCTCCCTGTCTCCAATTCCTGGCCAGGGCTCTCCTGGACCTTTCTGTGTTGTAATTATGTACAGAGGATGGGGTTGGCCTGGGGTGGGGATGCTCGCTTTTGTCTTCTGTCCTTTGGTTCTCCTTCCATAATGCTCCTGTACCCAGTTTATTTAAGGGGACATGCACTGGAATAGGAAATGTCCCCCATATCCCTTCCCGCACCCTGCTGTGCACCCTCCAAACCCACCTTGCTCTGTGTTCTCAGGCCCCCCTGCTTTGTCTCACCAGGACCCCTACCTTTCACCTTGTTCCCTTCCACCCCTCCAGTTAGTCCCTATCTGGGTAAGGGTCTTCCCTTGAGCTCCAGGGGGTGGAACCCAATGTTTACATTCTCTTCTGTCTCTGCCCCCACCCCATGCAGCGCTTTGAGGAATCAGAAAAGAACCTGCTGTTGTACCTGAGTCTGTCTCCTGCCTTGTTACTTGATGGGGGTTGGGGTGGGGTAAGGATGAGGGAGGGAGGGAAGAGACAGAGCCAGGACCTGGGTCGCTGTTAAAACAGTCTGCTGTCTTGGCAAGTAGGTATCTCTTGGCTTTGGGTCCATCTCTCAAGTCACTCATCAGACACTGGTTGAGCTCCTACTCCAGCTTTGCCTGGGATGTGCTGTCTCCATTGTCACTGGCTGCCTGGAGCTCTCTAGGTACCACCTGCAGCACCCAGATCTGCTTCCCAAAGTGCTCATGCAACTCCTGGAAGCTGGAACGGGTACTCATGGTGGCTAGAAAGCCACTGTCCTCTGGGCATGAGATGGGTTCTTGGCCAGCTGCCTGGCACAGCTCCCAGTATTAGGTCTTGAGTGGGGGCAGCAGCCCAGCCAGCCACCTCCAGCTCACACCAGCCAGTGCCCACAGCCAAGTCTCCAGGTTTTCCTGGGTTTCTGCAGCCAGCTTCTAGGCCCGCCCACCCCAGGAGTCAGGATGGTAAAGGCATAGGGTTCTTAAGGTGTAGCTCCACCTGGCAGTTCTCCAACAGGATGAGGCCCAGGGGTGCATGATCGGTCTGGTGTTCTAGGTAGAAGAGGTTTCCTTGGAGGATGAACCATCGGTGCTGGTAGCTGAGGTTTCGGGTCCCCTTCTTTAGCAAGATGCCTTCCTGGTCTGGGGCCTGTGTTCTGTAACCATGGAAGAAACTGAGCATGGACTTTCTGTGCAGTTCCATCGTGATCCAATATGGGAGGAAATCCCTAAGGAGAGAGAAGTGGCCCATCTAGTTGCCTTGGGGAAGAGTAGGGGAACTCTCACACTGTCCTCGTCTGGCTCCAGCAGGTGCCGCCTGGGCAGTCTTGGTTTAGGGGGATGCAGGCTCCGAGTGTCCTCAAGAGCTAGAGGTTCCAGTACAGGGGCTGACCCCCGCCACCTCCCCCAGTCCCGCTTCTGCTTGGGCCACATTCTGTTACCTGGGCACGAGTTGCTAGGCCCTGTTTGCTCAGAGGAGCTTCATGCTACAGAGAGGCACTGTTGCCCTTTTCCAGGCTGTGGTGCTAGGCCCTGTTTGCTCAGAGGGGCTTCATGCTACAGAGAGGCACTGTTGCCCTTTTCCAGGCCTATCTGAGAGCAGGGCACAAGGGACTTCTGGCCTGGGTACTGGTGCCAATGCCACCTCTCCAGTGATGGCTCTCCCACCTCAGAAGCCAGGAACTCGCCCAGGGTATGGGCGTGGGACAAATGACTTCCCCTGGGTCCTAAAGGGAGCTGTGTCCAGAAAGTGCTCCGAGAGCCGTCCAGGGGCCTCGGGCTGGCCATCGGGAGAGCCAGGCTTCCCCTCAGGGAGGGCAAGGCTCCACCTCTCAGACTAGGAGAGCTTACCACCGGACCATAGGAGTGGGAAGGCAGGATTTCTAACGAGACGGTAGGGGCGCTGAGCCCTCAGCCCTGGGGGAAGGGTGACTCGAACCCAGGACAGGAAAAAGAGGCAGCGACCCACTGGCCCTGCTCGGACTTTGCCCCTCCATCCTGACCCTGGGCGACCCTTTAAGTAGATGCTCTCGTTTTTCTCCAGAGCCTCTACTGCTTGAATGAGGGAATCGAAGGTACTTCCGGCCATTTCTCACGCCCGGTCAGAGTGTAGGCATTCTCAGGTCCCCTCTTCTCGCCATTGTCCTCCCACGCGACTGACGTCACTTCTTGCGGGAGAGAGGGTGGAGGCGTCTTCCCCCGCTCACCGCGTACTTCCGCCCGCTCTTCCAGTTAGTTCCCTAACCCGAGTGAAGCCACTTCCGGGATTCCCAGGCGCCTTCCACAGTCCTCTTCCGGGTGATGGCGGCCGGGTGCCCCGGATGTAGCCTTGGCGCAAGCATCTTTTCTTTTCACCACCTCGCCTCTCGCGGAGTCCCAGGTGAGCGCGCGAGGGTGGGACAGCCCGGATCCCCGTGGCCCTCTAATTTGTACACAGCCCGGGACAGTTGGGGTTCCCCACACGGAATTGGGAGTTCGGAGCAGGGAGGAACGGGGTGGCGAGAGCGCCAGGTCCTGGGTCTGCCCGGGCCCCGCGAGCTCCGAGAGAGCCAGAGTAGGAGGCGGGGGTCAGCCGGTCGAGCCGGTGGCGCCCAGACTGCGGGGGCTGGAGTTGGGAGCGGTCACGTGGTGAAGCCTGTCCCCTGTTGGCCAGGGTCAGGGGATGCAGAGGGTCCGCTCCTCCGTCCCCACCCCATTTAACTCGCGGATGCTAGACCCAAGTCCTTCAGGCCTCCTGGCTGCCAACTTCTCTTCAGCCCTTGCTTTTGTGCTCCCTCCGCTCCCAAACTGTACCTGTCACAGACCAGGAAAAATATTTGCTGTGCTGGGTCCTCTGGTGGCGAGTCCCCTCCTCACCCCATTCTCTTTCTCTGCATCCTTTCCTCAGCTTGAGAAACACCTCTCTGCCCCGTCATGCCAAAGAGGAAAGTAACCTTCCAAGGCGTGGGAGATGAGGAAGATGAGGATGAAATCAGTGTCCCCAAGAAGAAGGTGAGGGGGCCAGACTCCTTTGTGTGGGGGAGAGAGAGGAGCTAGAAGCCTGAGGAGAAAGAAAGCTGGCGGGAGTGGGGCGGGGCGGGCAGGCAGAGAAAAGCCTAGTTTTTTCAGGTTCTCTGAGGAATGGGTTGGGAGCATCTTCAGTGTGGGTCCTAAAATATTTGGGGAAGTAGTCGAGATCCT
Organism: Mandrillus leucophaeus; assembly: GCF_000951045.1. NCBI lineage: Eukaryota > Metazoa > Chordata > Mammalia > Primates > Cercopithecidae > Mandrillus > Mandrillus leucophaeus. The sequence goes on along the minus strand of NW_012102476.1, from coordinate 2,885,032 downwards.
GAAATATTTGGGGAATATTTGGGTCCAGATCCGGAAGTATTTGGGGAGGTAGCCAGTAACCTGCATTTCTTGACTTGACTCCTGCTCACAGCTGGTGGACCCTGTGGCTGGGTCAGGGGGTCCTGGGAGCCGCTTCAAAGGCAAACACTCTTTGGATAGCGATGAGGAGGATGATGATGATGGGGGGTCCAGCAAATATGACATCCTGGCCTCAGAGGATGTAGAAGGTGAGCTGTACCCAAGAATACACTCTGCTGGAGGAACAAGTAGGGGTCTCTGGTGATGTGGAGCGAGGGAGGCTCCGGTCTCTTTTTTCCATGCCTAGAAAAGGGCACCTGTGTCTTTGGTGCAGGTCAGGAGGCAGCCACACTCCCCAGCGAGGGGGGTGTTCGGATCACACCCTTTAACCTGCAGGAGGAGATGGAGGAAGGACACTTTGATGCTGATGGCAACTACTTCCTGAACCGGGATGCTCAGATCCGAGACAGCTGGCTGGACAACATTGACTGGGTGCGGCCCAGGGGCTGGTGTGGCTGGGGCCTGGGAGTGGCGGATGCTAGGCCTGCTCCCATGGCAGTTCGTGGGAAATCACTGCATCTTTCCATTACAGGTGAAGATCCGGGAGCGGCCACCTGGCCAGCACCAGGCCTCAGACTCGGAGGAGGAAGACAGCTTGGGCCAGACCCCAATGAGTGCCCAAGCCCTCTTGGAGGGACTTTTGGAGCTCCTGTTGCCTAGAGAGACAGTGGCTGGGGCACTGAGGCGTCTGGGGGCCCGAGGAGGAGGCAAAGGGAGCAGCAAGGGGCCTGGGCGTCCCAGTTCCCCTCAGCGCCTGGACCGGCTCTCCGGGTTGGCCGACCAGATGGTGGCCCGGGGCAACCTTGGCGTGTACCAGGAAACAAGGGAACGGTTGGCTATGCGACTGAAGGGTTTGGGGTGTCAGACCGTGGGACCCCACAATCCCACACCCCCACCCTCCCTGGACATGTTTGCTGAGGAAGTGGCAGAGGAGGAACTGGAGACCCCAACCCCTACCCAGAGAGGAGGTAAGCTTGGAGGACAGAGGAGGGGGCAGTGGGCGGGAAGTGAGACACTGGAGGTCAAATGGCTTTGCCTGTTATTTTAGAAGCAGAGTCGCCAGGAGATGGTCTGGTGGATGTGATGTGGGAATATAAGTGGGAGAACACGGGGGATGCCGAGCTGTATGGGCCCTTCACCAGCGCCCAGATGCAGGTGAGCTGCTTTCTCCCTCCTTCTGGCTTGTCCCTGCTTCCCCTACTCCTGTCAGTCCTTCCCCAGCTCTGCCCTCTCCTTGCAGACCTGGGTGAGTGAAGGCTACTTCCCGGACGGTGTTTATTGCCGGAAGCTGGACCCCCCTGGTGGTCAGTTCTACAACTCCAAACGCATTGACTTTGACCTCTACACCTGAGCCTGCTGGGGGCCCAGTTTGGTGGGTCCTTCTTTCCTGGACTTTGTGGAGGAGGCACCAAGTGTCTCAGGCAGTGAGGAAATTGGAGGCCATTTTTCAGTCAATTTCTCTTTCCCAATAAAAGCCTTTAGTTGTGTATTGGGGCCTTTGGCTGTGCTGATGGCCAGAAGCCAGGGGCCTTCTCCACAGCCACTTTGGACTTGCCTTGGTCCCTGAGTGTTTGCTCCCATGAAGATCTTCTTTGGAGGTGCCTGTCAGGTGTCCTGTGGCCTCACTGCCTGGACTCTGCTTGCTGTGTAAACACCCCCAACTGCGCTACTCTGTGTTCCTCTCTGAGGTTTCTTGTTTGATTCTCCTTAGGTCTTTGGCTTTCAGGATGTCAGATTCTTTGTCCTTGTAGCCACCAGGGGATGGAGCCCCAGAAGTGGAGCTTTTAGGCCTGGAAGGACCGGGGCATGGAGAAGACATTGGGTCCCTGTTGGGGGTGAGCATGGAAACCTTTTACTCTTGCTCCACCCTCTCAAGCTCCATAGACATTGGGCAGAAGTGGGATGAGTGGTCCAAGACCGAGATCCCTAAGGTTCTGAGAGCCAGTATCTTCCCTAGCCTGGCTTTCTTCTCTCCTTGCAGTCGTTCCCATAGCCCTTCAGTGAAATGCAAACTCAGTGGCCAAGCGTGGGCCAAGCGTGCGTTGTACTGGCACAGAGGGGCAGTGACTCACTGGAGGTCACAGGAATCAAAGGGCTGGCCCAGAACCAGTGGGCTCCTTTCCCAGACCTTTCTTGGCACAAAGCCTTTGCTGCCTGGCCTTTGAGGCCCTGCGGCCTACATTCCTTCGGCCCCACTAGGTGCCTGGCACAGGGCTAGTGCCTTCAGGAAACTGAGGTAGCTGGGCTGGTCCCCTTCCAGGAATTCAGAGTTTGGTGGCAGAGGCATGGGTGTAATTCTATAGCCTGGGCCTGGCACCCTCCACCCCCCACCCCCTACCAGCATTGCCTTATCCCTCCCTTGCACCACATTAGATGGTTTCTTCCGGTTTTCCATTCTGGCTGCCCTTTGGAATCTCCTGGGGAGCTGTAATATCTGTGTGGATATTCAGATTGAGCTGGTCTAGGTTGTGGCCCAGGCATTGGGTATTTCGGAAGCCCCCAGGTGTTTTCAGTTTGCAGCCAGGTCGAGAGAGAGCCCCTGGGTCCGACCCCCATGGTTGAGGCACCGCCAGCAGGAGGGCTGGCTCCTGGACCCCACCGTGGTTGTAGAGCTGAGCGTGTGTGTGGCTTTAGTGGCGTCCGTTAGTTACGGGGATCTGGGCACCGGAGCTGCAGGACACTTGGAATCCCAGGGCAGAAAGGGCCAGACGAGCAACTAGGAAAGACTTGGGGGCCAGGGCGGAGTAGGGTTACCTGATGCTCTTGTGAGGCCTGCTCTAGTGCCTGCTCACACTGGAATTTCATTCACTCCAAGAAGCCATCAGGGGTAAGATACCTTCCTTTAAATGTCACTAAGAAAGAAGAGGCCTGCCAGTGACACAGTAAGATGCCATTGGTCTAAAGATGCGTCTTGATTTCAGAAAGGTCTGGAAGTGGAAAGCAGGTGTCAGGGCTGAGGTACAGGGTTCACCTGTAGGCCCCAGGGATGGTCTCTCAGGGGTGCTGAGTGAGTGCATGGTAAATCAATGGAGCCCAGGGGCGCCTCCTGCCGGTGTCCTCCCGGCACTCAAACCTAGCCCTTCCGAAGCCGACCTCACGTGACCTCACAGCCCCTCCTTAGGGCACCTCACTGACGACGGTGGTGGGTGGAATAACAGCCACCAAAGATGTCCAGGTTCTGAACCCCAGAACCTGGGAAAGTGTTACCTTGTATGGCAAAAGGGACCCGGCGCCTCTGCTTCAGTTCAGGATTTCATGGTGGGGAGATGACCCTGGGTGGTTGAGGTGGGCCCCGAGTAATCATGGGGGCCCTTATAAGGGAAAGGGAGTCAGGAGGGTCTGCGCATGAAGCAAGGAAGCTTCTGGCTTTGAAGATGGCAAGAAGGCCCAGAGCCAGGCGATGAGGTGGCCCCTGGAGGAGCTGAAAAAGGCATTGGATTCTGCCCCAGAGCCTCTGTGGAGAAACAAAGCCGCACTGACACAGCTTCAGCCCGGTGAAAATCATTTTGGACTCCTGACCTCTAGAACTGTAAGATAATAAATTGGTGTGGTTTTCAGCTTCTCAGTTTGTGGTAATTTGTTAACAGCCCCAATAGGAAACAACTACTCATGCATCCAGCGGACGCCTCATGAACCACCCGATCTCGCTAAGTTCTCCCTTCCTGTGACCACATTGCTATTTCAGGTCCCTGTCAGGACTTATAAATGTGGCTGTCTCTTGCTAGGGTGGCCTTTATAGTGCATCTGAATCAGCACTCCTTGGCTTTTTATTTGTTTTGTTTTTAGAGACAGGGCCTTACCTAGGCTGGAGTACAGTGGTGTGATCATAGCTCACTGCAGCCTTGAACTCCTGGGTTCAAGTGATCCTTCCACCTCAGCCTCCTATGTAGCTGGGTCTACAGGAGTACACCACTTCACCTGGCTAATTAAGAAACTTTTTTTTTTTTTTTTTTTTGTAGTGGCAGGGTCTTGCTTTGTTGCCCAGGCTAGTCTCAAACTCCTGCACTCAACTGATCCTCCCAGCTCAGCCTCCCAAAGTGCTGGGGTTACAGGTGTGGGCCACTGTGACCAGCATGCTTTTCCTTTTTAGTTGTATATATGCAGTTTATATGTATACAGTTTGTAAGATATATATACAGAGAGAGATTTTGTTTGAGTAAGCTTTTTTTTTTTTTTTTTTTTTTTTGAGGTGGAGTTTTGCTGTTGTTGCCAGGTTGGAGTGCAAATGGCACGATCTCAGCTCACTGCAACCTCCGCCTCCTGGGTTCAAGGGATTGTCATGCCTCAGTCTCCCGAATAGCTGGGACTACAGGCACCTGTCACCACGCTTCAGTACCCTTCAGTGGTTTTTTGTATATTCACAGGGTTGTGCAACCATCACCACAGTTTAATTTTAAAACTTTTTTTTCCTGCCATGAAAGAAACCTGACCCATGAGTAGCCCCTCCCACTACTCCCCACCCTTCTTCACCCCCCAGCCCTGGCAACCACCCATCTACTTCCTGCCTCTAGATTTGCCTCTTCTGGGCATTGAAGATAAATGGAATCATACATGTGGTCTTCTGGGTCTGGCTTCTACTTGGGCCTATGCTTTCAAGTTCAATTATGTTGCAGATATCTTCATCTATCTCGCTTTTTTTTGTTTTGTTTTGTTTTGAGACTGAGTCTTGCTCTGTCACCCAGGCTGGAGTGCAGTGGCGCGATCTTGGCTCACTGCAACCTCTGCTTCCCAGGTTCGAGTGATTCTGCCTCAACCTCCCAAGTAGTTGGGATTACAGGCCTGTGCTACCATGCCCAGCCGGTTTTTGTATTTTTAGTACAGACCAGGTCTCACCATGTTGGCCAAGCTGGTCTCAAACCCCTGACCTCAGGTGATCTCACCTCGGTTTCCCAAAACACTGGGATTACAGGTGTGAACCACTGTGCCCAGTCCTCATGTTTATTGTTGAATAACAGTGTATTGTGTGGATGTACGATATATTACTACTAATTGAACTTCACCCTTTTAAAAATTTTTTTCTTACTAATTCAACTTTACACTTTTTAAAAATTTTTCTAGTTTTCCCCTAATGTCCTTTTCTGCTTCAGGATCCCTTCTGGCACCATGTTATATTAAGTGGTCACATCTCCTTAGCTTCCTCAGCTTGACAGCTTCTCAGACTTCACCTGTCTTTGTTGACCTTGATAGTTTCAAGGAGTGCTGGTTAGGTATTTTGTAGAATATTCCTTTTTTTTTCTTTCTGGGACGGAGTCTCTCTCTGTCACCCAAGCTGGAGTGCAATGGTGCGATCTCTGCTCACTGCAACCCACCTCCCGGGTTCAGTGATTCTCCTACCTCAGCTTCCCGAGGCAGGAGGCTGGGATTATAGGTGTGTGCCACCACGCCTGGCTAATTTTTGTATTTTTAGTAGAAATGGGATTTCACCGCATTGGTCAGGCTGGTCTCAAACTCCTGACCTCAGGTGATCCATCCGCCTCGGCCTCGCAAAGTGCTGGGATTACAGGTGTGAGCCACCGCACCTGGCCTCAGAATATTCTTTTTAAAAACAACTTTTTAAATTTAAAAAATATATATGTATATATTTTCTAGATATGAGGTCTCACTATGTTGCCCAGGCTGTTCTTGAACTCCTGGGCTCAAGTGAGTCTCTCGCCTGAGCCTCTTACAGTGCTGAGATTACAGGTGTGAGCCTCCACACCCAGTTGAATATTCCTAAAATCTGAGTTTGTCTGATCCTCTTTCTCATGAATAGGCTTGGGTTATGGAGTTTAGGGAGGAGGACCACAGAGGTGAAGTTCTTTGCTTTTCACTTAGAACTTTTTTTCTACGCCTTTTTTTGAGACCAGGTCTTGCTCTGTTGAGCCAGGTGGAGTGCAGTGGTGCGATCATGGCTCAGTGCGGCCTTGAGCTTCTGGGCTCAAGTAATCCTGCCTCAGCCTACCTAGTAGCTGGAGCAAGAAACACATGGCGCCACTCCTGGCTAAATTTTTGCGATGTTTTTTTTGTTTGTTTTTTGTAGAGACAAGGTTTCACCATGTTGCCCAGGCTGGTCTCGAACTCCTGACCTCAGGTAATCCGCCCACCTCAGCCTCCCAAAGTGCTGGAATTACAGGCGTGAGCCATGGCGCCCGGGCCTGAATGCAGCCTCTTGCCTTGGCCAGGTTATCATTCAGAGAAGCAGCAGGAGTTGGGAAAGGAAGTCCCAGCACTCCTAGCAGAGGCCTGGGGTGTCAGACTCTGTCCTGGGCACTTGCTGGGGCCCTGTGAGAGACAAGGCCTGCACAGGAGTCCAGCGGGGTTCAAATAAGCGAAGGCTCCGGCTCCTCACGCGGAGGAATGAGGGCTCTTTATGTCTCTGCCACATCTGCCACCCCTGCCCATGAGGAGTGGCTAGTTACCCAGACCCCAGAGCGGCAGTGTGGCCAGCTTGATGACCTGCTGCTAGTCGTGCATGACCTCCCAGGCAGGGAGTCAGCCTGAGCTACTTGCCTTCCGTTCTGCTCCTGGCAGGAACCAAGCTGGAGACCTGGACATGCCCAGCTCCTCCTGATGTGGAGACCTGAGAGGAGTTTCTCTCAAGGATGGATTCCAAGGCAGGTGTTTTGTGTGGGGCCCAAGTAACAACAGTGCTCCATGGAGTCAGCAGCCACTCTGAACTCCCTGTGGAGCCCAGTCCCCAGCTGCCAGGCACCCTCGGGGGTATGCTCTGCAAGGGAGGGTTCAGCGGCCCCTGACCACCTACACCCCCTGCAGCGGGCCACCCCTGCCATCTCCAGTTGGCCGCTGCAGATGGCTGCGACCCTGTCCTCACGAGGTCCCTGTTCCCCAGGAGGCTTCTGTGTCCCTTTATGTAAGATCCCAGCTTCCCAGCTGCCCAAGCAGACGTGGCACATGACCTGCCTGTAAAAGTCAGCAGCAGGCACTGGCAGCCTCTGGTTTCCCTGTTCTTATTTATTATTATTTATTTTTTATTTGTATGTATGTATGTATGCATGCATATGTATGTATTTATTGAGACGGAGTTTCACTCTTGTTGCCCAGGCTGGAGTGCAGTGGCGTGATCTCGGCTCACTGCAACCTCCACCTCCTGGGTTCAAGTGATTCTCCTTCTTCAGCCTCCTGAGTAGCTGGGATTACAGGTGTCAGCCACCACGCCCAGCTAATATTTTTGTATTTTTAGTAGAGATGGGGTTTCACCATGTTGGCCAGGCTGGTGTTGAACTCCTGACCTCAGGGATCCACCTGCCGCAGCCTCCCAAAGTGCTGGGTTTACAGGCGTGAGCCACCGTGCCCGGCCCTTTTAATTTTTTTTTTTTTTTCTTTTACTTTTTTCTTGAGACAGAGTCTTGCTCTGTCACCCAGGCTGGAGTGCAGTGGTGTGATCTTGGCTCACTGCAACCTCTGCCTCCTGGGTTCAAGCAGTTCTCCTGCCTCAGCCTCCTGAGTAGCTGGGATTGCAGGCGCCCGCCATCATGCCCAGCTAAGTTTTGTAGTTTTAGTAGAGATGGGGTTTCGCCATGTTGGCCAGGGTGGTCTTGAGCCACCTCCCAAAGTACTGGGATTACAGGTGTGAGCCACCGCACTCTGCCATTTATTTTTAGAGACAGCATCTTGCTGTGTTGCCCAGGCTGGAGTGCAGTGGTGCGATCATAGCTTACTACAGGCTGGACCTCCCGAGCTCAGGTGATCCTCCCATGTCAGCCCCTTTATTTTTATTTTTTATAGACATGGGGTCTCACCTGTTGACCAGGCTGATCTCAAACTCCTGGCCTCAAATGATCCTGCCTGGGTCTCCCAAAGTGTTGGGATTACAGGCATGAGCTGCCACGCCCAGCCCAGTTTCTCCATTCTGATGCCATCATACTTGCTCTTACCTTCCTGATGTCCCACCCATCCCTATTCCCTCCCCATACAGCTACCCTGCAGCTCTCAGTGGCTTCAGACCTTGTAGCTCCAGTACATTCTTTGAGACACATTTCTCTGTCTTGAACACTTCACATTCCCTTGGATACAATGTGGGCATTTGCCCTCTGGCCTCAGACATTGAAGCCTCTTACCTGGCCCAGCCTTCCCAGGCTTATACACTAAGCCTGTTCTCTGCCAGGCGTGTAATCCCAGCTGAGATGGGCAGATGGCTTGAGCCCAGGAGTTTGAGACCAGCTGGGCAATATGGCGAGACTCCTTCTCTACACACAAAAAAAGTGTGTATATATATGTATTTGTGTGTGTATGTGTGTGTGTGTGTGTGTGTATTTGACAGGGGAAGAAGAGGGTGTCTGGCATTTATTAGGGACCTAAATAAGTTCAGAATATTATGTTTAATCTCCTTGACTACCTATTGAGTTACGTATCTCTCCCACTTTGCCGATCAGAAAAACGAGGCTCAGAGAGGTGACATGCAACGTCGCATAGCCTGAGGGTGGTAAAGCCAGGATTTTAACCCAGGTCTTTGGGACTCTAAAGTCCAGTCAGAATTTTTGGTGAAGTGTCTGCTCATATTTTTTGCCTGTTTTAAAAACTGAATTGTTTGTCTTCTGATTGATTTTGTAAGAGACCTTGATCATTATATATTCCAGATATGCGTCCTTTGTCGGATTCTGTTTTGTGAATATTTTCTTGATCCATGACTTGTCTTTCTTTTCCTCCCCCATCATCATCTTTTGAAGAGCTAAAGTTTTAAATCTGATTAAAATTTAATTTGCTGATTTTTTTTTTTTGAGGCAGAATCTTGCTCTGTCGCCCAGGCTGGGGTGCAGTGGTGCGATCTCACCTCAGTGCAACCTCCGCCTCCCAGGTTCAAGCAATTCTTCTGCCTCAGCTTCCCAACTAGCTGGCATTAGAGGTGCACACCACCATGCCTGGCTAATTTTTGTATTTTTAGTAGAGATGGAGTTTCACCATATTGGCCAGGCTGGTCTTTTTTTTTTTTTTTTTTTTTGAGACACAGTCTCACTCTGTGGTCTAGGTCGGAGTGCAGTGGTGCAATCTTGGCTCACTGCAACCTCTGCCATCTGGGTTCAAGGGATTCTTGTGCCTCAGCCTCCCGAGTAGCTGGGACTACAGGCTGCCACACCCAGCTAATTTTTGTATTTTTAGTAGAGAAGGGGTTTCATCATGTTGGCCAGGCTGGTCTTGAACTCCTGACCTCAAGTGATTGGCCCGCTTTGGCCTCCCAAAGTGCTGTGATTACAAGTGTGAGCCGCCGCACCTGGCTTAATTTGTTGATTTAAAAAATCGTTTGTGCTTTTTGTGTCCTATTTAAGAAATCCTTGGGCCAGGTATAGTGGCTCATGCCTGTAATTCCAGTATTTTGGGAGGCTGAGGCAGCAGGCTCAGTTGAGTCCAGGAGTTGGAGACCAGCCTAGGCAACATAGCAAGACCCTGTCCCTACAAAAATTTAAAAAATTAGCCAGGCATGGTGGCTCGAGCCTGTAGTTCCAGCTACTCCATTGGCTGAGGCAGGAGGATCTCTTGAGCCTAGGAGTTTGAGGCTGCAGTGAGCTCTGATTGTGCCACGGCACTCCATTCTGGGTGACAGACCAAGACTTTGTCTCTAAAGAAATGAAATAAAAAAAATAAATTAAATAAAATGCATTTTAAAAATTAAAAAAAGAGCCAGGCACGGTGGCTCATGCCTGTAATCCCAGCACTTTGGGAGGCCTAGATGGGCAGATCACCTGAGGTCAGGAGTTTGAGACCAGCCTGGACAACATGGTGAAACCCCGTCTGTACTAAAAATAAAAAACTTAGCTGGGCATGGTGGCTGATGCCTGTAATCCCAGCTACTTGGTAGGCTGAGACAGGAGAATCATTTGAACCTGGGAGGCGGAGGTTGCAGTGAGTTGAGATTGGGCCACTGCACTCCAGCCTGGGCAACAGAGGGAGACTCGGTTTAAAAAAAAAAAAAAATTAAGAAGAGCACTTCTGGGAGTGAAAAAGAAAAACCTTTCTCTTGATGCCTAGAGAACTGTGCTAGCTCCAAAGATAAAGCTTTTACTTTAGGCGCTGGCCTCAAATTAATCTTGTAGGAACGTTTTTTTGTTTTGTTTTGTTTTGTTTTGTTTTGTTTGTTTTTTGTTTTTTGAGACAGAGTTTCGCTCTTGTTGCCAGGCTGGAGTGCAGTGGCACGATCTTAGCTCACTGCAAGCTCCGCCTCCCAGGTTGAAGTGATTCTCTGCCTCAGCCTCCTGAGTAGCTGGGATTACAGGTGCTGGACACCACACCTGGCTAATTTTTGTATTTTTAGTAGAGATGGGGTTTCACCATGTTGGTCAGGCTGGTCTCAAACTCCTGACCTCGTGATCTGCCCACCTCGGCCTCCCAAAGTCCTGGGATTACAGGCGTGAGCCACTGCACCCGGCCTTATTAATTATATTTAAGGCTATTCAAGTTTTCTTTTCTTTTCTTTTCTTTTCTTTTCTTTTCTTTTCTTTTCTTTTCTTTTCTTTTCTTTTCTTTTTTTGAGACAGAATTTCACTCTGTTGCCCAGGCTAGAGTGCACCAGTGTGATCTTGGCTCACTGCAGCCTCTGCCTCCCAGGTTCAAGTGAGTCTTGTGCCTCAGCCTCCCCAGTAGCTGGGACTACAGGCGCACATCACCACACCCAGCTAATTTTTGTATTTTTACTAGAGACGGGGTTTTGCCATGTTTGCCAGGTTGGTCTTGAACTACTGCTGGCCTCAAGTGATCCACCTGCCTCGGCCTCCTGGGATTAGCACTTTGGAAGGCCAAGGCGGGTGGTTCACCTGAGGTCAGGAGTTCAAGACCAGCCTGTCCAACGTGGTGAAACCCTGTCTTTACTAAAAATACAAAAAATTAGCCCAGCGTGGTGGCAGGCACCTGCAATCCCCGCTACTCAGGAGGCTGAGGCAAGAAAATCGCTTGAACCTGGGAGGCAGAGGTTGCAGTGAGTTGAGATTGCACCATTGTACTCCAGCTTGGGCAATAAGAGTGAAACTCCGTCTCAGACAAAACAAAACAAAAGAGAGAGAGAGAAAAAAAAAAAAAACACCCCACAAAGTGCTGGGATTACTGTTGCGAGCCACCTTGCCCGGCCTATTCAAGTTTTCTATTTCTTTTTCTTTTTCTTTTTTTTAAAGATGGAGTCTCGCTCTGTCCCCCAGGCTAGAGTGCAGTGGTGCAATCTCGGCTCACTGCAAGCTCTGCCTTTCGGGTTCACGCCTTTCTCCTGCCTCAGCCTCGCGAGTAGCTGGGACTACAGGTGCCCACCACCACGCCCTGCTAATTTTTTGTATTTTTAGTAGAGACGGGGTTTCATTGTGTTAGCCAGGATGGTCTCGATCTCCTGACCTTGTGATCCGCCTGCCTTGGCCTCCCAAAGTGCTGGGATTACAGGTGTGAGCCACCGTGCCCGGCCTTCTATTTATTCTTGAGTGAGCTTTGGTGGTTTATTATTTTTAAGGAATTTGTCAATTTTGTCTGTGTTGTTGAATTTACTGGCATAAAGTCGTCTATGAAATTTCCATCAAAAATTTTACTTTTGATGGGTTATTTGTACTTTGAACATGTCATTGGACTGCCTCTGGTTTCTGTTGTTTCACATAAGAAGTCACTGAGCCACCGCTGGTCGGGTGAGGTGGCTCATGCCTGTAATCTCAGCACTTTGGGAGTCTGAGGCAGGAGGATTGTTTGAGGCCAGAAGTTTGAGACCAGCCTGGGCAACACAGTGAGACCCCCATCTCTACAAAATAAAAGTTAAAAAAAGCCAGCTGCTTGTCAATATTGATGTTTTCCTACACATGATGAGTCTTCCCAATTGCTGCTTTTATGATTTTCTCTTTGTCTTTGAACAGTTTACGATGCAGCTGGCTATGGATCCTTATGTATTTATCCTGTGTGGCATTCTTTGAACTTCTTGGATGCGTAGATTACTGTATTTTTTTAAATCAATTTTGGGAAGTTTTTTTTTCCATCATTTCATCAAATATTTTTTTCTGCCCTCTCTCTTTGCTTTCCTCCTGGGACTCCTATATGCTTGTTGTGCCTCCCACAGGTCTCTCAGTCCTCCTCTTCCTCCTCCTCCTCCTCCTCTTTCTCTTCTTCCTTCTTCCTTCTTCTTGCTCTTCCTCTTCCTCTCCTTCTCCTTCCTCTCCCTTTCCCTCTCCTTCTTCTTCCCTTCTCCTCTCCTTCTTCTTCTTCTTTCCTCCTCCTCCTTTTCCTCCTCCTTCTTCTTTCTTCCCTTTCTTTTTGGAGACAGGATCTTGCTCTGTTGCTCAGGTTGGAGTGAAATGGTGAAATCTCAGCTCACCTCTGCCTCTTGGGTGGTCCTCCCACCGCAGCCTCCTGAGTAGCTAGGACTACAGGTGCACACCACCACTCCTGGATAATTTTTGTTTGTATTTTTTTTGTTTTTTGAGACGGAGTCTCGCTCTGTCGCCCAGGCTGGAGTGCAGTGGCGCGATCTCGGCTCACTGCAAGCTCTGCCTCCCAGGTTCACACCATTCTCCTGCCTCAGTCTCCCGACAGCTGGGACTACAGGCGCCTGCCACCACACCTGGCTAATTTTTTGTATTTTTAGTAGAGACAGGGTTT
>NW_012102476.1:2867794-2870642 GCF_000951045.1 Mandrillus leucophaeus | reverse complement strand
GGGGTTTCACCGTGTCAGCCAGGATGGTCTCGATCTCCTGACCTCGTGATCCGCCCGTCTCGGCCTCCCAAAGTGCTGAGATTACAGGCTTGAGCCACCACGCCCGGCCTTTTTTTTTCTTTTTGAGATGGAGTCTTGCTCTGTTGCCCAGGCTGGAGTGCAGTGGCATGATCTCAGCTCATTGCAACCTCCACCTCCCGGGTTCAAGCAATTTTCTGCCTCAGCCTCCCGAGTAGCTAGGATTACAGGCACCCACCACCACACCTGGCTAATATTTTTGTATTTTTAGTAGAGATGGGATTTCACCATCTTGTCCAGGCTGGTATTGAACTCCTGACCTCATAATCCACCCGCCTGGGCCTCCCAAAGTGCTAGCATTACAGGCGTGAGCAACCGCGCCTGGCCTCCAGTCAAACCATTACAGTTCAGTGGCATTAAGTACATTCACAATGTTGTGCAACCTTCATAACTATCCATTTGCAGAACTACTTTTTCATCATTTCAAACAGAAACTCTACCTATTAAACAATAACTCCCCATTCCCCCGTCTCCCCAGCTTCTGATAACCTCTATTCTTCCTGTCTCTATGAATTTTCCTACTCTAGGTACCTCATATAAGTGGAATCATACAATATTTGTCTTTTTGTGTCTGGTTTATTTCACTTAACATAGTGTTTTCAAGGTTCATCCATTGTTGTAGCATGTATTAGAATTTCATTCCTTTTTAAAAAAATTATTTATGGCCAGGTGCAGTGGTTCACACCTATGGTCCCAGGACTTTGGGAGGCCAAGGCGGGAGGATCACCTGAGTCTAGGAATTCAAGATCAGCCTCGGCAACATGGCTAGACCCCATCTCTACAAAAAAATACACAGATTAGCTGAGCGTCATGGCACACACTTGTAGTCCCAGCTACCTGGGAGGCTGAGGTGGGAGGATCACCTGAGCCCAGGGAGGTTAAGGTTGCAGTGAGCTGTGATTGCACCACTACACCCAAGCCTGGTTGACAGTGAGACCTTGTATCAAAACAATAAAACGAAGTAAAATAATTTCTACCCCCTTATCAAGATTCTCTATTTTTGATTCATTGTCATCACACTTTCCTTTTGAGTCTTTAAACATGGTTTACTTTAGTTCTGTGAATGTGTTTTTATTATTTTTAAAAATTTTTATTTTTATTTTATTTTATTTTTGAGACGAAGTCTTACTTTTGTCCCCCAGACTGGAGTGTAGTGGTGCAATCTCAGCTCACTGCAACCTCTGCCTCCTGGGTTCAAGCGATTCTCTTGCCTCAGCCTCCCAAGTAGCTAGGATTACAGGTGCCTGCCACCACACTCGGCTAATTTTTTTTTTTTGAGATGGAGTCTCGCTCTGTTGCCCAGGCTGGAGTGCAGTGGCACAATCTCGGCTCACTGCAAGCTCCACCTCCCGGGTTCATGCCATTCTCCTGCCTCAGCCTCCCAAGTAGCTGGGACTACAGGCACCTGCCACCACACCCGGCTAATTTTTTGTATTTTTAGTAGAGACGGGGTTTCATCATGTTAGCCAGGATGGTCTCGATCTCCTGACTCGTGATCCGCCCGCCTCGGCCTCCCAAAGTGCTGGGATTATAGGCATGAGCCACAGCGCTCAGTCATGCCCAGCTAATTTTTGTATTTTTAGTAGAGACGGGGGTTTCACCATGTTGGCCAGGCTGGTCTCGAACACCTAACTTCAGGTGGTACACCCGCCTCGGCCTCCCAAAGTGCTGGGATTACAGGCGTGAGCTACCGCATCTGGCCATGAATGTGTTTTTAACAGCTGCTCAGTCTTTGTCTTGCTATATGCAACATCTGGGGATGATCAGTGACTTTCCACTGCTTACTTTTTTCCCCTTGCGTTTGAACTGGATTCTAATGCCCCCCATAGGCGGTTGTTGTCATTGCTTTGTGTTTGGTTTATAATTTGCCATGGTGTGTGCCCACTGGTGTCTCTGCCTCATTTTTTAAAATTCTTGTTTTTGTTTTCAAGTTTGAATTCTTAGGAATACCCCTGTGTCTGTGTAGCCTTAGGTCAGCCAGATAGAGGCTGGGCTCACTCACCTTGAGCCAAGGCGAGTTCTCTCCTCTGCCAGTGGATCTGGGTGTGGGTGGGAGAGCACAAAGTTCAGGCTGTTTTTCAGTCAGCCAGGTCTGGCCCTTTGGGATCTTTTCTGTGCTTGCAGCCTTAGGGTCAGCCTAGAGCGTATGGGTAGCTTGGGCTGTCTCTGCTTTCTGCTGCAAATGAAACTAATATGTGTGACCCAATTGCAAATACATCAGGTTCCTACTTGCTTGCCACTAAGATTGTCACTTGCACTGACATTGCTGGGCATGGGTCTCGTCCCTTTCTCCCAATCAAATGAGCTCCCTTTGGCAGTAAAGCTGCCAGCCCTTAAGGTGTGCCCACCGTGGCAGAACCTCTGCAGCTATCCAGCTGGGAATGGGGAGAGGAGGAGCCGTCCTGGCAAGAACACCACAGAACCCCCCACCGTTCTCACTCAGAGGTGAGCAGTTTTCAAGCATATATATGCCTCTGAGACTGCTATAGGTCTTTCTTTGTTTTTCTAAAATGTAATTACTTTTGTGTGTGTGTGTGGAGACAGGGTCTCACCGTGTTGCCCAGGCTGGTCTCAAACTCCTGGTCTCAAGCGATCCTGGTGCCTTGGCCTCCCAAAGTGCTGGGATTACAGGGGTGCACCCCGCACCTGGTCTAAGGGCTTTCTTTTCACCTTTGTTAGTCATGACCAGAATTGCCCCTAGTCTGGTTAATTTGGCCCCACAACTGAGCAGCCTGCTTCTGAGTCTTCTACAGGATGCCTCTATGCTCAG
>NW_012102476.1:2860674-2862389 GCF_000951045.1 Mandrillus leucophaeus | reverse complement strand
GCCTCCCAAAGTGCTGGGATTACAGGTGTGAGTCACCACACCCGGCCTAATTTTTGTATTTTCAGTAGTGACGAGGTTTTGCCGTGTTGGCCAGGAGGGTCTCAAACTCCTGACTTCAAGTGATCTGCCCACCTCAGCCTCCCAAAGTGCTGGGATTACAGGTGTGAGTCACCACACCCGGCCTAATTTTTGTATTTTCAGTAGTGACGAGGTTTTGCGATGTTGGCCAGGAGGGTCTCAAACTCCTAACTTCAAGTGATCTGCCCACCTCAGCCTCCCAAATTGCTGGGATTACAGGTGTGAGCCACTGAGCCCAGCCTAGACTTTTCGATTACACTAGGCTGTGTCCCATCCCAGCCCAACCCTGCCTGGTCCCCCAGCATCCTTGGCAGCAGAGAAGGTTGAAGGGGAAGCTTCTGATTTTCCATAAATCTTGCTGAAGTTCTTCAGGGAGGTCAGCAGGGGGCACCATTCTCTGTGCTCACGCACTCATGTGCAATGCGGACTAGCAGCAGGTGTGAGGAAGGGCAGGGATAGAGCCTGGCCTTGAATGTCACAGCCATGAGATTTCTGTGACCGTACTGCCACCAACTTGTCTGGTATCCACGAGGAGGCAGGACATGTGACACCTACCTGGGTTCCCTGGAATGTTTGTCTTCTGAGGCTTTGGCCTCTGATTGTTCCTGAAGTTGTCTTTGGTATAATAACATCTAACATTTGGTAAACATGAAAAATGTGCACTAGGCTAGGTTTCGTATATGGTAGTCCTTGTGATATGATTGTCATGCAGGTGTAGACCCTTTAGTAGCTAGAATGTGGGGCCTTCTGGGGTTTCCTGAAGGAGTGGCCAGAGTAACCAGGGTGGGAGGGTTTGGGGGAGTGCCTTGGGCCATTGGCTAATTAGCAACTGGGAGGCTGGGCAAGGTGGTCATGCCTGTAATCCCAGCACTTTGAGAGGCCATGGCAGGAGGATCACTTAAGCCCACAAGTTCGAGACCAGCCTAAGCAACATAGTGACACCCCCGTCTATTCAAAAAATTTCAAGAAGTGGCACACACTGTAGTCCCAGCTGCTCTGGAGGCTGAGGCAGGAGAATCAATTGAGCCCAGGAGTTTGCAATTACCACTTCACTTCAGCCTGGGCAATGTAGTAAGATCCTGTCTCTAAAAATAAGTAAATAAATAAATACCTTCTTGGAACAGTTGTATTGAGGCTTTTTTTTTTTTTTTTTCCTTTTCAGCAAGCATCTTTTGGAAAGTATTTATTTTGGTCGGGCGTGGTGGCTCACGCCTCAGCCTCCCAAGTAGCAGGGATTACAGGCGTGTACCACCACACCTATCTCATTTTTGTATTTTTAGTAGAGATGGGGTTTCACCATGTTGGCCAGGCTGGTCTTGAACTCCTGACCTCAAATGCTCCACCCACCTCGCCCTCCCAAAGTGCTGGGGTTACAGGTGTGAGCCACTGAGCCTGACAAAGTCTACTCTTACTCTTAAAAAAAAAAAAGAGGCCAGGTGCGGTGGCTCACGCCTATAATCCCAGCACTTTTGAGAGGCTGAGGCAGGTGGATCACAAGGTCAGGAGATCAAGACCAGCCTGGTCAACATGGTAAAACCCCATCTCTGCTAAAAATACAAAAAATTAGCCGGACATGGTGGCAGGTGCCTGTAATCCCAGCTACTCAGGAGGCTGAGGCAGAAGAATTGCTTGAACCT
>NW_012102476.1:2854570-2859514 GCF_000951045.1 Mandrillus leucophaeus | reverse complement strand
CAGGGAGTCAGAGGTTGCAGTGGGCCGAGATTGCTTCATTGCACCCCAGCCTGACAACAGAGCAAGACTCTGTCTCAAAAAAAAAAAAAAAAAAAAAAGGGAGGAAATCCTCCTGCCTCAGCTCCTGAGTAGCTGAGATTACAGATGTGAGCTACCACATCTAGCTCTAATTTAAGTATCCACATGTGGCTAGTGGTTATCTATTGGAACACGCAGTTCTAGAGGCTTTAATATAGGGACTCCTTATGGAGAAATGGGTATGGTTAAAGGAGACTACAAGGAACGCTGAAGCCCTAAGAGACTAGCAACTGTGGGAGCCTGTTACTGTTTCTAGGACTGATGGGGTAACAGGAAGAAACTGTTACTGAAACTCATTAAAACCTGGGGATGTAGCAGAAAGGACCACCTGACAGGTGCTCTGATGTGGGTGGGGAGATGAAGCCACTGCCAGAGACGCGAGGCACAGCAGGAAGGGAGCAGAATAGAAATGTCCTGACTATCCTCCCCGTTGCAGCTCCAGCCAGTCCTCCTTTTAGCTAAACTCAGGTGAAATCCAGGCCAGCACGGTGGCTCACCCCTGTAATCCCAGCACTTTGGGAGGCCCAGGCGGGGAGTTCGAGACGAGCCTGGCCAACATGGCAAAACCCCGTCTCTATTTAAAAATACAAAAAATTAGTTAGGCATGGTGGCGGGCGCCTGTAATCCCAGCTATTTGAAAGGCTGAGGCAGAAGAATTGCTTGAACTGGGGAGGCGGAGGTTGCAGTGAGCTAAGATCCTGCCACTGCACTCCAGCCTGGGTGACAGAGCGTGACTCCATCTCAAAACAAAACAAAAAACAGAGGGTGGGGGAACCTCCAGGGCAGAGGGTAGGGCTAAGAATAGGTCTGGGAGTGAGGGTAGAGGATGACCAGCCCAGAGCCACAAACCCCAAAACATCACTCTGAACCCCAAGGCTCTGAGGAACCCTGTCTGAAACTACTTCCTAGGTGGGACACGTCTAACTGAATGGAAATGGAACTGAACAGATACGAGGGTGGAGGGAACCCCGGAGGTCCCTTCTGAGGGATCTTTGCTTAGTTCTGTTCTTTTCCTTTTTCTTCTTTCTTTCTCCTTCTCTCTCTTCCTTTCCTCTTTCTTTCTTTTTTTTTTTTTTGACTGAGTCTCACCCTGTCACCCAGGCTGGAGAGTACAGTGGCACGATCTTGGCTCGCTGCAACCTCCGCCTCCCCGGTTCAAACAATTCTCCTGCCTCAGCCTCCCTAGTAGCTGGGATTATAGGTGCCTACCACCACGCCCAGCTAATTTTTGTATTTTTAGTAGAGACAGGGTTTTGCCAAGTTGGCAAGGCTGGTCTCAAACTCCTGACCTCAGGTAATCCGCCCACCTTGGCCTCCCAGAGTGCTGGGATTACAGGTGTGAGCCACGCTCCCAGCCTTTGCTGAGTTCTTAAAGGCTGAGACGGGAAAAGAAAAACAGTAAACTCTGACAAGCTTTGTCGTGAGCTGAGTAATTTCACTATTTTCTTGTTTAACTTTATGAGTGTCCTGGAGAGGGCAGCACCATTACCTTTACTTTAGAGCTGGGACAGGGACAGTCCATGGCACCTATCCATTGAGGAATGGAGTCAGTCCTCCAATGGAGGGAGGCCGATTGAGGTGTGATACTGAGTGTCCTATCAGTTGTTCAAGGGCTGGGGCAGATCTAATGTTTTGTCTGTACTGGCCGATACTTAGGTGGCCAGGGCCCCAGCTCTGGAAACCTGTAATGGCTGCTACCACCTCTGACTTTGCTGGGTGCACACATCTGCCCAGACTCAATGTGTTGCAATCCCATGCAACCTCCAGGCCCACACTGAGAATCAAGAATTGTGGACTGTTGATTCTCCAGATCTTCTCAAAAGCCCAGCTGCTGGCTGGGTATACAGCGGCTCACATCTATAATCCCAGCAATTTGGGAGGCCGAGGCGGGCGGATCACTTGAGGTTAGGAGTTCGAGACCAGTGTGGCCAACATGGTGGAACCCCATCTCTACTAAAAATACAGAAATTACCTACCTGGGTGTGGCGGTGGGCACCTTTAGTCCCAGCTACTCAGGAGGCTGAGGCAGGAGAATCCCTTGAACCCAGGAGACAGAGGTTGCAGTGAGCCGAGATCGTGCCACTGCACTCCAGCCTTGGTGACAGAGCGAGACTCTCTCTCAACGCTTGAGGGCTGAGTGAACACTCCTTAAGTCTCTAACTATTTCCAGTTATAGCCACTGGTCGACTTAGATCAACAGAAGTCTATATGGATTACTCTAATGGAGTGCAAAAAGATCTGAACTAGGACCTCGTTGTGAATTCTGATCCTACCCCTTACCAGCTGTGT
The DNA here is from genome assembly GCF_000951045.1 of Mandrillus leucophaeus. Classification (NCBI taxonomy): domain Eukaryota; kingdom Metazoa; phylum Chordata; class Mammalia; order Primates; family Cercopithecidae; genus Mandrillus; species Mandrillus leucophaeus. The sequence goes on along the minus strand of NW_012102476.1, from coordinate 2,857,147 downwards.
GACCTTGGGCAAGACACGGAGTCTCTCTGAGCTGTCACTACCCTCTCTGTAAGTGAAGTGGCACTCACTCCTTTTTTTTTTGAGACAGAGTCTTGCTCTGTCGCCCAGGCTAGAGTGCGGTGGCGAGATCTCGGTTCACTGCAAACTCCACCTCCTGGGTTCACGCCATTCTCCTGCCTCAGCCTCCCAAGTAGCTGGGACTACAGGCACCCGCCACCACACCAGGCTATTTTTTTGTATTTTTAGTAGAGACGGGGTTTCATTGTGTTAGCCAGGATGGTCTCGATCTCCTGACCTCGTGATCCGCCCGCCTCGGCCTCCCAAAGTGCTGGGATTATAGGCTTGAGCCACTGCACCTAGCCAGTGGCACCCACTTCTTGTTGGTCCTCTTCTCCTAATTGACACACACCCATTTTTTAAAATTTTAAGATAGAGTCTTATTCTGTCGCCCAGGTTGAATTACAGTAGCGTAATCCTATCTCACTACAAACTCAAACTCCTGGGCTCAAGCAATCCTCCCAGTTCAGCCTCCCAAGTAGCTGGGACCACAGGCACGTCCCCCCGTGCCTGGCTAATTTTTAAAATTTTAAGTAGAGATAGGGACTCACTGTGTTGCTGTGTTGCCCAGGCTGGTCTCAAACTCCTGGACTCAAGTGGTCCTCCCACCTCAGCCTCCAAAAGTGTTAGGGTTACAGGTAAAATCCACAGTGCCTGGTGACACTCACTCTTAAGTTGAGTTCACACAGACCCCTGGCTTTAAATATCATCCAAATGTTTATGTCCCCCAAGTTTTCATCTTCACTGCAGACCTCTTCTGTGAGCTTCAGAACTGCTCACTTGAAACTTCCCCTTGGGTGTCTGACAGGCAACACAAACTTAACATGTCCCAACATGAACTTTTTTTTTTTTTTTGAGACATAATCTTGCTCTGTTGCCCAGTTCGGAATGCAGTGGCCAGATCTTGGCTCACTGCAACCTCTGCCTCCCAGGTTCAAGTGATTCTCCTGCCTCAGCCTCTCGAGTAGCTGGGATTACAGGTGCGTGCCACCATGCCCAGCTACTTTTTTATATTTTTAGTAGAGACAGGGTTTCACCATGTTGGCCAGACTGGTCTCAAACTCCTGAGCTTGAGCAATCTGCCCGCCTCTACCACCCAAAGTGGTGGGATTACAGGTGTGAGCCACCGCGCCCGGCCCCAAAACGAACTCTTTATCTTCTCCCCCATACCTGCTCCTCCTGTGGCCTTCCCATATCAGAATACAACAATTCTATGCTTACAGTTGGTGTGGCCGAAAACCTTGGTGTTGTCCTCAATCCTCTCTCACACATCCCCAAATCCAATCTGTCAAGAAACCCTGGTGATCACTTGAGCCCAGGAGTTTGAGACCAACCTGGGCAACATAGCAAGACCCTGTCTCTACAAAAAATACAAAAATGAGTGGCAGGGCACGGTGGCTTATGCCTCTAATCCCAGCACTTTGGGAGGCTGAGGCAGGCAGATCACGAGGTCAAGAGATTGAGACAATCCTGGCCAACATGGTGAAACCCCATCTCTACTAAAAGTACAAAAATTAGCTGGGTGTCGTGGCATGTGCCTGTAGTCTCAGCTACTTGGGAGGCTGAGGCAGGAGAATCACTTGAACCAGGGAGGCAGAGGTTGCAGTGAGCTGAGATCATGCCACTGCACTCCAGCCTGGTGACAAAGCGAGACTCTGTATAAAAAAAAAAAAAAAAAAAAAAAAAGCTGGGCATGGTGGCACACACCTGTGGTCCCTGCTACTACTCAGGAGGCTGAGGTGGGAGGGTCGCTTGAGCCCAGAAGTTGAGGCTGCAGTGAGCCATAATTGCACCAGTGCACTCCAGTCTGGGCCACAGAGCGAAACTCTGTCTCTAGAAAACAGAACAAAACAAAGTTGAAGCTCTCTAAACTCTACACACTGACTCAGAGCGAAAGTGCTAATAATGACCAAAAGCATGCCCTATGGCCGCCTTTCCTCTCTGACCTCGCTTTTCATGCACTCTGCTCCAGCCATACTGACCTCCTTGGGCTTCCCAGAACACTCCAAGCAGGACCCGGTTTAGGGGACATCTGAGGGGAGACTTGAGGGAAGAGAGGGAGTCAGCCATGCAGTCAGTGTTCAGGGGGAAGCCCACAGACTAACAAAGCCGTGGTCATGTGACTAAGTTTCCACCAATAAGTACTTGTAGTCAAAAAGGAAGAAACACAGTAGTTCCTCAGAGAAGGTCGATATTTCCTGACACTCACTTCTGAAACTAATTTTCATATAAGAACATATTTCATGCCAGTTGATGTCATGGATATAATGGCTGATGGGCAACACACCACTCCTGAGGAACGGCTTGGGCGCTGGAGCCAGACAGACCAGCCTGAAGGCAGCCACCACTTACTGTGTACCCTTGGGAACATTTCTGAGTCTCAGTTTTCCTCACCTTTAAAATGGCATAGTAAAAGAAAAAGAGTCCGGGCGCGGTGGCTCAAGCCTGTAATCCCAGCACTTTGGGAGGCCGAGACGGGTGGATCACGAGGTCAGGAGATCAAGACCATCCTGGCTAACA
>NW_012102476.1:2851795-2853455 GCF_000951045.1 Mandrillus leucophaeus | reverse complement strand
CACTTCACTTGAACATGTCTCTTCTTTTGTTTATTTATTTATTTGCTTTTTGCAGACACATCTCTTCTTTTTTTTTTTTTTTTTTTGATACAGAGTCTCACTCTGTCCCAGGCTGGAGTGCAGTGGAGCGAGCTCGGCTCACTGCAACCTCTGCCTCCTGAGTTGAAGCTATTCTCCTGCCTCAGCCTCCTGTCTCAAACTCCGGACTTTGTGATCCACCTGCCTTGGCCTCCCAAAGTGCTGAGGTTATAGGCGTGAGCCACTGCGCCCAGCTTTATTTATTTTTTAAATTTTTTATTCTTGAGACGGAGTCTCACTCTGTCACCCAGGGTGGAGTGCAATGGCAGGATCTTGGCTCACGGCAACCTCCACCTCCCAGGTTGAAGCAATTTTCCTGTCTCAGCCTCCCAAGTAGCTGGGATTACAGGCGCCTGCCACCACACCAGGCTAATTTTTGTATTTTTAGTAGATGGGGTTTCGCCATATTGGCCAGGCTGATCTCAAACTCCTGACCTCAGGTGATCTGCCTGCCTTGGTCTCCCAAAGTGCTAGGATTACAGGCATGAGCCACCCCGCCTGGCAGTTTTCTGGGATAATTTATTAACTTTTTATTCCAACACTTTCTGTTTGTGTTTGTACAGATGAGGCCTTGCTATATTACCCAGGCTGGTCTTGAACTTCTGGCCTCAAGCCAGTCTCCTTGGCCTCCCAAACTGCAGGGATTACAGGAGTGAGCTACTGTGCCCAGCTTCTTTATTCTAATGCTTTTTGTAATTCAGTATCATGACTTTAATTTCTAAGAATTCAGTCTTTGCTCTATTTATTTATTTATTTATTTGAGATGGAGTCTCGCTCTATTGCCCAGGCTGGAGTGCAGTGGTATGATCTTGGCTCACTGCAACCTCCTCCTCCTGGGTTCAAGCGATCCTCCTTCCTCAGCCCCCAGAGTAGCTGGGACTACAGGTGCCTGTCACCACAGCCGTCTAAATTTTTTTTTTTTTAAATTTTTAGTAGAGACGGTGTTTCACCTTGTTTGTCAGGCTGGTCTCGAACTCCTGTCCTCAGGCGATCCACCCGCCTCAGCCTCCCAAAGTGTTGGAATTACAGGCATGAGCCGCTGCGCCTGGTCTCTATTTCTTTTTTATAGCACCCTGTTTTTATTGTAATATAGCACAGCAATTTTCTTTTTATTTGAGACGAAGTCTTGCTCTGTCGCCCAGCTGGAGTGCAGTGGTGGATCTCGGTTTAACTGCAGTGTCCACCTCCTGGGCTCAAATGATTCTCTTGCCTCAGCCTCCCGAGTAGCTGAGATTATAGACACCTGCCACCAAGACCAGCTAATTTTTGTATTTTTAGTAGAGATGGGGATTCACCATGTTGGCCAGGCTGGTCTTGAACCCCTGACCCCAGGTGATCAGCCCACCTCGGCCTCCAAAATGCTGGGATTACAGGTGTGAGCCACTGCACCCGGCCAGCAATATCTTTTTTTTTTTTTTTTTTTGAGACAGAGTCTTGCTCTGTCACCCAGACTGGAGTGCAGTGGCATAAGCTCTGCTCACTGCAAGCTCTGCCTCCCGGGTTCACGCTATTCTCCTGCCTCAGCCTCCCAAGTAGCTGGGACTACAGGCGCCCGCCATCACACCCGGCTTATTTTTTGTAT
>NW_012102476.1:2846156-2846705 GCF_000951045.1 Mandrillus leucophaeus | reverse complement strand
AGCCAGGCATGGTGGCACAGTCCCGTAATCCCAGCTACTCAGGAGGCAGAGGCGGGAGGAGTTTGAGGCCATCCTGGGGAACATAGGGAGACCCTGTCTCTTTAGATTTAAAAAATATTAAAAAGTAAAAGTAAAGAAAAATGGGCATAGAGTATGTATCTCACAGCATTATTAAATTGTTCCTTAATTCCCACAAATATTTGTTGAACACCAACCATGTGTCTGGCATAGGATTGTGACAATGAATGAAATCAAGGGCCAGTCACTTGTCCTCTTGGAGGTAGCCTTCGCTGGAGTGACACAGACTCTGCATATGTAGGAAGCAGGCATCATGGAGAAACATCACGTGGGAAAGTGGGGGAAGGAAGTGCTCCTTTCTACAGGCTGATGTCTCTGAGAAGGGGACATCTGAGGGGAGACTTGAAGGAAGAGAGGGAGTCAGCCATGCAATGTTAATGGAGAATCCCAGGGACTAACAAAGCCGTGGTCATGTGACTAAGTTTCCACCAATAGAGTGTGAGGAGGTGATGTGTGTGACTTCTGGTCTTC
>NW_012102476.1:2804348-2844069 GCF_000951045.1 Mandrillus leucophaeus | reverse complement strand
CCCAGGCCAGAGTGCGGTGGCATGAGCACAGCTCATTGCAGGCTCAAATTCCCAGGCTCAAGCGATCCTCCCACCTCAGCCTCCAGAGCAGCTGAAATTACAGGCACATGCTACCACGCCCTGCCCAGCTAATTTACCCAGCTAATTTGTTTTTTTTTTGGAGGCAGCAGCTTCATTTATTAGGGGCTTTGGTAGGGGTGGGGAAAGGTGGCCCAGGTCAGAGGCGCCGGAAAAAGAGCTTGGAGCCGTGGTCTAGCGTGCACTTGCTGGGGTCCAGCTGGCTCCCGTCCAACTAATTTTTTTTTTTCTTTTGAGATGGAGTCTTACTTTGTGACCCAGACTGGAGTGCAGTGGTGTAATCTTGGCTCACTGCAACCTCTGCCTCCTGGGTTCAAGCGATTCTCCTGCCTCAGCCTCCCGAGTATCTGGGATTACAGGCACCCGCCACCACACCCGGATAATTTTTGTATTTTTAGTAGAGATGAGGTTTCACCATGTTGGCCAGGCTGGTCTCGAACTCCTGATCTCAGGTGATCCACCGGCCTCGGCTTCCCAAAGCGCTGGGATTACAGGCATGAGCTACCGTGCCCAGCCCCACCCAGCTAATTTTTAAATTTTTTGTAGAGACAGGATCTCACTATGTTGCCAGGGCTGGTCTCAAACTCCTGGTCTCAAGCGATCCTCCCGCTTTGGCCTCCCAAAGTGCTGGGATTACAGGGGTAAGCCTCGTTCCCGGCCTGGAGCAGCATTTTCTCAAATGTCTCTAAGAATACCAGATTTTTTTTCTTTTTCTTTACATAAATTGTTTCCTCCAGGATTACTTTTCTTTTTTTTTTTTTTTTAAATGTACTTAGGATGCATTTGGTTACAAATAACTAACCATCCGACTTACAGGAAGCTCACAGAAGGGGGTGGCTGGGATTCAGGGCCCGTTGATCAGACATTTGCCATGTCTTGGGATCCCGTGCTCTTCCTCCACCTCCTCCTCTGCAATCCTGCAATGTTTCCGTCCTGGGGCCTGTTCCTTTCAGAGTTAGAGGATGTATCCTTAATCATGGCTAGTGGGAGGCAGAAGTCACTGCCGCTGGGTTCTCTTTTAATTAAAAGGAAGGAGTCTTTCTAAGAAGCCTCCCTTCCTTTTATCTCAGTGGCTAGAATTGGGGCATGTACCCTTTCCTGATGCATGGTGGGCAAAAGGGGAGTGGTTACTTTAGGTTGGTCAGACTTTGTTGGAGCTGAAGAAGGAAGGGGGTCAGTGCTCAGGGTGTGTATGGGGGTGGGCACCTGAACAAATCGGGGTACTTTTAGGAAAGAAGGAGGCAGAATGGACGTTGGGGATGGTTTATCTTGGTGCTTTCCTTTCATGTTGCAAGGTTTCTTTGAATGTTGTTGATATTTCTTCCAGGCACGATGGCTCATGCCTGTAATCCCAGCAGTTTGGGAGGCCGAGGTGGTTGGAATGTCTTGCGCTCAGGAGTTCCAGACCAGCCTGGGCAACATAGGGAGACCCCCGTCTCTACAAAAATTAGCCAGGCCTAGTGGTGCGCACTGGGAGGATTACCTGTGCCCAGGAAGTTGAGTTGAGGCTGTAGTGAGCTGTGATCTCGCCACTGTATTCCAGCCTGGGTGAAGGAGTGAAAACCTGTCTCAAAAAAAAAAAAAAAAAAAAGTTGGTATTTCTTTCAAGTCCCATCATACTTAAGAGTAAGCCAACAAAAGACTGGCCGGGGCTTGTGGTACTGGAGTAGAGCTTTCCAACTTGAGGGCTCGACTTTCATATCAAGTGTGAGAATAAACTAAAGACTTATTTAGGTGCAAGATTACTTTGGGCATGGTGGCTCATGCCTGTAATCCCAGCACTTTGGGAGGCCGAAGGGTGAGGATCACCTGAGGTCAGGATTTCGAGACCAGCCTGGCCAACATGGCGAAACTCTGTCTCTACTAAAAATACAAAAATTAGCTGGGCATGGTGGTGCATGCCTATTAATCCCAGTTACTAGGAGGGCTGAGGCAGGAGGATCGCTTGAACCCGGGAGGCAGAGGTTGTAGTGAGCCAAGTTTGCCCCACCACACCCCAGCCTGGGTGACAGAGAGAGACCCTGTCTCAAAGAAAAAAAAAAAAAAAAAGTTCACCTTTTTATTAGGGGGCTCACTTCCTGTGGATGTGACTTGAAAATGCTCCTGCAAAATTAAGGCGGTAAACCGCAAAAGAGAAGGGTGCAGACGATAGGAAATAGGAGATCCCACCCAATAGAGAAATAATCGCTGGTCCCAAGATGTAGCCATGTAGCAACAGGGAGTGGGAGGGGAGGAGGTAGGTCACACTGGAGCAAGGAATTAGAGAAGCAATTAGAAACTCTAGGTAAAATTAAAAGATGTATTATAGTAAATTTTTGTCTGTGCACTGAACAATATTAACATAATGCTTTCCTTCTTTCTTTCTTTCTTTCTTTCTTTCTTTCTTTCTTTCTTTCTTTCTTTCTTTCTTTCTTTCTTTCATTCTCTCTCTCTCTCTCTCTTTCTTTCTTTCTTTTTTTTTTTTTTTGAGGTGGCATCTTGCTCTGTCACCCTGGCTGGAGTACAGTGGCACGATCTTGGCTCACTGCAACCTCCACCTCCCGGGTTCAAGTGATACTCCTGCCTCAGTCCCCCTAGTAGCTGGGATGGCAGGCACGCGCCACCATGCCTGGCTAATTTTTGTATTTTTAGTAGAGACAGGGTTTCGCCATGTTGGCCAGGCTGGTCTCGAACTCCTGACCTCAGGTAATCCACCTGCCTCGGCCTCCCAAAGCGCTGGTATTACAGATGTGAGTCGCCGCAGCCGGCTTTTTTTTTTTTTTAAAGAGACATGATTTCCCTTGGTCACCCAGGCTGCAGTGCAGTGGCGTCATCATAGCTCACTGCAGTCTTGAACTTCTGGGCTCAAGTGATTGTCCCGTCTTAGCCTCTTGAGTAGCTGGAAGCACAGGCATGTGCCACCATGCCTGGCTACTTTTTTTCTTTTTTTCTATACAGATAGGGCCTTGCTATGTTGCCCAGGCTGGTCTCGAACGCCTGACCTCAAGTGATCCTCCTGCCTTGGACTCTCAAAGTGCTAGGATTACAGACATGAGGCACCACATCCAGCCCCATAATCTTAAAAAGAAAGAAAATTAATAGGTTTCTATTTTAGACTCAAACTCTGGACCAGACAACACTGATCTATCTGAGGTGATAGAAATATCCTTTATCTATGTTATTCAATTTGATAGCTACTAGCCACATGTGGTTTCTGAGCACTTGAAATGTAACTAGCTAGTTGCGACTAAGGGAACTGGGTTTTAAATCTCATTATGTTTTAATTAAGTTAAAGTAGCCTCCTGTGGCCAGTGGCGTCTATATTAGGCAACACAGCTCTAAGCAATGTGAACGAGAGAATGCCAATATTATCTACATTTAACAACATAAAAGTAAATGTACAGGTAACGGAAATGAGCAGAAGAGAGATAAAGGAAAGCCACTATCTTCATGTCACAAAGTGATAAGAATTTAGGCCAGAAGCTGTGGCTCATGCCTGTAATCTCAGTACTTTTGGAGGCCAAGGCAAGGAGGATTGCTTGAGCCCAGGAGTTCAAGACCAGCCTGGGCAACATAATGAGATCCCTGTCTCTACAAAAAAAATTTAAAATTAGCTGGGCATGATGGTGCACACCTGTAGTCCCAACTACTCGGAAAGCTGAGGTCGGAGGATTGCTTGGGCCCAGGAGTTCGAGGCTGCTCATCTCTTTAAAAATAAATAAATAGGTCAGGTGAAGTGGCTCATGCCTATAATCCCAGCACTTTGAGAGGCCAAGGTGGGCAGACTGCTTGAACTCAGGAGCTTGATCCCAGCCTGGGCAACATAGCGAAACAATGTCTCTACAATAAATATAAAAAGTAACCAGGTGAGGGCCTGGCGCGGTGGCTCACGCCTGTAATCCCAGCACTTTCAAGGCAGGTGGATCACGAGGTCAGAAGTTTGAGACCATCCTGGCGAACACGGTGAAACCCCGTCTCTACTAAAAATACAAAAAATTAGCTGGGCATGGTGGCGGGCGCTTGTAGTCCCAGCTGCAAGTCTGAAGCAGGAGAATGGCGTGAACCCGGGAGGCGGAGCTTGCAGTGAGCAGAGCTTATGCCACGGCACTCCAGCCTGGGTGAGAGAGCGAGACTCCATCTCAAAAAGAAAAAAAAAAAGTAATCAGGTGCGGTGGCACACACCTGTAGTTCCTGCTACTCGGAGGCTGAGGTGGGAGGATCACTTGAGCCCAAGGTTGCAGTAAGCTGAGATCAGGCCACTGCACTCTAGCCTGGGAGAAAGAATGAGACCCTGTCTCAAACAAAACAAAACGACAACAACAAAAAACCCATATATAACTACATAAATAAAGTTACAAAAGCAAATTTAGTTCCTTACAAAGGACCTGAAGAGAGGGATTGAACTGCCCCGCAATGTGGAATGGGGCTGGAGCAGGGCCAGTGGGTCAGACACTCACCTATGAATATGCCGGGCAAAATGGATACATGGAGAAACAAAATTATAGTATCTCCATGTAGTAATAATAATAATAAAAGGAATAACGGAATTAGCACACTTTTTAGGAATGTGAACCCACCAGTAGAACTGAGACTAGGAAAAGTTAAAAGCATTAGAAGTGGTCTCTTTCTGAGACCATGACTTGGTGGGGAAAGGGAAAGCTTATTGTTCATGAAAAACACTTCTGTGCTTATAACATGCATTAGCTTAGGAAACAGCACTTTTCTGTTTTTTTGAGACAAGGTCTTGCTCTGTTGCTCAGGCTGGAATGCAGTGTTGTGATCTCGGCTCACTGCAACCTCTGCCTCCTGGGCTCAAGAGATCCTTCTGCTCTGGGCCCTGGGATTACAGGCATGGGCCACCGTGCCCGGCCTGGTGCTTTTCAATGAATAAATAAGTATGTAAACTTTTCTGACCAGACGGAAATTCCCCAGAGGACGAGGGTGGTGTGACTTGTCGGTGCTTTTTATGGGAAGAAAGGGCCCCTGGCCCCAAGCAAGTCCCAATCCCGTGGCCCTGGAGGATCAGAAGGGGTAACTGAGTGTCAAAGAAAAACATAGCCAGACATTAGTTATGGTGGTGAAAACAGATTTTATTCAGTAACTACCCGCAGTAGGGGAAAGAGCTGAGCTCCGTTCTGATTTGTGCAGAGGTGATTTGGGCATTCAGTTAATTAGTTTTTTGAGGGACAGGGTCTCCATCTGTTGCCCAGGCTTGTGCCTGTTGCTCAGATTGTGCAGTGGCACAATCACGGCTCACTGCAGCCTCGAACTCCCAGGCTCAAGCCAGCCTCCTACTTCAGCCTCCTGAGTTAGCTGGGACCACAGGCGTATACCACTGCACGTGGCTTTTTTTTTTTTTTTTTGAGACAGAGTCTCGCTATGTTGCCCAGGCTGGAGTGCAGTGGTACGACCTTGGCTCACTGCAGCCACCACCCCCCAGATTCAAGCAATTCTCCTACCTCAGTCTCTTGAGTAGCTGGGATTACAGGCGCATGCCACCATACCCAGCTAGTTTTTTTGTTTTTTTGGTTTTTTTTGTAGAAACATGGTGAATGTTGACCAGGCTGGTCTCAATGCAGGCAGGAGTCAAGCTCAGGCACCCCTTCCCTTCTGTGGCTTCCCTGCCCCCAGGTTTCTGCCAGCTCCTGTCTACCTTGGTGTAGAAACGGCCCCTCAAAGACCTGCAGGGAGCTGGGCAAGGTGACTCACGCCTGCACGCACTTTGGGAGGCTGAGGTGGGCGTATCACAAGGTCAGGAGTTTGGGACCAGCCTGGCCAACATGGTGAAACCCTGTCTCTACTAAAAATACAGAAATTAGCCGGGTGTGGTGGTAGGCACCTATAATCCCAGCTACTCAGGAGGCTGAAGCAGGAGGATTGATTGAGAACCCCAGAGGTGTAGGTTGCAGTGAGCCGAGATCGAGCCACTGTACTCCAGCCTGGACGACAGAGCGAGACTCCATCTCAAAAAAAAAAAAAAAACCTGTAGGGGGAAGGGGGAACTGGGGCCTGGGGAGGGTACAGCTATTATCTCAGGAGAAGCAGGCAAACCTCTGGTGACCTCTGGTGACCTCTGATGACCTCAAGGCGGGGTGGGCAGGGCCTTCACAGCAGCTCCAGGCACACCCAGCCTCCCCGTCCCTGGCCTCATCACTCCCCTCTCTGCCCTCCACCCTTTGGCCTCCTTGCCTTTGTCCACAGTTCTGCAGCCTGCTACCCTCTTCCTTGTCTCAAACAGAGAAGTCTTCAGTTAATAAACATCATCCAGTGCCTACTATGTACCAAGCACTTCGTGGGTGCTGGGGCACCGTGCAAGCATACACGCACAGCCGTGAGGCCATGGGGCTGGCGCTCCAGTGTGGGGAGAGTGACAGAAGCAAAATCAGAAAGTTCATTACATGGCGCATTAGAAGGCGAGAAGTGCTACGGAGAGAAAGCAAGGGGGGAGGTTATAGTCCAGAGGGAAGAGGTGCGATTTTTTTTTTTTTTTTTTTTTTTTGAGACGGAGCCTCACTCTGTCACCAAGGCTGGAGTACAGTGGTGCAATCTTGGCTCACTGCAACTTCCACCTCTCGGGTTCAAGCGATTCTTCTGCCTCAGCCTCCCGAGTAGCTGGGATTACAGGCGCATGCCACCACGTCCGGCTAATTTTTTGTATTTTTAGTAGAGAGGGAGTTTCACCGTGTTAACCAGGATGGTCTTGATCTCCTGACCTCGTGATCCACCCACCTCAGCCTCCCAAAGTGCTGGGATTACAGGCGTGAGCCACCACGCCCACCAGGGGTGCGATTTTAAATAGGGTGGCCAGCTGGACTCGGTGGCTCACGCCTGTAATCCCATCACTTTGGGAGACCGAGGTGGGAGGCTTACTTGAGCCTAGGAATTTGAAACAAGCCTGAGCAACAAAGCAAGACCCCATCTGTATAAAAAATTTAAAAATTAGGCCGGGCATGGTGGCTCATGCCTGTAATCCCAGCACTTTGAGAGACCTAGGAGGGCGGATCACTTGAGCTCAGGAGTTCGAGACCAGCCTGGCCCACATGGTAAAACACTGTCTCTACTAAAAATACAAAAAACTGCTGGGCGCTGTGGCTCACGCTTGTAATCCCAGCACTATGGGAAGCCGAGGCAGGCGGATCACCTGAGGTCAGGAGTTCGAGACCAGCCTGGCCAACAAGGTGAAACCCTGTCTCTACTAAAAAAAGAAAATTAACTGGGCTTGGTGGTAGGCATCTGTATTCCCAGCTACTCAGGAGGCTGAGGCAGGAGAATAGCTTAAATCCAGGAGGTGGAGGTTGTGGTGAGCCGAGATCGCGCCATTGCACTCCAACCTGGGCAACAAGAGTGTGAAACTCCATCTCAAAAATACAAATAAAAATAAAAATGCAAAAAATTAGCCGGGTGTGGTGGCACGCACCTGTAATCCCAGCTACTTGGGAGACTGAGGCGGGAGAATTGCTGGAACTCGGGAGGCAGAGGTTGCAGTGAGACGAGATTGTGCCACTTCACTCCAGCCTGGGAGACAGAGTGAGACTCCATCTCAAAAAATAAAAATTAAAAGTTAGACTGGCATGGGGGCACGTGCCTGTAGTCCCAGCTACTTGGGAGGCCAAGGCGGGAGGATCTCTTGAGCCCAGGAGGCTGCAGTGAGCCATGATTGTACCAGTGCACTCAAGCCTGGGTGACACAGTGAGACCCTGTGTCTAAAACAAACAAATAAGTAAGTAAATAGGTTGGCCAGGCAAAGCCATCCTGAGAAGGTGACATTTGAGCAAAGAATGAGAAAGGAGCCAAGTAACATCTGGGTGGGGAGCCCTGGGGTAGCCGCCACAGATGGCGCAAAGGCCCTGGGCTTGCCTTCTCCAGGGACACATCAGAGGTCCGGGTGGCGGACGTGGATGGCAGGGCCTTGGGTGGAGGGGCAGAAGCAACGTGGGTAAGAGAGGTAAGCAGCGGTCAGATCGGATGTGGCCGACTTGGCTTCTACCCTGAGTGGAGTGGGCATGGTCTCAGTGTTCCGAGCAGAGGAGGGGTGGGGTCAGATGTTTCATCCGGGTCCCTCTGGCTGCTGTATGGAAAACAGCCCAGAGGAGGATGAGATCTCACACAGGGAGAGCAGTCCAGGCCAGGGAAGACGGAGGGTCAGGCCAGCAGGCAGCAGTGAAGGGGCAAACAGGGATCAGATTCTAGATCTTTCTCTCTCTTTCTTTCTTTCTTTTTTTTTTTTTTACAGACAAGGTATCACTCTGTCACCCAGGGTGGAGTACAGTGGCGAAATCATAGCTCCCTGCAGCCTTGAACTCCTGAACTCAAGCGATCCCTTCTGGGTCTCCCAAAGTCCTGGGATTACAGGAGTGAGCCACTGCACCCAGGCAGGTTATACATTTTTTACTGGGAATACTGCAGAAGCCAGGCACAGTGGCTCATGCCTGTAATCCCAGGACTTCTGGAGGCCAAGATGAGAGGATTGCTTGAGCCCAGGAGTTCAAGACCAGTCTGGGCAACACAGCAAGAAGCCATCTCTAAAAAAAAAAAAAAAAAAAAAAAAATTAGCCACGTGTGCTGGTGTGTATCTGTAGTCCCAGCTACTTGGGAGGCTGAGACAAGAAGCCATCTCTAAAAAAAAAAAAAAAAAAAAGAGAGAATACCAGCATGAGCCACCACACCCGGCCTGTTTTAAACTTTTTTATTATGGGGAATGTGAAAAGTGCAAAACACTAAAATGGATGAATACATGCTTGTGTAGACACAGACACTGTTAAGAATGTTTGTCTGGAGGTGATGGGTGTGGAGTCTTTTTGTGTGATATATTGGGTGTATCAAGAATGCCAGGTCCTGAGCACTTTTTTTTTTTTTTGGTTTGGTTTTTGAGATGGAGTCTCACTCTGTTGCTCAGGCTGGAGTGCAATGGCACAGTCTCTGCTCACTGCAACCTCTGCCTCCTGGGTTGAAGCGATTCTCCTGCCTCAGCCTCCCGAGTAGCTGAGATTATAGGTGCCCGCCACCATGCCCAGCTAATTTTTGTATTTTTAGTAGAGACGGGGTTTCACCATGTTGACCAAGCTGGTCTCGAACTCCTGACCTCAGGTGATCCACCTGCCTCAGCCTCCCAAAGTGCTGGGCTTACAGGCATGGGCCACCGTGCCCAGTCGTTTATATGTATTAACTCTTAATCATCAAAACAAACTATGTGGTATTACCATAATTTATCCCCATTTTATACAAAGCAACAGAGGGATAAGAAGGTTAAGTCCTTTGCCCAAGTGAAAGAGGTAGGACAGGAACCCAGAGTCCTGTGCTGGTAACCGCTTTTCTGTGCACTTGACATTATCTCATTTAATCCTTGCAGTTACTTGATGAAGAAGGTGGTGGTCCTAGGGCATTGGAGAAGTTGTGTGACTTGTTCAAGGTCATGCAGCTGGAAGATGGTGGTGGTAGGACAGGAAGTCCGTTGGGCCTGATGATGCAGCCCTCTAACCTACCCTCCTTTGCTCCTGCGTCCCTCATCCCCTCTGCAGAATGGGCACCCTGTTACCATTCTGAGCCACTGTGTGCAGAAAAGACAGCATGTTGGCCAGGCTGGTCTCGAACTCCTGACCTCAAGTGATCAGCCTGCCTCAGCCTCCCAAAGTCCTGGAATTACAGGCGTGAGCCACCTCACCTAGCCTCTGAACACTTTGTACTCAAGCCATTTCCCAGTGCTGTGTTTGCAGTGAGCACCCCTGAGGGATGAAGACATGTCTCCCTGTGGGACACTGGGCTTACCAGGGGCCCTAGAGGAGGGGAATCTCTCAAGCTCAGAGCTCTGTGGCTGCGATATAGGCCCACTATGTGCGCGGTGTCAGTCTGGGTCCTTCCATGTTGCCTCTGTGGGACTTGGGGTAAGGGGAACTGACGCAAACATCACGCTGCTGTTGCTTGGTGTGAGCAATTAATTCCTGCGGCTCTCACCCTGGAGTCTCATGTCTTTGGGTCAGACAAACTCATCAGCTTGTGGAAAGGGCACAGTCCCAAGGACCTGTTAGAATCTTCTATTGTGCACATGTTGCTCTTAAAATATAAATCAGTTTTGATTTTAAAAACTTATGCATTTTTTTTTAGTGACAGGGTTTCTGCTGTGGTGCCCAGGCTGGTTTCAAACTCCTGGGCTTAAGGGATCCTTCCGCCTCGGTGGGACTACAGGCATAATGTATCACCACGCCCGGGACTGATTTTCGTTTTTAAAGAACAAAAACCAAAGACATACACAAACCAAGAGTCAAAGCTTGCTAATTAGAGGAAAGTCAGGAAATGGGAACCATTCAAAGAAGAAAATGCCTCGGCCTCCTACTCTCACCTATCCAAAGACAATTAGGTGAATCCCTTAGTGGATATCTTTCCAGACACTTTTCCATATAGAGTCCCACATCTGGCCAGGCGCGGTGGCTCACGCCTGTAATCCCAGCGCTTTGGGAGGCTGAGGTGGGAGGATCACCTGAGGTCGGGAGTTCCAGACCAGCCTGACCAACATGGAGAAACCCCGTCTCTACTAAAAATACAAAATTAGCCGGGTACAGTGGCGCATGCCTGTAATCCCAGCTACTCGGGAGGCTGAGGCAGGAGAATTGCTTGAACCTGGGAGGCAGAGGTTGCGGTGAGCCAAGATCATGCCATTGCACTAAACTCCACTTCAAAATAAATAAATAAAAAAATAAAATAAAATAAAAAATAAAAAGATTCCCATATCTTTACTAGTTTGCTGAAATAAGGTCCGAGCATATGCAGTGTGTAGGAACCACCTTGGTTTAGCCAAGCCTCCCTGACTGGGGGCCACTGGGGTGACCCCCAGCTCCCCGTGAGGGAGTCAAGAGCTCACTCGCTTGCAAAGGTTTTCATGGCCCCCAGCCAGACTCGGGGGCTTCCTCTTGCCCTGCTACTTCCTGGGAGCTCTGAGAGCAGGAAATGGCACCACTCAGCTCCTGGCCTAACAGCTTGGGGACCACAAATGCAAAGGAAACCACCCTCCCCTCCCACCTCCTCCTCTACACCCTTGAGTTCTCAAGGCTCATATTCCCACCACCCACCTCTGAGTCCAGCCATCCCTAGCATCACCCCTTCCATCCCATTCCTCAGCCAAGAGCCAGTAATCCGGATTCCAGATCCCGCACTTCCCTGCCTGCCTCAGGTGAGCCCCAGACCCCCAGACACCCCACTGGCCCCTGAAGGAGCAGGTCATGGTGCTGTCTTCGCCCAGCAGCTGTGGGAGCAGGGCGGGTGGGGCAGGATGGAGGGGTGGGTGGGGTGGGTGGAGCCAGGGCCCACTTCCTTTCCCCTTGGGGCCCTGTCCTCCCCAGTCTTGCCCTAGCCTCGGGAGGTGGTGGAGTGACCTGGCCCCAGCGCTGCGTCCTTATCAGCTGAGCCGGTAAGAGGGTGAGACTTGGTGGGGTAGGGGTCTCAGTGGGCCTGGAAAAGTGCCTGTGGCTTGAAAAGACTCTGACAGGTGATGATGGGAAGAGATTTGGAGCCACTGGGCTGCACAGGGTCAGGGAAGGCCAGGAGAGGGTGGCCACTGCTGGAGTCTGAGCTGCCGAGGCTGGAGGGAGCCTTGGGATGGGGCTGATGGGGGAGCTGCCAGCATCTGTTCCTCTGTCATTTCTGATAACAGTAAAAGCCAGGATGGAAAAAACCGTTAAACCGCAGGTTGGGCCTGGCCGTTGGTAGGGAAGTGGGCAGAGGGGAGGCCCGGCCAGGTCCTCCGGCAACTCCCGCGTGTTCTGCTTCTCCAGCTGCCCACCTGCAGGTCCCAGCTCCTGCCTGTTTGCCTGGAAATGGCCGTGCTTCTCCTCCTCCTTGGGGTGCTTGTGGTAAGTCCAGAGGCTCTGGGGGACACGACAGCTGTGCAGACACCCATGCCCGGAGAGACTTCTGGTCCTTTGGTCTCTACTAGCAAATACCTGAGCATCGACTCAGAGATGTACACCGCTTCAATAACAAGTGACCCTAAGGCCGACAGCGCTGGGGACCAGACCTCAGCCCTACCTCCCTCAACTTCTGTCAATGAGGGATCCCCTCTTGGGACTTCCCTTGGTGCCAGCACTGGTTCCCCCTTACCTGAGCCAACAACCTTACAGAATGTTTCCTTCGAGATGTCATCAATGCCCCAGGAAAACCCTCATGCAACCAGTCATCCTGCTGTTCCCGTAACAGCAAACTCTCTAGGATCCCACACCATGACAGGTGGAACCATGACAACGAACTCTCCAGAAACCTCCAGTAGGACCAGTGAAGTCCCTGTTACCGTGGCAGCTAACTCTCAGGAGACCTCCAAAGGCACCTCTGGATCCCCTCTTACCATGGCAACTATCTCTCTGGAGTCCTCCAATGGCACCTCTGGACCCCCTGTTACCATATCAGCTGGCTCTCTGGAGACCTCCACTGGGACCACTGGACCCCCTATTACCATGACAACTGGCTCTCTGGAGCCCTCCAATGTGACCACTGGACCCCCTGTTACCATGACAACTGGCTCTCTGGAGCCCTCCAGTGGGGCCAGTGGACCCCAGGTCTCTAGTGTAAAACTATCCACGATGATGACTCCAACGACCTCCACCAACGCAAGCACTGTGCCCTTTCGGAACCCAGATGAGAACTCAGGAGGCATGCTGCCAGTGGCTGTGCTTGTGGCCCTGCTGGTGGTCATAGTCCTCGTGGCTCTGCTCCTGCTGTGGCGCCGGCGGCAGAAACGGCGGACAGGGGCCCTGGTGTTGAGCAGAGGCGGCAAGCGTAACGGGGTAGTGGACGCCTGGGCTGGGCCAGCCCAGGTCCCTGAGGAGGGGACCGTGACAGTGACCGTGGGAGGGTCCGGGGGCGACAAGGGCTCTGGGGTCCCCGACGGGGAGGGGTCTGGCCGGCGGCCCACGCTCACCACTTTCTTTGGCAGACGGAAGTCTCGCCAGGGCTCCCTGGCGATGGAGGAGCTGAAGTCTGGGTCAGGCTCCAACCTCAAAGGGGAGGAGGAGCCGCTGGTGGCCAGCGAGGATGGGGCTCTGGATGCCCCCGCTCCTGATGAGCCTGAAGCGGGAGACAGGGCTGCCCCTTAAGTGCTGGCGAATAGTAAGGCTGGAGGCCGGAGTCTCAGCCAGCCTCCAGCACCTTCCCTCTCACCATCACACTGCCCCCTCACTCCCACATTTCCACCTGGCATCCTGATCCTCACCCGAATCTCTCTCTCTTTCTTTCTTTCTTTTTTTTTTTTTTTTGAGGCAGAGTTTCGCTTTGTTGCCCAGGCTGGAGTGCAATGGCATGATCTCAGCTCACTGCAACATCTGCCTCCTAAGTTCAAGAGATTCTCCTGCCTCAGCCTCCCGACTAACTGAGATTACAGGCGCCCACCACCACGCCCAGCTGCTTTTTTGTATTTTTGGTAGAGACGGGGTTTCACCATGTTGGCCAGGATGGTCTCAAACTCCTGACCTCAGGTGATCCACCTGCCTCGGCCTCCCAAAGTGCTGGGATTACAGACGTGAGCCACCGCGCCTTGCCTCCTCACCCGCCTCTTCACTCTGAATCCTCATCAGGCCTCTCAGCCCTGGATTTCCTGCTGGCATCCTCACCCAGCACCTGCAACCAGCACCTGGGCAGGGCAAGGCCGGCACCTCTCAACGTCTGTGGACTGAATTAATAAACCTTCTTCATCCACCCCTATTTATCTCCATCAGGATTTCCCCCTCTTTCTTGTTCTTGGAAACGGCTGCTGAGTCTCCATCGGCCAAATTTATCTGACCTGTGATTTCTTTGAGAATTCTCCTTTTCCCCCACACCCCACCCTGGGTTGACCAGAGTCTGGGAAGAAGAAGGACAAGAGAACATGGCAAACTCCCTCCTAGGATTAACTTTGTAAAGCACCCTTGCCCTGTAGCTGCAAGGGCTGTGGAACCTGGGCAGCCCGCAACCACCTTTGGCTCTGGGTCCCCCAGGCCAGCCAGGAGCATGGCTGGGTGGGGCCACCGGCCCATGCTCTCAGGCAGGCCTGTGATCTTTCCCAGGGCACCTGGACTCGAGGCTGGCCCTGGCCCATGCCACCACACTCTCCCCACCCAGGGACAGAGGCAGCCAGAGGCTTCGCGGTTTCTCCTGTGAGTTTCTGTCTGGGTGTGTAGTTCTCAGAAACCCCAGTGCCTGCGTGCGTCCACTCATGGGTGTGGTTTGTGTGCAAGAGTTGAGGATTTGGCGATGCTTGGGAGGGGTAGTGGCGGGTACAGACAATGTGGGAGTGGGAAGTGGTGCAGAGACTGAAAAGTGTCAACCTGAGCATGGGGGCACAAGGACTGCTGAGAACATGTGTGTCATCTTTGCTCTGATGGGGTAGACAAAGCAGAAAATCTAACTCTGTCTATAGCCCCATCCAGCACGCCAGGGTGACCACAGTGGCTGGTGCTTTTAATCCCAGCACTTTGGAAAGCTGAGTCAGGAGGATCGCTTGAGCCCAGGAGTTCGAGTCTGAAGTGAGCTGTGATTGCACCACTGCACTCCAGCCTGGGCAACAGAGCGAGACCCTGTCTCAAAAAAGAAAACAAAAAGGAAGCCAGGCTTCCTAGAAAGATTGTATGTGTGACCCAAATGTGAGTTCTTCAGCTCAACCACGGTAATCCCTTCCTTGAAGTCTCCCTTTCTGCAGTACACATGCATGTGCTCACTCTCTCTCTCTCTGTCACACACACACACACACCCACACACCTACACACATACACGTGCACGCGCGAACAGAGGCAGGGGGCGAGGGGTCTGCCCTGGTCGTGGGGACTGGCCTTGCTGGCGCTTCCCCCCTGCACATTTCCAGGTTTAGTTTGTCTATCTCTCCTCTTCCATCCCAGGGGCTGAGCCCCTTCTATCCTCCAAGAGGAACCAGTGAGAGTGAGTGAAGCGGGCGGGCCCAGAGCCAGGGACTTCCCCTGTGAGGCCTGGGTGGAGAGGAGAGGACCCAATGGTGCTGCCTTTGAGACCAGCCCAGCCTACAGCCTGGGAGCACACATGGGCCAGGGCAGTTGGTATTTCCTGAGGGCAAAGAGGAAATTTTCAAAGAGGAAGTTGTTGAGTTAGAGGTTGCAGTGGCTGAGAGCAGACAGGTTGACCTGCAAAGACAGGGGAAGCATGTGAGCGTGACAGCCTTGCTCTGTGGCCTGAGCAGGAGATGGGGAAAGGATCAGGTGGGAGATGGGCTCGTGCAGTGGGAGAGGAGAGGGAGGGAGGCGGCAGGAAGGCGCTTGCTTAGTGGGTGGGAAGAGCTGAGCTGGGATGGAACCGGCTTCTATCAGCCAGGCTGGGCACCCACTGGGCTGCATCTAGTGGCCTTTTCTGATTGCTATTTGGACTCACTGCAGCTGCAGAACGACAGAGGCCACGTCCAAAAGTCCCTTAGAGACACTGTTGTCTTAGAGTTGTTTAAATAAGTGCCCCCATATCAGGTTTAGAAAATACTGTCACTGAACGCCGCTGTCCTCAGTTCCACCTCCCTTTCCTTTGACAGATATGGTTGTTTTCTGAGCCAGGACTGGTTTTAGCCAGGTCCTGGGCGAATCCTGAAAAAAAGAGGTAGGGGTAAGGAAGGCACCCAACAAGGCTTTCACAATCCAGAAAATACCAAAATATAAGTGTTAAAAGAGAGGCACAGGCCGGGTGCAGCGGGTCACACCTGTAATTCCAGCACTTTGGGAGGCTGAGGCAGGCAGATCACGAGGTCAGGAGTTGAGACCAGCCTGGCCAATATGGTGAAACCTCGTTTCTACTAAAAATACAAAAATTAGCCGGATGTGGTGGTGGGCTCCTGTAATCCCAGCTACTTAGGAGGCTGAGGCAGGAGAATCGCTTGAACCCGGGAGGCGGAGGTTGCAGTGAGCTGAGATCGTGCCATTGTACTCCAGGCTGGGTGACAAACTGACACTGTCTAAAAAAATAAAAATAAAAATAATAAATAAAAGAGAGGCAAAAACAGAGTGTTCTGAATGCACCAAGGAAAATGGTACATTCATAACTCTCAGGTGAAGCCTCCCAAGCCATGCGTGTGTGTACATGAGTATGTGTGTGCGTGTGCGTGCGTGCGCATGCATGTGCCTGTGTGTGTATGTGCGTGCACGTGCGTGTGTGCATGCTTGTGTGCGTGCATGTTCGCACATGCATGTGTACTGCAGCAAGGGAGACTTTGAGGAAGGGATTCCAGCGGCCGAGAAGGACTCGCATTGCCCTGGGGAAAGGTTGGAAGGCTTCACCTGAGAGTGTGTCGTGGCCTTTGTCATATCCACTGCTTGATTCCTCCCTTTAAAAAGTATTTTTATTGGCCGGGCGCGGTGGCTCACGCCTGTAATCCCAGCACTTTGGGAGGCCAAGGCGGGCGGATCACGAGGTCAGGAGATGGAGACCATCCTGGCTAACACAGTGAAACCCAGTCTCTACTAAAAATACAAAAAATTAGCCGGGTGCGGTGGCGGGCGCCTGTAGTCCCAGCCACTCGGGAGGCTGAGGCAGGAGAATGGCGTGAACCTGGGAGGCGGAGCTTGCAGTGAGCCGAGATTGCGCCACTGCACTCTCGTCTGGGCAACAGAGCGAGAGTCCGTCTCACCAAAAAATATATATATATATTTTTACTTTTTTCTACAGATGAGCACCACCACATCTGGCTAATTTTTGTATTTTCTGTACAGATGGGGTTTCACCATGTTGCCCCAGCTGGTCTCAAACTCCTGGGCACAAGAGATCCACCTGCCTCAGCCTCCCAAAATGCTGGGATTATAGGCATGAGCCACTGCATCCTGCCACTGCTTTATCCCTGGTGGCTGCTGTGCCTGGCATGTTG
Organism: Mandrillus leucophaeus; assembly: GCF_000951045.1. NCBI lineage: Eukaryota > Metazoa > Chordata > Mammalia > Primates > Cercopithecidae > Mandrillus > Mandrillus leucophaeus. Next base: position 2,827,184 of record NW_012102476.1, on the reverse strand, counting down.
CAGATCCTTCATGAATATGCATTTGAATGAATGAATAAATGAATGAATGAATGAGATGACGTCTCAGAGATCCTTTTTTTTGAGATGAGGTCTCATTCTGTCACCCAGGCTAGAGTGCAGTGGTGCAATCATAGCTCACCACAGCCTCAGCCTCCTGGGCCTCCCAGGTAGCTGGGATCACAGGTGTACACCAACATGCCCAGCTAATTTTTTTAAAACTTTTTATTTCTAGAGACAGGGTCTTGCTGTGTTGCCCAGGCTGTTCTTGAACTCCTGGGCTCAAGTGGTCCCAAATGCTGGGATTATAGGTGTGAGCCACTGTGCCCAGGCTTGCCTCAGATATTTGAAGGCTGGGAAGGATTTTGTCAAGCTGGGAAAAGGAAAAGGCATTTCCAGCAGAGGGGATAGCAGGTGGAAATGCATAATTAAAAAAAAAAAAAAGTGGAGCAGATCCGGCGCAGTGGCTCATGCCTGTAATCCCAACACTTTGGGAGGCAGAGCAGGGAGGATTGCTTAAGGCTAGGAGTTCAAGACCAGCCTGGGTAACATAGCGAGACCCTGTCAAAAACATAAAAAAATTAGCCAGGCATGGTGGTGCGTGCTTATAGTAGCAGCTACTTGGGAAGCTAAGGCAGGAGGACTGCTTGAAGCCGGGAGTTTGAGACCAGCCTGTGCAACATAGTGAGACCCCGTCTCTACAAAAAGTAAACATCTGTATATGTATTTTAAAGTGGAGCAGTTCAATGTAGTCTTTTTTGAACAAACATGAAATGGATGTCTTTTTTTTTTTTGAAATGGAGTTTTCACTCTTGTTGCCCAGGCTGGAGTGCAATGGCATGATCTCGGCTCACCGGAACCTCCGCCTCCCGGGTTCAAACGATTCTTCTGCCTCAGCCTCCCAAGTAGCTGGGATTACAGGCATGTGCCACTAAGCGCGGATCATTTTGTGTTTTTAGTAGAGACGGGCTTTCACCATGTTGATCAAGCTGGTCTTGAACTCCTGACCTCTGCTGATCCGTATGCCTCGGCCTCCCAAAGTGCTAGGATTACAGGCATGAGCCACCGCGCCTGGCAATAGATGTCTTTTAATTCTCTGGAGGAAAAAGCAAAGCAAAAGAAGCAGTGGATATTTTAAGACTAAAAAGGAAAACAAAAAAAGGAGATAGAGGAGGCCGGGCGTGGTGGCTCATGTCTGTAATCCCAGCACTTTGGGAGGCCAAGGCGGGTGGATCACCTGAGGTCAGGAGTTCAAGACCAGCCTGACCAACATGGTGAAACCCCATCTCAAAATACAAAAAACTAGCTCGGCATGGTGGCGGGTGCCTGTAATCCTAGCTACTTGGGAGGCTGAGGCAGGAGAATCGCTTGAACCCAGGAGGTGTAGGTTGCAGTGAGCCGAGATCATGGGTGTGGTGGCTATGTGGTGGTACTATGGGAAGCAGAGGCGGGCAGATCACCTGAGGTCAGGAGTTGGAGACCAGCCTGGGCAACATCACGAGATCCCTATCTTTACAAAAGATATGAAAAATTAGCCAGGTGTGGTGGTGTGCGCCTGTGGTACCAGCTACTCAAGAGGCTGAGGCAGGGAGGATTGCTTGAGTCCGGGAGTTTGAGGCTACAGTGAACTGTGATCATGCCACTGCACTCCAGCCTGGGCAATGGAGTGAGACTCTGTCTCAAAAGAAAGAAAATGGCCAGGTATGGTAGCTCACACCTGTAATCCCAGCACTTTGGGAGGCCGAGGCAGGCAGATCATGAGGCCAGTTTGAAACCAGCCTGGCCAAAATGGTGAAACCCTGTCTCTACTAAAAATACAAAAATTAGCCAGGCATGGTGGCATGCAGCTGTAATCCCAGCTACTTGGGGGGCTGAGGCAGGAGAATTGCTTGAAACCAGGAGGCAGAGATTGCAGTGAGCTGAGATCGTGTCACTGCACTCCAGCCTGGGCGACAGAGCAAGACTCTATCTCGGAAAAAAATTTTTAAAAAGAAAATATAAAATATGGTATAAGATTAAATATATTAGTTATGAAAATAATTGTAAATGACTTATTGAACTTACAGTCACTAAAAGTCATGTTTTTGAAAATTATGTAATGACTTTGGAAAATACCAGCAATATAATGCTAAGTGGGGAAAAAAGCAAGTTACTCCTCTGTAAATACATATGATTCTAGTTTTGTAATAAAAATTCCTAACCATATAGGCACTTATAGGGAAACAAAGGAACAATTCCAAATGTTTACCTGCTTATCTCGAAAGTGGTGAGTTTATGTGTGATTTTTATTTTGTTTATGCTCTTCTGTGTTTTCCGAATTTCATACAATAAATATCTGTTACTTTTACAGTATGAAAAAATAGTGGTCAAAAAGGTGTTCAAGGGGGTCACCTGGGGGTGTCTGGTTTGAGGAGAGTGGTCGGGGATGAGGTTGCAAGTGGAGGCTGGAGCCATGCTATGAAAAGTCAAGAGTTTGAATTGAGTTCTGAGGTGGTTTTTTTTTTTTTTGAGAAGGAGTCTCGCGCCCTGTTGCACAGGCTGGAGTGCAGTGGCGCGCAGTTTCACACCATTCTCCTCAGCCTCCCGAGTAGCTGGGACTACAGGCACCCGCTACCACACCCAGCTAAGTTTTTTGTATTTTTAGTAGAGACGGGGTTTCACCATGTTAGCCAGGATGGTCTCGATCTCCTGACCTCGTGATCCATCTGCCTCAGCCTCCCAAAGGGCTGGGATTACAGGCGTGAGCCACTGTGCTCTGCTGAGAGTTTGAATTGTGTTCTGGAAGTAGTGGTGACGTCAACACACCTAAGTCTGCTCTTCTCCTCCCTTCTGGTCCCCAGAGTGGTGAGTAGCATCATTCCGGTGGCCAAGGCAAAACGCCTTAGGACCACCATGCAGCCCCACTCTCTCCCCATTCCTGCTCTCCAGGTGCCAAGTCCCTGGCTCTTCTTTTACTGGCCCTTGCATCCCTTCCTTCTCTTCAGTCCTCATCACACCTCACCAGGATCCTATTGACACTTCCCCTCTGATTTCCTTCCACTCTCTGCTAGTGATGGTCCCAGGGACCCTTCTAAAAGGTCACTATGGGCTGGGTGCAGTGGCTCATGCCTGTAATCCCAGCACTTTGAGAGGCTGAGGGGGGCCAATCATCTGAGTTCAGGAGTTCGAGACCAGCCTGGCCAACATGGTGAAACCCCATCTCTACTGAAAGTACAAAAATTAGCCGGGCGTGGTGGTGTGCACCAGTAGTCCCAGCTACTCGGGAGGCTGAGGCGGGGGAATTGCTGGTACCCGGGAGTTGGAGGTTGCAGTGAGCCAAGATCACGCCATTGCACTCCAACCTGGGGGACAGAATGAGACTCTGTCTCAAAAAAAAAAAAAAAAAAAAAAAAAAGCTGGCCATCGTGGCACACACCTGTAGTTCCAGCTACTCAGGAGGATGAGGTAGGAGGATCACTTGAGCCCAGGAGGTCCAGGTTGCAGTGAGCCATGATCACACCACTGCACTCCAGCCTGAGTGGCACCCTGTCTCAAAATATAATAATAATAAAATTAAAAAATAAAATAAAATAAAAGACTGCTCTGTCTGGGTGATATTCCTGTATCCTCAAGGCTGTCAGAGTGGAACACTCCTTCCTTAGCATGGCAAATAAGACCCTTGGGACCGGACCCGATCTCTCCTCTGACCACCCCTGCCTGGTCAGCCCTTGGTACAGACAGTCTTTGCTCTCCAGCCCCATCAAATTACTATTGCTCCCTAAATACGCTATGCACTTTATTTGGAGGTGAGGGGTGAAGAAGGGTAGTTTAACATGTTGACATATTTATTTTTTCCAGACAGTAAAATAACTTTTTTTCCTGTTTTGCAAAAATTATCAGCACATTGCATACTTTTTTTTTTCTTTTTCTTTTCCTTTTTTTTTTTTTTTTTCTTTGAGTCAAAGTCTTGCTGTGCCCCTCAGACTGGAGTGCAGTGGCACAATCTCGGCTCACTGCAACCTCCACCTCCCGGATTCAAGTGATTATCCTGCTTCAGTCTCCCGAGTAGCTGGGACTACAAGCACGTGCCACCACGCCAAGCTAATTTTTGTATTTTTGGTAGAGACGGGGTTTCACCATGTTGGCCAGGCTGGTCTTAAACTCCTGACCTCAGGTGATTCACCCACCTCAACCTCCCAAAGTGTTGGGATTACAGGCATGAGCCACTGCACCTGGCCAACAGAGTCTTAAATAACAGAATTCACACACACACACATGCACTGTATTATATTTCATCTTATACTTTAAAATGTTTCCATTTTTTTTCTTAAAAGTACACATTAAGATCATGTTTACAAATAAAGCCTTGTCATCCAAAGTGAAAAATCCAGATGGCAAGATTTGGATGGGGAAGGTCTTGAGAAATCTGTGAATGGAGTTCACTTTTGCAGACAGGAATATGGTTCTAAGGACATTCCATTTCTGAAAATGTACACTTCCACCCACTTTTCCTCTCCTTCTTCCCTTCCCTCCCCTTCCCTTCCCTTCCCTTCCCTTCTTTCGAGACAAGGTCTTCCTCTGTCACTGACGCTGGAGTGCAGTGGTGCAATTTCGGCCCATTGCAACCTCCGCTTCCTGGGCTCAAGTGATCCTCCCACCTCAGCTTCCCAAGTAGCTGGGACTACAGGCACACGCCACAGCACCCAGCTAATTTTTGTATTTTTCGTACAGATGGGTTCTCACCATGTTGCCTAGGCTGATCTTGAACTCCTGGGCTCAAGTGATCCTCTCGCCTCAACCTCTCAAAGTGCTGGGATTACAGGCGTGAGCCACAGAGCCCGGCCTGCATCCCCATTTGTGACCCCTGACCATGTTCGAGTGGGAAGGGGAAGCCGGGGAAGGGAGGATGGGCTACCTGAGGGCTGCGGATAGAGGTGACTCCTGTGAGCTCTGAGCCCTTAGCCCTTGGGCAGAGGAAACATAACAGAAACAGACCCTATCTCTGAGCCACCAAGTTCAGACTCGTGTGGCAGGAGACAGATCACATAGCACTATCAACAAAACAACACAGGGCACAGTGGCTCATACCTGTAATCCCAGCACTTTTGGAGGCTGAGGTGAGAGGATTGCTTAACCCCAGGAGTTTGAGACCAGCCTGGCCAACATAGCGAGATCCCATCTCTCAAAAAAAGAAAAAAATTAGCTGGGTCGGGTGATGCACACCTGTAGTCCCAGCTACTTGGGAGGCTGAGGTAGGAGGACAGCTTGAACCGGGGAGGTCGAGGCTGCAGTGAGCTATGATTGTGCCACTGCACTCTAGTCTGGGCAACAGAGCAAGACCCTGTCTTCCAAAAAAAAAAAAAAAAAGGGAGAGAGAGAGAGAAGAATGTAATCAAAAGTTTCTAAATTCCCAAAGCGGTAACAAAAGCAGACCCAAACAAAAGTAGAGAGAAAATCTTCAAACCCTAAAAGGCTATTTAGGCTGAGGAGCCCACCCGGTGGTGACCACCAAGTTCTGGGAGGTTTGGGGCAGGGCCATTAGACAATGGAAACCCAGGTTATTTTGGAGACAGTCAACTTGCTCCCCAAAACGAGCTGCAAGCAGGTGCCTGTGGGCTCAGCCCAGTCTGGAGCTCAGAGCCTGCCTGCCCCACTGCACCATCACCAGCCCAGCTGAACCAGGGTCCCAGGCAAGCCGTGCAGGCTCCGCGTTGGCCTTGGAGAGAATCACTGACTCTCCCTCAGTTGCCTGAGCTCTGCCTGAAGCCAGCCCTCCCCGAGCTGGCTGGCAATAAATGCCTTGACTTCCCGCCAACTCTTCCTCAACCGTTAAGATTCAGCTCAAATATCACCGGCTCTGTGCAGCTGCCCTCGCCGCCCCACCCCACGCAGACTTTGTGTTCCTTCTCTGCTCCTGCAGCGCCCCTTGCGACAGCATGAATAATCTGGCTGTGGTGATGTGAGGGTGTGAGCCCCTCCGAGGCCACGTGCCCTCTTCGTAGTTCCAGAGCCCAGGGCCCGGCACGCGGTAGCTACCTCATACGTGTTTACTGAATGGAGGGATGAATAAATTCATGTACAAAGAACAGTTTTATTTATTTATTTATTTTTGAGACGGAGTCTTGTTCTGTCGCCCAGGCTGGAGTGCAGTGGTGCGATCTTGGCTCACTGCAACCTCTGCCTCCCAGGTTTGAGCAATTCTCCTGTCTCAGCCTCCCAAGTAGCTGGGATTACAGGTGCCCGCCACCACGCCTGGCTAGTTTTTGTATTTTTAGTAGAGGCAAGGTTTCAACATGTTGGCCAGGCTGATCTCGAACTCCCGACCTCAGGTCATCTGCCTGCCTTGGTCTTCCAAAGTGCTGGGATTACAGGTGTGAGCCACCGCGCCTGGCCTTATTTGTTTATTTTCATAGAGATGGGGTCTCACTCTGTTGCCCAGGCTGGTCTCAAACTCTTGGACTCAAGTGATCCTCCTGCTTCAGCCTCCCAAACTGTTGGGATTATAGGCACAAGCCACAGTGCCTGGCCCAGTGCTGTCCTTTGAGTTGACATTGTCATCCAGGAGGATGTTCTGAGGAAGTGTGAAATGATAATATTATTCTAACCCACGATGGATACAGTGGCAGTCTGGAAGGTGAAAGAGGTTGGGTTTGAAATAGATTTATTGGCCGAGTGCAGTGGCTCACACCTGTAATCCCAGCACTTTGGGAGGCCAAGGCAGGAGGATTGCTTCAGCCTTTAAACATGGCGAAACCCTGTCCCTACTAAAAATAGAAAAGTCAGATGGGCGTGGTGGCATGCACCTGTAGTCCCAGCTGCTCAGATGGCTGAGGCAGGAGAATCACTTCAGCCCTATAGGTTGAGGATGCAGTGAGCTGTGATCATGCCAATGCACTCTAGCCTGGGTGACACAGTGAGACCCTGTTTCAAAAACAAAAACAAAAACAAAAAAAGAGCAGAGGCCTGGAGCTTAAGAGGGAACTCAGAATAGAAGATATAGATTTAAGAGTCGGCTGGTGGCTCACGGCTGTAATCCCAGCACTTTGGGAGGCTGAGGTGGGTGTATCACTTGAGATCAGGAGTTTGAGACCAGCCTGAACAATATGGCGAAATCCCATCTCTATCAAAAATAACAAAAATTAGCTGGGCATGGTGGCGGGCAGCTGTAATCCCAGCTACTTGGGAGGCTGAGGCAGGAGAATCACTTGAACCCGGGAGGTGGAGGTTACAGTGAGCCAAGATTGTGCCACTGGACTCCAGCCTGGGTGACAGAGTGAGACTCCGTCTCAAAAAAATAAAAATAAAAATAAATAAATAAACAAATAAATAGTAATATAGATGGACAGATACATAAATTACATCATTCACTGGGTAGATTGATAAGAGAACTGTAGAGAGAATCTGAGTGTAATAGTCAGGGCAGGCTAACTGTTGTAACCAACAGCCCCTCCACATCTCAGTGGTATAACTCAAAAGAAGGTTTTTCCTTCTTATGACAGTTATTTCCTGACATTTGGAGCATGACTTTCCACAACGTTATTCCGGGACCCAGTCTCCTTCCATCTAGTGGTTCTGTCATCCTCCTAGGGCCTTTGAGTGCTCCGCTTTCGACCAGTTGATGGGAGGGGAGAGGCAGAGTAGCATCTTGTGAAGACTTCTAGGGTCAGGTCTTGAAATATCTTTTGCTCACACTCCATTGGCCAGAACAAGACTGCCTCAGTGCAGAGGAAGCTAGGAAATGTAGTTTAGTAGGGTGCCCAGAAGGAAAAGAGAAGCAGTCCCTGCCACACTGAGGCAACACCAAAATCTGAGGGTTGGATATAGGAAGCGCCTGCAAAAGATAGAAAAAAGTCTTTAAGAGGATTGCTTGAAGCCAGGAGTTTGAGACCAGCCTGGGCAGCACAGCAAGGTCCTATCTGTACAAAAAATAAAAATAAAAAATTAGCCTAGGGTGGTGGCATGCACCTATAGTTCCAGCAACTCAGGAGGCTTGGGGCCAGGAGTTTGAGGCTGCCGTGAGCTATGATTGGGCCACTGCACTTCACTTAAGGCTGAGTGACAGAGCAAAACCCTGTATCCAAAAAAAAAAAAAAAAATTAACCAGGAGAAAAATGACATTTGGAGATCCTGTCTCTAAAGAAAAAAAAAAAGCTCACTGCATATAGCTCACTGCAGCCTCAGAAGCAGGCCCAGGACTAAATTAAGGCCAGCAAGGTGCTGGGGTGATAAGCAAGCCCAGCCAGCCTGGCCAACACGGTGAAACCCCATCTCTACTAAAAATACAAAAATTAGCTGGGCGTGGTGGCAGGCGCCTGCAGTCCCAGCAGCTACTCAGGAGGCTGAGGTGGGAGGATCACTTGAGCTTGGGGCGTGGAGGTTGTAGTGGGCCGAGACTGTGCCACTGTACTCCAGCCTGGGTGACAGAGCAAGATCCTGTCTCAAAAAGAAAAAAAGTGAGCTGCAGGGTGAAGCCTCCCTAAATTTTGTGCCTTGGGTGCCTTGATCCATCACCTGCCAGCAGTCAGGTGCGGCAGAGAAAGAAAAGGGAGAAGACTGGGAAGATGCAAGTGACTTTAGCAACTAGAAGTCCCTGCGAGCAGCTGTAGCAAGAAGGGTTTCCAAAGAAGAAAGGAAGGCCCTGGGCTGGGCGCGGTGGCTCACGCCTGTAATCCCGGCACTTTGGGAGGCCAAGGCGGGTGGGTCACCTGAGGTCGGGAGCTGAAGACCAGCCTGACCAACATGGAGAAACCCCGTCTCTGCTAAAAAAAAAAAAAAAATACAAAATTAGCCAGTGTAGTGGCACATGCCTATAATCCCAGCTACTCGGGAGGCTGAGGCAGAAGAATCGCTTGAACCCGGGAGGCGGAGGTTGCAGTGAGTTGAGATCACACCATTGCACTCCAGCCTCGGCAATAAGAGCAAAACTCAATCAAAAAGAGACAAAAAAAATTAAAAGAAACGAAAAGAGAAAGGAAGGCCCTGGCAGTTCTTGGACAGGAACTTGCCTGAAGTCCCAGTCCCAGTGACTGGTGGTTTCCTGGTTTTCTGGTTCAGAAGCTGGGCTCTAAGCTGTCTGTGCCCTTAAAGTTCCTTGGAAAGAGGGAAGGGAAGGGAAGTGAATATTAGGTGAGTTCCTACTCTGCTTCATTTGCAGAGTTTTCTCATTGATTCTCAGTGGAACCCATGAGGTAGATGTTATGCCATTAAAAAAAATTTTGTTTCTTTAGGGACAGGGTCTCTGTCTGTCACCCAGGCTGGACTGCAGTGGCACGATCATGGGTCACTGCAGCTTTGAACTTCTGGGCTCAAGTGATCCTCCCATCTCAGCCTACAGGTGTGCACCATGGTACTTAGCTAATTTCTTTTTCTTTTTTTTTTTGGGAGAGATGGGATCTCTATATGTCTCTATGATGCCCAGGCTGGTCTCAAACTCCTGGCCTCAAGTGATTCTCCTGCCTTGGCCTCCCAAAGCATAGGGATTACAGGCATGAGTCGCTGTGCCCAGCCTGTGATGCATTTTTAAAATTAATTAATTAATTCAAGTGAGTCTCATGCCTCAGCCTCCCGAGCAGCTGGGATTACAGGCCCCTGCCACCATGCCCAGCTAATTTTTGTAGTTTTAGTAGCGATGGGGTTTCGTCATGTTGGCCAGGCTGGTCTCAAACTCCTGACCTCAGGTGATCGACCTGCCTCCGCCTCCGCCTCCCAAAGTGCTGGGATTACAGGCGTGAGCCACTGCGCCCGGCCCTGTTATGCCATTTTAAAGCTCAGGAAACTGAGGCACAGAAAAAGGTAAAAAGGTACGTGAGATCAAAAAGGATGGAGTTAGGATTTGAACCCAGGTCCAGGGCCCGTGATTTTCCCAGCACACCATCCAAAATGCCTGCTTGCCCTCACCAGGGAGCACACGCTTACATTCACGGTCTTGGACCCTGGGTTAGGGCCAGGAGGGCTGGGTGTGGGACGAGAACAGGGCCTCCAGTTCTTTCACTGGCTGGGGCAGGGTTTCTGAGTTCCCCATCAGAGCCCCTCCTCTGACTTTCAGGGGCCGGCTGAGGAATCTGCAGGCCTGGCAGAGGACAGGAGGCAGGCCTGGGGAGCCTGGGAAGGGTTGGCTGACAGTTCTATGGGCCCTCCCCTCCTCCACAGTCCCACCCCCCAGCCTGAGGCCTCTGGGAGCCCTGGTCCTGAGCAGCCAATGCACCAGTCCAGACGGCTGCAAGTCACCATGGACGCTGAAGGTAAAGGGGCACTCTCCCCGCGGTGTCCCTGCACCCATCCCCCCACTGCCTACCCCTGCCCCCATCCTGGCTTGTCTTAGCCCCTCATCACCTCCTCTGGAGCCATCTCTCCTCTGGTCCTGCCATCGACTCCCTTACCTACCCCATGTCCCTGCAGCCTCGCTCAACCCCCAGAGGCCCCTTCTCACTCTTCTTTCTCCTGTGTTGAGTCCCCAAGGAGCTCTGGGGAAGGAAGGGGCTTAAGCCCTAGAAAAGGGGGGCAGGGCGGCCTGGAGGAGGTGGCGTCTCCTGAGGGCAGTGGGGGCCGGAAGTGGGAGGCTGGATAGGGGAGCAGCGTGGACTTCTGCTCTCGTGGACTTCTGCTCTCGCTGGTAGCTGGGGAGAAGCAGAGACAAAGTCCTGTCCCTTCTGTAGCCGGGTGGGGGAGGGGGCTTGAGTCCCGTGATTCCCTGCCTGGAGGGAGCTGTATGCAAACTGTTGGGGTGATCAGCCCAACCCCTGACCATGGGTACCTGAAGTTCAGTGGCCACAAAGGAATGAGAAAAGACAAGTTAAGATTTAAAGCAGGTCCAGGGGGCCAGTTGCTAAAGTGAAGGCTGCAGAGCCCTGGTTGCCTGACAATTTATTGAGTATAAGCTTTTGATCTAAGAAGCAGATGGTACGGGGTGAAACAGTGAAGGCGGGGGTGCATGCGTCATTTGAAAGATGTATAGCAGTGGTGGTTTATGTGAATTTCCTTTAAGCTCAAAGCATATGTCTAACTACTAAGATAATCTTTTTGTTGTTGTTGTTTGAGACGGAGTCTCGCTGTCTCCCAGGCTGGAGAGCAGTGGCGTGATCTCGGCTCACTGCAAGCTCCGCCTCCCGGGTTCACACCATTCTCCTGCTGGGAGATAGGCACCTGCCGCCATGCCCAGCTAATTTTTTGTATTTTTAGTAGAGATGGGGTTTCACCGTGTTAGCCAGGATGGTCTCAATCTCCTGACCTCGTGATCCACCCACCTCGGCCTCCCAAAGTGCTGAGATTAGGGGCATGAGCCACCATGCCAGGCCAACTAAGATGATCTTGAACTTACTGGGCTGCAGCTGGTGGGAGTGGGTTTTACAAGGAACCAGGATGTCTGGTCACATTCCAAAGATTCAAGGGCGTGTTTCAGCCCAGAGCATTCTGTGTAAAGCCTGTGTAGGACACCTGTGGTGTTCCATAGGTGTCCTACACAGGGGTGGCTGACTAAACTGGCCCCCAATAAACCCTTCCACCAGCACAAACCCAGGGGGCCATGCTCTGCACTCAGAAGGCTCCACCAGGGATGGGGCTGTGCGACCGTGGGTGGGTCCCGGCTTCTCAGAGCCTCATTTTCTTCCATCTGTAAAAGGACAATAATAGTTCCCTGCTCTGGTCGGGCACAGTGGCTCACGCCTGTAATCCCAGCACTTTGGGAAGCTGAGGCGGGTGGAGCACTTGAGGTCAGGAGTTTGAGACCAGCCTAGCCAACACGGAGAAACCCCGTCTCTACTAAAAGTACAAAAATTAGCCGAGTGTGGTGGTGCGCACCTGTAATCCCAGATACTTGGGAGGCTGAGGCAGGAGAATTGCTTGAACCCCAGTCGTGGAGGTTGCACAGAGATCGGGCCTCTGCACTCCAGCCTGCGTGACAGAGCGAGACTCCATCTCAAAAAAAAAAAAAGAAAAAAAAGAAAAAAAAGTTCCCTGATCACAAGGTTGTGGGGAGGACAGAGGATGGGAGGCACGGGTGCCTAGACCCTCCTCCACGTTTGGGGTGCCTGCTGGCACCATACACCCGGTCCCTCTGGCTCCACTGTGGAACCAGCTCTCGGGGGTCCCATGCAGGATGCATGCCAAACACATTCCAATCTCCACTGTGTCTTTCTCTTTTGTGACAATACCAACCTGGATGTGAATCCTGACTGCCACTCAGCAGCGGTGGAAACTCTGGTTTTCACCAGTTTCCACATCTGGAAGCCCCAGTTTCCACATCTGGACAATGGAGTTGGTGGCACTGGTCTCACGGGGTTGTAATGAGGATTAAATACCTAGGCAGATGTCAAGGAGTCTCGACCTGATTCCTTCAGAGCCAGGATTCTTTACTGAGGGATCATGGATGGGCTCTGGGGGAGTTCATGAACCCCAGAATTTGCACGTGAAATTGCGTGTCTTTGTGAGAACACAGTTATGCATTTTTCTGGGAAGGAGATCCATAATTTTCATCAGATCCAGATTTTTTTTTTTTGAGACAGTCTCGCCCTGTCGTCCAGGCTAGATTGTAGTGGCATGATCTCTGCTTGCTGCAACCTTCACCTCCCAGGTTCAAGCGATTCTCCTGCCTCAGCCTCATGAGTAGCTGGGACTACAGGCATAAACCATCATGCCTGGCTAATTTTTGTATTTTTAATAGAGATGGGGCGTCACCATGTTGGCCAGGCTAGCAGATCCAGATTCTTTTTTTTTTTTTTTTTTTTTTTGAGATGGAGTCTCACCCTGTCGCCAGGCTGGAGTGCAGTGGTGTGATCTTGGCTCACTGCAACGTTCGCCTCCCGGGTTCAAGTGATTCTCCTGCCTCAGCCTCACAAGTAGCGGCGACTACAGGTGCATGCCGCCACACCCAGCTAATTTTTGTATTTTTAGTAGAAACGGTTTCACCATGTTGGCCAGGATGGTCACGATCTCTTGACCTTGTGGTCCGCCTGCCTCGGCCTCCCAAAGTGCTGGGATTATAGGCGTGAGCCACTGCACCCGGCCCAGATTCTTAACAGAGTAAATGAAAACCTCAAAAAGTCAAGGATGGAAGCTGGGCACAGTGGCTCACGCTTGTAATCCCAGTGCTTTGGGAGGCTGAGGCAAGAGGATACCTTGAGGCAGGCCAGGAGTTTGAGACCAGCCTGGGTAACATAGTGAGATCCTGCCTCTAAAAAGAAAAGAACATGTCAGGGTTGCTCAGGGATGACATACCCACATTGTGGCTTTCCCACCATGTAATTCTTCTGTTGGGTTTTTGTTTTTTAGAGACAGGGTCTCACTCTGTGGCCCAGGCTGGAGTGCAGTGGCAGGATCACTGCAATCTAGAACTCCTGGGCTCAAGTGATCCTCCCGCCTCAGCCTCTTGAAATGCCAGGCTCAAACGATCCTCCTGCCTTGGCCTCCCAAAATGCTAGGATTATAGATATGAGCCACTGTGACTGGCCCACTGTGTAGTTTAGAAATGACCCTGGAGTCAAATGCCTGGGTCCCAGTCCCATTTCTGCCACCTGCTAGCTTTATGATCTTGGACAAGATGCTTAGCTTTGCTGTGCCTTGATTTTCTCATTGAAAAAGTGTGAGTGTGCCTTCCCATAGGATTGTGGTGAGGATTCAATGAGATGATATGTGTCTGGCACCTGACAGACAAAAATCACTTGGTGAGCCAGGCTCAGTGGCTCACATCTGTAATCCTAGGACTTTGGGATGTCGAGGCAGGAGAATTGCTTGAACCTAGGAGTTCGAGACCAGCCTGGAAAACATGGTGAGACTCCATCTCTACAAAAAGATCCAAAAATAAGTCAGGCGTGGTAGCACATGCCTGTGGTCCTAGCTACTCGGGTGGCTGAGGTGGGAGGATCACCTGAGCCTGGGAGGTTGAGGCTGCTGTGAGCCATGCTTGTGCCACCACACTGTAGCCTGGGTAACAGAATGAGACCTTGTATTAAAAAAAAAAAAAAATTGTCACTTGGCAATGGTTTTGCTATTGATTTTATTGGCTCCTTACGTTTTTGTCTCTCCAGCTCTGAGCCCTCCCCAGGCTCCAGTTCTGTTCTGTTTTGTTTTCTTTTGAGACGGAGTCTAGCTCTGTTGCCTAGGCTGGAGTACAGTGGCATAATCTCGGTCACTGCAACCTCTGCCTCCCAGGTTCAAGCAATTCTCCTGCCTCAGCCTCCTGTAGCTGAGATTGCAGGTGCACATCACCACACCCAGCTAATTTTTTTTGTAGTTTTAGTAGAGACAGGGTTTCACCGTCTTGGCCAGGCTGGTCTCGAACTCCTGACCTCGTGATCCACCTGCCTTGGCCTCCCAAAATGTTGAATTACAGGCATGAGCCACCGTGCCTGGTTTCCAGTTCTGTTTTTAAAACCCCTGACTGTCCATTTCCACCTGACATCTCTCTGATGTGTCACATTCAAAATCCTCTCTTGCCACCAGCTTTTCCTTCTGACATCTCCATTTCTTTCTTTTTATTTTTCTTTTTAAGACAGAGTCTTACTCTGTTACCCAGGCTGGAGTGCAATGGCACAATCTTGGCTCACTGCAACCTCTGCTTCCCTGGTTCAAGTGATTCTCCTGCCTCAGCCTCCTAAGTACCTGGGATAACAGGCACGTGCCACCATGCCTGGCTAATTTTTGTATTTTTAATAGAGATAGGGTTTCACCATGTTGGCCAGGCTGGTCTCAAACTCCCGACCTCAAGTGATCTGCCCGCCTCGGCCTCCCAAAGTGCTGGGATTATAGGCGTGAGCCACAGCGCCCGGCCTGATGTCTCCATTTCTGTTCCTGCCTCACCAGCCTCCTACTCAGACTGGAAACCTCAAGGTCATCTTTGACCATTCACTCTCCCTTGTACCCCAGGATCCAAAGAGTCCCCACATATTCCTTGGACTTACCTTCATGGCATCACCTGACCCTCTTCCTTTGTTTCCACCCCTCCTGCCTCTGCGGGAGCAGCCTGTTTGAAGCCTCCTTCTCCTTGCTGCCTTCACGCACGTGACGACAGCTGATGCGGAACTCTGGGCTGGGCCAGGAGGGTTGGCACTGGGATCATGGACCCAGGAGAGAAGAGACAAGCCCGGGGATGGGGCAGAGGCTGGGAAGTGACGGGTGAGTCCAGCGTGGGTACATACCAATGTGAGGCCAGTGGGCAGAGGCAGAGTGGTCCACCAGGGGCCAGGTGTGGGCAGCAGGGTCAGTCCCATCATCTTATGGGTATGGAGTCCAGGTGGCCTTTTCCCACACTTCACCCTGGCTCACAGCAGCTTTCCATCTTGTATCCATCAAGAACTCCAGACACAGTTTAAATGTTTCAATTTCAAAGTTGGTTGGCCGTGGTGGTTCACACCTGTAATCCCAACACTTTGGGAGGCCAAGGTGGGCGGATTACTTGAGGTCAGGAGTTCAAGACCAGCCTGGCCAACATGGTGAAACCCTGTCTCTACTAAAAATACAAAAATTAGCCGGGCATGGTGGTGGACGCCTATAGTCCCAGTTACTCAAGAGGCTGAGGCAGGAGAATCACTTGAACCCCAGAGGCAGAGGTTGCAGTGAGCCAAGATTATGTCATTGCACTCTAGCCTGGGCAACAGAGCAAGACTCCATCTCAAAAAACTAAAATAAAATAAACAAATAAACTTCAAAGTTTTTTTTTTTTCCAAAGAGACAAGGTCCTTCTCTGTTGTCCAGGCTGGAGTGCAGTGGCAAGATCATAGCTCACTGCAGCCTCCAACTCCTGGGCTCAAGAGATCCTCCTGCCTCAGCCTCCTGAGTAGCTGGGACTAACAGGGGTGCCCCCACGATGCCCAGCTATTTTTTAAAAATTCTTTGTAGAGATGGGGTCTTTCTATGTTGCCCAGGCTGGTCTTGAACTCCTGGGCTCAAGCAATCCTCCTGACTTGGCCTTCTGAAGCGCTGGGATTACAGACGCGAGCCACTGGACCAGCTCAGTTCATTTTGATCGTGTGACTTCTGATAGAAATTTTGTAGTGACTTCCCATGGCCTAGTGAGAGGAGCCTAACTCTTCCTCTCAACCACGGCCTGCTCAGTCTGGCCCCATCCTATGACGCGGCCTTCTTTCCCCATGCCCAAGACTGGGCACCGTCACCTGCGTATACCCTGTGCCTCTGCTGCCTGACCTGTGCTCTCTCTATTCTCTCTGCCTGGCGAGCCGTCCTCTCCTGTCAATTCCAGCCCATTCTCAGAACCAGGCTTTCTGGCTTCTCTTATCCATACTCAGACTCTGTGGCTCATTCTACCATATGTGTGCAGGGCGGTCACATTTGGCCATATTTGGAGGTCACTTCTCTTCTCCAGGGAGTGAACGGAGGGGAAAAGGACATTTATCCGGGACCTGAGGTGCTGACCAGCCTCTGTCTCCACCTGGTGTTTGCCAAATGAGTCAACAAATGAACAGATGGAAGAACAGAGCCCCCAGAGTCAGACCCCTGGATTGAGGCTTCTGGGCAGGCACTGACTCAGGCGATTTATGTGAATTGCCTCTTTTGGTCTTCCCAGCAGCCCTGGAATTTCCATGTGAAACTGACACTCAGGCAGGTTAGCGCCTTGCTGGAGTCACCCAGCCTGTAGGTTAGGTGTAGCATAGAAACACGATAAAGAGCTGAGCATGATGGCGTGCATCTGTGGTCCCAGCTGCTCGGGAGGCTGATGCAGGAGGATCGTTTGAGTCCAAGAGGTTGAGGCTGCAGTGAGCCGTGATTGCACCACTGCATTCCAGCCTGGGCGACAGAACGAGACCTTGTCTCTAAAAACAAAACAAAAACAAAAAACAGTAAACAACAACAACAATAAAAAATCAGTAAACAATCCAGAATAGAACAGCAACAGTGCCAGAGGGGGGAAAATCTTTATCTATTATGCCAGAGTTTTCGGTAATCTGTATCTTTACATGATTTGAAAAGAGCCTTAAAAAAAAAAAACACCCAGATGTGTTTATTTATTTTTCACAAATAGAACATGGAATGTGTAACTGTTCCCCTCTCTATTAGACAGTCAGAAAGACTGAGCTCCAAGAAGGGGGAAAGAGGGGAACCCCTGCACATGGAAGCAGCTTTGAGGTTCTTTTTTTTTTTTTTTTTTTTTTGAGACAGAGTCTCACTCTGTTGCCCAGGCTAGAGTGCAGTGGTGCGATCCGGGCTCACTGTAGCCTCAACCTCCTAGACTCAAGTGATCCTTCTGCCTCAGCCTCCCAAGAGTAGCTGGGACTATAACTGCATGCCGTCTGCCGTCGTGCCTGGCTAATCTTTTAAATTTTAATTTTATGTATTTGATTATTCTTTTTTTAGACTGCATCTCCCTCTGTTGCCCAAACTGGAGTGCAGTGGCACGATCACGATTTGCTGCAGCATCAACCTTCTGGGCTCTAACAATCCTCCCGCCTCAGCCTCCCGAGTAGGTGGTACCACAGGTGCATGCCACCATGCCCGGCTAATATATACACACACACACACACACACACACACACACACACACATATATATATATATATATATATATAAAAATGCCATCTCTACAGAAAAACACAAAATTAGCCAGGCATGGCTAATTTTATATTATATAATTTTTGTGTTTTTCTGTAGAGCTGGGGTTTCACCATGTTGGCCAGGCTGGTCTCGAACTCCTGACCTCAAGTGATCACCCACCTCGCCCTCCCAAAGTACTGAGATTACAGGCATGAGCCACCATGCCCAGCCAGCAGCTGTGATGTTCTACAGTACCCAGCTATGGAAAGGGAGGACCTGGGCTCATACTTAGCATTGTCTAGCTGCATCATTTTCTAGCTCTATTCTTTAGATTATTCCTCTTTATGTTTCTGAGCCTCGGTTCTCCACCAATATTTTTTATTTATTTTTATTTTTTGAGGTGGAGTCTTGCTCTGTCGCCCATGCTGGAGTGCAATGGCGTGATCTCGGCTCACTGGAACTTCTACCTCCTAGGTTCAAGGAATTCTCCTACCTCAGCCTCCTGAGTAGCTGGGATTACAGGCGTGCGCCCCTGCGCCTGGCCAGATTATTGTTTGTTTGTTTGTTTGTTTGTATTTTTAGTAGAGATGGGGTTTTACCATGTTGGCCAGGCTGATCTCGAACTCCTGACCTCAAGTGATCCACCCGCCTCGACCTCCCAAAGTGCTGGGATTACAAGCGTGAGCCACCATGCCCGGTCTTGGTTTTCCACCTATAAATACAAACGGCATCCACCTTGAGGCCCTGTAGGTGAGGTTTGGGAGGAGGTATGAGAAGCACCAGGCACGCAGTAGGCACCAATGCATGGTAGCTATTATTTTCTTCCTGTGGCTCAGAAGCTCTCAATTCTTTTACAAATCAGAATTATTTTGCCATATTTCAGACCAATTATATCAGAATCTCTAGGGATGGGGCCTGGAGCTCCCCCATATGATTCCATTGTGAAGCAGAGGTTGAGAACCACTGCCCTACCCAATGGTGTTATGATTTATAATAAGAAATATGTATTTTACTCTTTATCCTTGGTTCCTGGCATAGAGCTCCTGGAATCCTTGGAATTTCCTGAACAATAGAGGGGCAAGGAGAATCCTTTGTTCTAATAGTTGATCTTTGTTTTTTTGTTGTTGTTGCTGTTGTTATTGTTGTTGAGACAGAGTTTTGCTCTTGTTGCCCAGGCTGGAGTGCAGTGGCGTGATCTCAGCTCACCACAACCTCCGCCTCCCAGGTTCAAGCAATTCTCCTGCCTCAGCCTCCCGACTAGCTGGGATTACAGGCATGCACTATCATGCCTGGCTAATTTTGTATTTTTAGTAGAGACGGGCTTTCTCCAAGTTGAGGCTGCTCTTGAACTCCTGACCTCAGGTGATCCACCCGCCTTGGCCTCCTAAAGTGCTGGGATTACAGGTGTGAGCCACCGTGCCCGGCTGTTGTTGGCTTTTTTAAATTGAGACAGGATCTCACTTTGCTATCCAGGCTGGGGTGCAGTGGTGTGATCATGGCTCTCTGCAGTCTCAAACTCCTGGGCTCAAGGGATCCTCCCACATCAGCCTCCTGAGTAGCTGGGACTACAGGTGTGTACCACTGTACCTGGCTAATTTTTCTGTAGATAAGGGGTTTTGTTATGTTGCTCAGGCTGGTCTTGAATTGCTGTGCTAAAGTGTTCTGCCTGCCTCGGCCTCCCAAAGTGCTGGGATTACTGCCGTCAGCCACCATGATGCCTAATTTTTGAAATTTATGTAGTTGGCTAGGTATGGTGGCTCACACCTGTGATCCCAACACTTTGGGAGGCCGAGGGGGGAGGGTCACCTGAGGTCAGGAGTCTGAGACCACCCTGGCCAACATGGTGAAACCCCGTCTCTACTAAAGATACAAAAATTAGCCGAGCGTGGTGGCGGGCGCTTGTAATCCCAACTACTTGGGAGGCTAAGGCAGGAGAATCACTTGAACCTGGGAAGCGGAGATTGCAGTGAGCTGAGACTGCACCATTGCACTCCAGCCTGGGCAACAAGAACAAAAACTCCATCTCAAAAAATAAAATAAAACAAAATAAAATGTACATAGTGATAGAGTCTTGCCATGTTGCCAGGCTGGTCTTGAACTCCTGGCCTCAAGCGACTCCCTCCCCCCAGCCTCCCAAAGTGCTGGGATACAGATGTGAGCCACCACACTGGGCCTAATACTTGATCTTTGACCCAAGTTCCTGATAGAGCTCCTAATCCCTTGGAATTTCTGGCTGATCAGAGGGTCTTTTGTTCCAATGAGGTGATTCTTGGTGGGCTTCTGGAAGGGGGCCAGTCACCAGAGAGATACTACTGCAATGATTAGAAGTTTGGTACCCTCAGCAGTATTCTTCATCTTCTGGGAAGGGGAGAGGGGCTAGAGATTGATTTAACTATCATGCCTGTGACATGACACCTCCATAGAAATCCCTGAAATAAGATGTTAGGAGAGCTCCTGTGTTATAGGACAGATAAAGGTGCCAGGAGGAGGGTGGTACCCAGGAGAGGGCATGGAAGCCCCTTCCCCCATACCCTGCCCTATGCATTTCTTCCAGCTGGCTGTTCATTTGTGTCATTTGACAATGCCTTTGTAAGCCAGGTGTGGCAGCACACCTATAGTCCCAGTTACTCAGGAGGCTGAGACAGGAGGATCACTTGAGCCCAGGAGCTCAAGAGTGCTCCTGTAGTGTGCTATCCTCGAGCCTGTGAATATCCACTGCACTCCAGCTGGGCAACACAGAAAGACACTGTCCAAAAAACAAAACAAGCTGGGCACGGTGGCTCACGCCTGTAATCTCAACACTTCGGGAGGCAGAGGCGGGTGGATCACTTGAGGTCAGGAGTTCGAGACCAGCCTAGCCAATGTGGTGAAGCCCCATTGCTACTAAAAATACAAAAATTAGCTAGGTGTGGTGGCGTGTGCTTGTAATCCCAGCTACTCGGGAGACTGAGGCAGGAGAATCGCTTGAACCTGGGTAGCAGAGGTTGCAGTGAGCTGAGATAGCGCCGCTGCACTCCGGCTTGGGCAATAGAGTGAGACTCCATCTCAAAAATAAATAAATAAATAAAAAACAAAACAATACGAAACAAACAAAAAAAAGTGTTGTAATACACCAGCGATAGTAAGTAAACTGTTTTCCTGGAATCACTGCTTTAGTAAAGATCAAATACAAGCAGGAGTCATGGGAATGTCTGATTTGTAGCCAAGTCACACAACAGTTGTGGGTAGCCTGGGAATCTCTTACTACTTGAGGCTGACGTCTGAAGTGGGGGACAGTCTTGTGGGACTGAGTCCTTTTGCTATGAAGTCTGCACTAACTCTGGTTATGGTCACAGTTAAAGTGAACTGTAGGACACGCAGCTACTGTTGGAGAATTGGTTGATGTGGGAAAAGAAATGCCACACCACTGGTCGCAGAAGCGTTCTGTGTTGGGTGAACATACAGAAAAGAAACACTGTTGGTTTTTAAATCTACATCACCCTAAAATAACGTTCCATGACCCAGTCTCAAGTGGGGACCCTCTCTCTCCTTTCCTTATTTTTCTCACTTTTTATTATAGAGAATTTCAAACATACACTAAAGTAGATAGAAAAGCATGGTGAACCCCCACGAAACCACCACCAACCTCAAAAAGCATCAATGTGCGGCTAGCCCAGTCTCACCCTCCCTCCCTCTACCTTCCAGTATTATCTTAAAGCAAACCAGTTCTCGAACTCTTTGTTTGTTTGTTTGTTTGTTTGTAGACAGAGTCTCGCTCTGTCACCCAGGCTGGAGTGCAGTGGCACAATCTTGGCTCACTGCAACCTCAATTCGAGTGATTCTTTCACCTCAGCCTCCCCAGTAGCTGGGATTATAGGCCCACACCACCACACCCGGCTAATTTTTGTATTTTTTTAGTAGATTTTTCACCATGTATATTTTTCACAATGTATATTTTTCACCATGTTGGCCAGGCTGGTCTCGATCTCCTGACCTCAGGTGATCCACCCCACCTCGGCCTCCCAAAGTGCTGGGATTGCAGGTGTGAGCCACTGCGCCCAGCCTCTTTTGTTTTTTAGATGGGGTCCTGTTCTGTCGCCCAGGCTGGTTGCTGTGCAGTAACATGATCACAGCTCACTGTTCGTAGCCTCCAACTTCTGGGCTCAAGTGATCCTCCTGCCTCAGCCTGTGGAGTAGCTGGGACTACAGGCGTGAGTCACTGTTTTTTTAAGAGATGGGGTCTTGCTGTGTTGACCAGGCTGGTCTCAAACTCCCAGCCTCAAGCGATCCTCCTACCTCAGCCTCCCAAAGTGTTGAGATTACAGCCATGAGCCGCTGTGCCTGGCTCAAATCTTTTCATATGTGAACATCTCAGCGTGTTTTTCTTCTTCTTCTTTTTTTTTTTTTGAGATGGAGTTTCGCTCTTGTCGCCCAGACTGGAATGCAATGGCGTGATCTTGGCTCACTGCAACCTCTGCCTCCTAGGTTCAAGCGATTCTCCTGCCTCACTTTCGCAAGTAGCTGGAATTACAGGTGCCCACCACCATGTCCAGCTAATTTCTTTACTTTTTTTTTTTTTTTTTTTTTAGTAGAGATGAGATTTTGCCATGTTGGCCAGGCTGGTCTTGAACTCCTCACCTCAGGTGATCCACCCGCCTTGGCCTCCCAAAGTGCTGGGATTACAGGCGTGAGTCACTGTGCCCAGACTCAGCATGTTTTTTTCCTAAAAGACAAAGACTTTTTCTTTTTACTACAACCACAATACTGTTGTCAAAACTAAACTCTAAAAATTTCCGTGGTGTTATCAAACATTCAGTCAATGTCCAGATTCCAGTGGTTTCATAAATAGCCTAATTTGCTTTTGGTTTGTTTGAATTAGGATCTAAGTAGAATCTACACTTTGTGATTGGTTAGTGTATGTTTTAAGAGTCTTTGAAACTTTCTTTATTTTTTCGATTAAAAAATGTTTAATTTAGAGATACTTTTTGTCTGGCCAAGGCTACCTCAGCCTTCTTTTGCCTCCCAATCTGTCTCCAGTTGGTAGCTGAAGTGACCTTTCTGGAGTAAAACTATAATCTCTTTTAAAATTCTGTGATGGGTCAGGCATGGTGGATCACACTTGTAATCCCAGCACTTTGGGAGGTCGAAGTGGGAGGACTGCTTGAGCCCAGGAGTTCAAGACCAGCTTGGGCAACATAGCGAGATCCCCCCATCTCTACTTAAAAATAATAAAATAAAATGAAAAAAAAATTTTTTTGAGATGGAGTTTCACTCTTGTTGCCTAGGCTGGAATACAATGGTGGGATCTCAGCTCACTGCAACCTCCGCCTCCCGGGTTCAAGCCATTCTCCTGCCTCAGCCTCCTGAGTAGCTGGGATTACAGGCGCCTGACTAATTTTT
>NW_012102476.1:2801493-2803737 GCF_000951045.1 Mandrillus leucophaeus | reverse complement strand
CCCACCTTGGCCTCCCAAAGTGCTGAGATTGCAGGCATGAGCCACTGCCCCGGCCACTTTCTTGTTTTTATAACAGCACGAGGAGGTCATTATTGTCATCCCTGTCACAGATAAGGAGCCCAAGGCCCCCGAGGGTTGAGTCTCTGGTCCACAATCACTTAGTGACAAGTGGCAGAGCCAGGGCTGGACCTGAGGTGTGCGGTCCCAGAGCCTGGGCTCTGATTCACTGTGCTATGCGACCTCTCTGATAGGTAAGTATCCTAGCTCGCATACTATGAAGCTAAACAATATAAAATTGCCAATATTTGGCCGTCTTGACCAATAAAAGCAGCAATGGTTGTATGGTTCAGTATGCGAAGCGCTTGAATATAGTAGAAAACTCAATGGCCAGACACAGTCTTTGCCCATCGAGAGGAAACAGCTGTAGACTGTGATAATGGGGGAAGAACAGGAAGCAGAGAGGGACCAGGATCTAACATGGGGAGTGGGGTGTCTGTGAGGCCCCTGCTGAGGAAGTGATGTTGAAGGGAAGACCTGCAAGTGGAATAAGAGCTGAAGGGGGAGATTGGGGACAAGGGAAGGGACTTCCAGGCCGAGGTACAGTCCTGTAACAGCATAGGCTAAGCCCTGACAGGTAAGAGAAAGAGCTGCCCACGCTGTTGCCTTCATGCCTAGCAATTATTAACACCCCGCACAGTGCAGGTGCTGATGAGGATGTGTCAGAGAATCAGTGAAAAATGGAAAGAAGTTGCCAGGTGTGGAGGCTCATGTCTGTTAATCCCAGCACTCTGGGAGGCCAGGGTGGGAGGAAGACAAGGCCAGGAGTTGGAGGCTGGGCATGGTGGCTCACGCCTATAATCTCAGCACTTTGGGAGGCCGAGGTGGGTGGATCACTTGAGGCCAGGAGCTCAAGACCAGCCTGGCCAATATGGTGAAATGCTATCTGTACTAAAATACGAAAATTGGCCGGGCATGGTGGCACGTGCCTGTAATCCCGGCTACTCAGGAGGCTGAGGCAGGAGAACCCAGGAGGCGGAGGCTGCAGTGAGTCTACAGTTACTGCCAAAGCTCAGGGCTCCATCCCTTTTCCATCGCATGCCACTGCACTCCAGCCTGGGCAGCAAAGTGAGACTGTGTCTCTAGAAAAAGAAAAAGAAAAAAATGTTTAAAAGGCCAGGAGTTTGAGACCCTGTCTCTACAAAAAATTAAAAAAAAAAAAAATTACCTTGGCATCGTGGAGCAGGTACTCAGGAGGCTGAGGTGAGACGACCACATGAGCCCAGGCTGCAGTGAGCCATGATTGTACCACTGCACTCCACTCTGTCTCAAAAAGAAAGAAAAAAGTCAAGAGAACTGGAACTGAAACCGTGAAAGGTCAGTTTTCAGCAGGAGAGTGATCAAAGAAAACCAGAACTAGACAGTTGTTAAAATAACTAAAACATATTGCATTCCAGACTATTGCTGTAGGGGAAGAGTGACCTTAGATCAGAACTGGGCTGAACTCTGAGTACACCATGGGGGTTATAGCCAACGAGCAGAGTGGGGGACAGTGAATGGGACATTACCACGAGAAAGCACTGGGGGCTGGGGGGATTCCGGCAAGAATAACCTAAAGGGATTCTTGCTGAAGGCAGGCCAAGGTGGTCAGACAGCGCCTGGGGGAGGGTGGAGGATGAGGACCCCCATCAGGGTTCAAGGGGCAATCAGATGTGGAGGATGAAGGACTGGCTAAGCTGACTTAGCAGGATTCTTGCTAAAATTGGACGATGCAGAGGTAAACACGGAAGTCCAAGGCCTAACTGGAAAAGAGCTGAGGGAACCTGAGTGAGGTTTGGCTATAAACAGAACCTCTCCGAGTGAGCCCATCAAACTTACTTACTTACTTTATTTATTTATTTATTTATTTATTTATTTATTTATTTGAGACAGAGTCTCACTCTGTCGCCCAGGCTGGAGTACAGTGGCGCTATTTCGGCTCACCGCAAACTCTGCCTCCCAGGTTCAAGCAGTTCTCGTGCCTCGGCCTCCCGAGGAGCTGGGATTACAGGCATCTGCCACCACACCCAGCTAATTTTTGTGTTTTCAGTAGGGACAGGGTTTTGCCATGTTGGACAGGCTGGTCTTGAACTCCTGACCTCAGGCTAATTTTTTGTTTGTTTTTATTTTTTATTTTTTTTTTTTTTTGAGATTGAGTTTCACTCTTGTTGGCCAGGCTGGAGTGCAATGGTGCAATCTCAGTTCACC
>NW_012102476.1:2798466-2800226 GCF_000951045.1 Mandrillus leucophaeus | reverse complement strand
TGTATAAGTGTTCCTTTTTCTCTGCGACCTCACCAGATCTCAGTGGTCAACTCCTCCCACTCCCCAGGTAACACTGATTTGCTCTGTGCCTACAGTTTTGCCTTTCCCAGGATGCTGCGTGAATGGGATCATACGGCCTTTTGGATCTGGCTCCTTTTAGTTAGAATGATACATTTGAGACAGGTCCCTATTGTTGTGTGTATCAGTAGTAGGTTTCTTCTTTTTTTGAGATGGATTATCACTCTGTCATCCAGGCTGGAGTGCAGTGGCATGATCTCAGCTCACTGCAACCTCCGCCTCCCTGATTCAAGTGATTCTCCCGCCTCAGCTTCCCGAGTAGCTGGGATTACAGGTGCGTGCCACCACGCCTGGCTAGTTTTTGTATTTTCATAGAGATGGGGTTTCCCCATGTTGACCAGGCTGGTCTTGAACTCCTGACCTTGTGATCTGCCCGCCTTGGCCTCACAAAGCGCTGGAATTACAGGCGTGAACCATGGTGCCCAGCCTGCATCACAGGTTGTTTCCCCAATACTTACCAGTTGCAGAATTCAAATTCACTTTTAAAAAATCAGCCTGAAAAAAAGAAAAAAAAAAATCAGGCTGGCCAGGCGTGGTGGCTCACGCCTGTAATCCCAGCACTTTGGGGGGCCATGGCGGGCAGATCACCTGAGGTCAGGAGTTTGGGACCAGCCTGGCCAAAATGGTAAAACCCTGTCTCTACTAAAAATACAAAAATCAGCCTGGCGTGGTGGTGGGCGCCTGTAATCCCAGTTACTTGGGAGGCTGAGGCAGAAGAATCGCTGGAATCCGGGGGATGGAGGTTGCAGTGAGCCGAGATCACACCACTTCACTCCAGCCTGGGCAAAAATGTGAAACTCTGGATCAAAAAAAAAAAAAAAAAAAAACAAGATTGGCACAGTGGCGCACTCCTGTAATCTCAGGACTTTGAGAGGCTAAGGTGCAAGGATTGCTTGAGCCTGGGAGTTCAAGACCAGCCTGGGGAATATAGTGAGACCCCTATCTCTACAACAAAACATATACAAAAATTAGCCGGGCATGGTTGCTGTGCGCCTGTAGTCCCATTTCCTCGGGAAGCTGAGGCGAGAGGATTGCTTAAGCCTGGGCAGTTGAGGCTGCAGTGAGTCGTGATCGCGCCACTGCACCGCACCTGGCTTGAATGGAGTGGGAGTGGGGGATTAGGCTCTCACTCCCTGCCGTTTGCTCCCAGGCCTTTTCCGTAGCTGGATGTGACCAACAGAGACAGCGCCCAGCCTCAGTACAGCTGGCTCTTAGTGGAGGAGCAGGAGCCGTCTGGGGCAGATGTGGGAGAGAACGTGGCGAAGGAGAGCCCGGTGCAGTCAAGGAGGCTTGTGGCTCGGAGGGGAGGTGGGGTGAGTGGAGACTCAGCAGCTTGGCTCTGGGGAAGTAGACAAGAGAGGGCCTGCTTCGTAGAGCAGACCAAGCCAGGATGTCTGGCCTTCACTTCTACTTGGAGCAGAAGTGTGCTGTGTGCTCGTGTGTGTGCGTGTGCGTGCACGTGTGTGCGCGCTAAATCAAACACCCTCGCTGCCTCTGTGTCCCCCTCAAGGGGAAGCCAAGTCCACGGATGGTGAAGGCCCATGAGGCTGCAGGTCTTCGCCCCGCAGATAGATGGCGCTGTTGCACCGCGCCTGGGTTTGCCTCTGCCCACAGCCATGCAGGGCCCATCACGGGCTATGCCTAGGGCGTAAGGGACCTTCCCCACGTCCACCATCCTTATT
>NW_012102476.1:2794574-2795856 GCF_000951045.1 Mandrillus leucophaeus | reverse complement strand
CCCCCCACACCCCCTTTCCTCACTGCAGCCCCTCCACTGGAACCCCTAGATCTTGAGGCTGATGGGCCAGTGCCCAGTTTCACTGGTTGTTAAATATTTTGACAATGATCCCTGACAGCAGGAGAGGCAGCCAAACTCAACAGCTGTTCTCTGTTTCCCTCCAGGCCTGGCACTGCTGCTGCCGCCCGTCACCCTGGCAGCCCTGGTGGACAGCTGGCTCCGAGAGGACTGCCCAGGGCTCAACTACGCAGCCTTGGTCAGTGGGGCAGGCCCCTCGCAGGCGGTGCTGTGGGCCAAATCCCCTGGGGTACTGGCAGGGCGGCCTTTTTTCGATGCCATCTTTACCCAACTCAACTGCCAAGTCTCCTGGTTCCTCCCTGAGGGATCGAAGCTGGTGCCGGTGGCCAGAGTGGCTGAGGTCCGGGGCCCTGCCCACAGCCTGCTGCTGGGGGAACGGGTGGCCCTCAACACGCTGGCCCGCTGCAGTGGCATTGCCAGTGCTGCCGCCGCTGCAGTGGAGGCTGCCAGGGGGGCCGGCTGGACTGGGCACGTGGCCGGCACGAGGAAGACCACACCAGGCTTCCGGCTGGTGGAGAAGTACGGGCTCCTGGTGGGCGGGGCCGCCTCACACCGATACGACCTGGGAGGACTGGTGATGGTGAAGGACAACCATGTGGTGGCCGCCGGTGGTGTGGAGAAGGTGCTGGTCCTGCCTGTCCCTGGTCCAACCTCACCCTCAGCACACCCCTTCCCTCCCCTCCCCAGAGCCTCCAGCCATGATCTGGTGAACAGCCATGACCTGGAGTCAGCAACACAAGACACTTCCCACCTCAGCTCCTCCATCTGAGCTGGGCTCAGTTGAGCTCATCCAGCTAAGCTAAATGGGGAGCTGGGCTTGCTTTTCTTTTTCTGGAGACGGGGCCTCAGTCTCTCCAGTAGCTGGATATACAGGAATGCTCCACCCCACTGGCTAATTTTTGCTTTTTCTTTTTTGAGATGGAGTCTCACTGTTTCACCCAGGCTGGAGTGAAGTGACACAATCTCGGCTCACTGCAACCTCCACCTCCTGGGTTCAAGCAATTCTGCTGCCTCAGCCTCCCGAGTAGTTGGGATTACAGGCGCCCGCCACCACGCCCGGCTAATTTTTGTATTTTTTTGTAGACAGAATTTCACCATGTTGGCCAGGCGTGTCTCAAACTCTTGACCTCAGGTGATCCACCTGCCTTGGCCTCCCAAAGTGGTGGGATTACAGGCGTGAGCCACTGTGCCTAGCTGCCTTTTT
>NW_012102476.1:2792955-2794524 GCF_000951045.1 Mandrillus leucophaeus | reverse complement strand
TTTTTTTTTTTTTTTTTTTAAGAGATGGGGTCTTACTATGTTGCCCAGGCTGGTCTCAAACTTCAGGACCCAAGAGATCCTCCCACCTTGACCTCCCAAAGTGCTGGGATTATAGGTATAAGCCACCGCACCTGGTTTTGGAATTGATTCTTTATCTTTGTTCTGCTGCTGCGTGGTGTAATGTTCGAGAACAAAGGACAACCCGGGGGAAGCCAGTGTCACTGGCACCACAGCCTTGAGCCCATCTCTCTAGCCCTCTGCACCTAATTTCCCATCTGTGAAATGTCCTTAAAGACTCCTTCTAATTTTAATATTCTGAGTCAAATTGAACTCAGGTCCAAATGCCAAATATTGCTGATATTCATCCGCTTTTTGACCCACAAAAGTGGTCATTTTAGTCTACAATAAAACATCCTGGCTCAGTGGCTCATGCCTGTAATCCCAGCACTTTGGGAGGCCCAGGTTGGGGGATTACTTGAGGCCAGGAATTTGAGACCAGACTGGGCCATATAGCAAGATTCTGTCTCTACAAAAAATGAAAAATTTAGCCATGTTTGTGGGCAAGCCCCTGTAGTCCCAGCCACTCGGTGGCTCACGCCTGTAATCCCGGCACTTTGGGAGGCTGAGGCGGGCAGATCACGAGGTCATGAGTTAGAGACCATCCTGGCCACCATGGTGAAACCTCGTCTCTACTAAAAATAACAAAAATTAGCTGGGTGTGGTGGACGCACCTGTAGTCCCAGCTACTCGGAAGGCTGAGGTGGGAGAATCACTTGATCCCAGGAGGTGAAGGCTGCTGTGAGCTATGATTGCACCACTGCACTCCAGCCTGGGCAACAGAATGAGACCCTGTCTCAAAAACAAAACAAAACAAAACAAACCCAACCCAACGTCTGGTTTCCTTATTAACCCCAAACTCATGGTCCATCCGGAGCTTTTCAAATGCCAGTCCTGGCTCCCTGGGCCCCAGCTTCAGTGCTGGGCCCTATCCTCACCCTCGCCCTCCCGGCTCCCTGCGCCCCAGCGCCAGGCACTGGGCCCAGTCCTCACCCTCGTCCTCCCGGCTGCCCAGCAGGCGGTGCGGGCGGCCCGGCAGGCAGCCGACTTCGCTCTGAAGGTGGAGGTGGAATGCAGCAGCCTGCAGGAGGCCGTGCAGGCGGCTGAGGCGGGTGCCGACCTTGTCCTGCTGGACAACTTCAAGCCGAAGGTGAGGTGGGCTCTGCCTCCGGGGAGGGGTCTGTGGTGGGCTCTCACCTCCCCTCCGCTTGTGTCCCGCAGGAGCTGCACCCCACGGCTGCCGCGCTGAAGGCCCAGTTCCCAAGTGTGGCGGTGGAAGCCAGCGGGGGCATCACCCTGGACAACCTCCCTCAGTTCTGCGGGCCGCACATAGACGTCATCTCCATGGGGATGCTGACCCAGGCGGCCCCAGCCCTTGATTTCTCCCTCAAGCTGTTTGCCAAAGAGGCGGCTCCAGTGCCCAAAATCCACTGGTCCTAAACCGGAAGAGGATGACACCAGCCACGGACCCTCCGGATCACACATCTCTCTCTCTCTCTTTTTTTTTTTTTT
>NW_012102476.1:2786857-2792305 GCF_000951045.1 Mandrillus leucophaeus | reverse complement strand
TTTGAGACCAGCCTGGCCAACATGGTGAAACCCCATCTCTACCAAAAATAGAAAAATTAGCTGGGTGTGGTGGCATGTGCCTGTAATCCCAGCTACTTAGGAAGCTGAGGCAGGAGAATCGCTTGAACCCAAGAGGTGGAGGTTGCAGTGAGCTGATGGTGCCACTGCACTCCAGCCTGGGTGATAGAGCAACACTCTGTCTCCAAAAAAGAAAGAAAGAGAGAGAGAGAGGGAGGGAGGGAGGGAAAGGAAGGTTGGAAAGAAAGGAAGAAAGGCAGGCAAAAGCCCCAGACAGGCCATCCTGCACCCTTCATGCACCCAACCTGAACCAAACACCAGCATGACCCGGCTCTGAATGCACAGCAGATGGAGGTTTGCTGGGCAGAGATGCTGGGCTGACCTGGATGCTGCCTTTGGTGATACCCTAAACAAAAGGGGCCAGTCCCACAGTAAGGAAGGAGACCACTACTCCTCCTGCTGCCCTCCTCCCCCAACCTTGCCTAGTTTACAAGACAGGAGGAAAGAGAGAAAGCAAAATGTTAGGGAAAAAAAAATACAGAAGTAAGATAAATAGCCAGAAGACCCTGGCGCCACCACCCGGCCCTGGTAGTTAAAAAAAGTAATAATAATAATATCAACCCCTGACTTAAACTACTTGTGTTATCTGTAAATTCCAGACATTGTAGGAAAAAGCATTCCAAAACTTTCTGTTCTGTTAACTGATGCGTGTAGCCCCCAGTCACACTCCCCACACTTGCTCAAAATATCATGACCCTTTCACATGGACCCCTTAGAGTTGTAAACCTTTAAAAAGGCCAAGTATTTCTTTTTCAGGGAGCTTGGTTATTAAGACGCAAGTCTGCCAATGTTCCCAGCCGAGTAAACCTCTTCCTTCTTTAATCTGGTGCCTGATAAGTTTTGTCTGCAGCTCATCCTGCTACAACAGGACACAGCCCAGAGGTGCCACCTGTGGCTGCCCCATTCCCTCTAATCCCAGCTCCACCCTGCCTGCTCCCGTCCTTCCTCCTGGGGAAACATGGACACGCTCAGGTGAACCCCAGCTTCTCATGCCTGAACTGGGGAAACTGAAGCCCCATGGGACCAGGGGCACCACTGGGCATCAAGGGAGGAAAGTTGAGCCCAGGGGTGATCTGGGAACTGGAAGGGAAAACGTGGGATCCAGGCAGGCATTGGGGCCTGATAGAGCAGAAGTGAGGAGTGGGTCCCAGGAGCTGCAAACTCAGTGCCTCCAGGACCCGTTTGGATAAAATAAATGGGTAGAACTGGAATAAAACAAAGTGGGCGTGAGCTGTGGCCAACTGGAAAATGCTCGTTGCAACCACAGCATTCCATTAAAAAAGCAAAAGGAACCTGCCTGGCTGAGTCTTAAGCTCCCCCTGAACCCAGAAATGGGTTAGCCTTCCAGGAACCTCCGGATCTGAGAGCTGGGGAGGGCACTCCATTACCGGGGGAAGAAGGAATGGATCTTGGGCACTCGAGGGCAACACACGCCCTCCGTGCAGGGAAATGGATTTCCAGGCAGGGGAGACGCATGGGCAGAGGCCCAGAGGTAGGAAACGGCTCAGATTGTCTACTGTAAGATTTGAGGCTGTGATCAGGAGGTGACTAGGAGATGGGCTGGGTCCAGACCACAAAATGGTAGGTCAGAGGATTTGGACTCTGTCCCAGGAGTGAGCTGGAAATCAAACTGGAAAATCAGATAAGCTTATTTGCAGCTTCAATCCAGTCTGTTGCAGAAGGATGCATTTGAGGGGGCTAGAGAGGCTGCAGGGAGGCCAGGAGGAGCTGTGGAAGAGGACTTGAGCGTGGGTCATGGCCATGGGGTTTGGAGAGAAGTGATATAGCATCTTCAGAGCCTCAGAAGGCAAGGGGAGTCCGATGGCTCAAGACAGTTGGAAGAGCTGGGTGTGACTAAGGGAGTGGGGAAATGGGGCGTGCATGGCCCATGAGGACTCTCATGCATCACCTCCCAGTCCCTTGTCCATCTGGCTACGCTTCCTCTTTGCCTGGTCAGCCTAGGACCAAGCTGGGATCATTTTCCCCAGGATGCCCCACACCCAGCGGCAAATGTGCCCATCCTAGCAGTTTGTTTAATGAAAATGATGTGCTGTTTTGAGTACATGATGTGCCAGCAATGCTGGCTACTGCATGAGATGGGAACTAGCAGGGAGCACCTTCATTCAAGGTGTGCAGGTCCCCTTCCCTCAGTTAATGCTCGTGGGGGTGGGCGTTAGCCTCTCCACTTACCCAAGAGGAAACTGAGGCTTTATGAAGTTAAGAGAGCTGCTTAGAGTCACTTATCAATAAAGTGGTGGAGGCCAGGCACGGTGGCTCACACCTGTAATCCCAGCACTTTGGGAGGCTGAGGCAGGAGGATCACTTGAGCCCAGGAGTTCAAGACCAGCCTGGGCAACACAGTGAGACTCCATTTCTATTTTTAAAAAAATTATCCAGCTGTGGTGGTGCACACCTATAGTCCCAGCTACTCAGGAGGCTGAGGTCTCCTTAAGCCTGAGGATCGCTTAAGCCTGGGCAGTTGAGGCTGCAGTGAGCTGTGATTGCACCACTGCACTCCAGACTGGGTGACAGAGGCCCTGTCTCAAACAAAATAAATAAATAAATAAAATATATAAAGTGGTGGAGCAGTTTGAATTGTGTCATTCACTCATTCAATATTTAACTGAGCATCTACTATGTGCCAGGTACTATTCTAGACAACGGACACACAACGAGTAAACGGATAAAAATCTCTGTCCTCGGGGAGTCTGTATGTTGGGGTTGGGGTGGGAGCTGGGAAGAATAGACAATGAAAAAATACTTAAGGAAAATATGCAGACACCAATTGTCAACTCCTTCATGGCCACCAGAGGGCACTGCAACCACGCGACCCTCCGTTCCTCTCTAATTCCAGCTCCCTTTCCGGATTCCAAAGACAATAGCCAGAGAGGCTATGAATACCCTGCATAGCATCTACTTAAGAACGAATGCGAGGAGGCATTGGCAGCAATTTTTCCTCCACCCATTTTTCCAGCCTCATCCCCTCATCAGACCCCCATCCAACTGCCCAGGGTACCCCAGTGACTTTTCAAAGCCCCATGTACTCCAGATTCACCAGCGACTCACATTCACTCCCAACCACCCATCCCCTCCCAAATACTGTAATACTGTCTGGGTTACCCACCAACCCCATCCATCCGCTCAGCTGATGCCTGGGCTCCTCCTCACCCACCCACCCGCGCCCCTTCCACCTGCTGTCCTGCCCACCTGAAACTGGCCAAATTGTCCCACAGTTTTTGTGGTTTTTTTGGGATAAACACAGAAATTGACCTTCCTGGTCCTAAAGCTTGAAACTTAAATTTGCCTTATCTGAGTTCCTTCCCCAGGAAACTGACCTTCAGGCCTCCTAGATATCATCAAGGAACTGAAGCTCCTTTTCTTTACCCCCTTCTAATTCCTGTTTTTCCGCACGCAGCTACATTTGCTCCCCCCTGTATAAACCCCCAACTGGAGTTTGTTGGAGAGATGGATTTGAGACTTAATCTCCTGTCTCCTTGGCTGATGTCACCTGAATAAAGCCTTCTTTCCTGGCAATACTCATTGTCCCAGGTTGTCCGATCAGCTTTCTGTGTGGTAAGCAACGGGACCTGGACTGAACGCCTGGTGTTTCGGTAATACACCCATCCATCCTGTCCATCCCCAACCATCCTGTCCACCCCCCATCCATCCTGTCCACCCCCGACCCACCCTGTCCACCCCTTGTGCTTCCATCCACTCATCCCTCTTCCCACCCCTCCTCCCACCCAC
This sequence comes from Mandrillus leucophaeus, assembly GCF_000951045.1. Taxonomy (NCBI): domain Eukaryota; kingdom Metazoa; phylum Chordata; class Mammalia; order Primates; family Cercopithecidae; genus Mandrillus; species Mandrillus leucophaeus. Next base: position 2,788,480 of record NW_012102476.1, on the reverse strand, counting down.
CATCTGATGTTACAGAAGCCCAGAGCTGGGGCACTCAATCTAGAGGTCAAAGATAGCAAGAGGTCAAACCAGACTGACAGTGAGTCGCCTCAGTGGATATGAGTTTTAGTGTGCTGAGGCCATGAAAGGTAAAAGCATTTAAAAACAGCAAGGCCAGGCACGGTGGCTCACGCCTGTAATCCCAGCACTTTGGGAGGCCAAGGCAGGTGGATCACCTGAGGCCAGGAGTTCGAAGCCAGCCTGACCAACATGGTGAAATCCCATCTCTACTAAAAATACAAACTTAGCTGGGCATGGTGGCATGCACCTGTAGTACCAGCTACTGCTACTTGGGAGGCTGAGGCAGGAGAATCGCTTGAACCCGGGAGGCATAGGTTGCAGTGAGCCGAGATCACACCATTGCACTCCAGCCTGGGCAACAAGATCCAAACTCTGTCTCAAAAAAACAAAAACAGGCCGGGCACGATGGCTCACGCCTGTAATCCCAGGACTTTGGGAAGCCGAGGCGGGCAGATCACAAGGTCAGGCAATTGAGACCATCCTGGCTAACAATGGTGAAACCCCGTCTCTACTAAAATACAAAAAATTAGCCGGGCATGGTGGCGGGTGCATGTAGTCCCAGCTACTCGGGAGGCTGAGGCAGGAGACCGGCGTGAACCTGGGAGGCGGAGCTTGCAGTGAGCCGAGATTGCGCCACTACAGTCCAGCCTGGGTGACAGAGCGAGACTCCGTCTCAAAAAAAAAAAAAAAAAAAAACCATGAAAATTAGCCAGGCCTAGTGGCAGGCGCCTGCAATCCCAGCTACTCAGGAGGCTGCGGCACAAGAATCACTTGAACCTCAAAAGCGGAGGTTACAGTGAGCTGAGATCATGCCACTTCACTCCAGCCTGGGCGACAGAGTGAGACTCTATCCCCCAAGAAACCCAAAACAAGCAAACAAAAAACACAACACCGAGACATTCTTAGCAAACCAACTATCTGCGAACAATTCAACGTCGGCTCTTTAAAAAAATTCCTCTGTGGCATTATGCTGTGGACACATACATTAATTTATGGCTAGCCCTTCAAGACAACCGGGTGGGTAAAATTATATAAATGTTCACCGCCTCTATACTTTATTCCAGTGACTCCCTGAGTAATGGATTGTTTTGCCAATTACTCAGCAACATTTAAGACCTGCTTCCGGAGGCCCTAAGTAGCTCAGCATTGTAAGACTGAAGTACTGAAGAAAATCCGCCTGTGTGGCTGTGAATAACATCTCCATCCATCACTGTACGCATCAGATTTAGGCCAGACAATGCAGGCTTTATTTATTTCAGGTATGCCTTGTGCTTCAGATCATGGGACCCTAGTACAGCACCCCCAGAAAATTATCAAGGGCAAAGAAATCATAATACATACCTCTAGTTCAGTGGGTCCTTGGATAACCTCTTTCCTCTCTCCTAGTTCTTTAGCTAAAAGATTCAGGAGCCTTAGCAACAAGAAGGAGCTATCCTACAAGTTGCATTATTCTAGATATTTGGATGCTTTTTTTTTTTTTTTTGAGACGGAGTCTTGCTCTGTCACCCAGGCTGGAGTGCAGTGGCACAATCTCGGCTCACTGCAAGCTCTGGTTCCCGGGTT
>NW_012102476.1:2786241-2786550 GCF_000951045.1 Mandrillus leucophaeus | reverse complement strand
ACTTGGCTAATTTTTGTATTTTTAGTAGAGATGGGGTTTCACCATGTTGGCCAGGATGGTCTTGAACTCCTGACCTCAGGTGACCCACCCACCACAGCCTCCCAAAGTACTGGAGTTACAGGCGTGAGCTACTGTGCCTGGCCGGATACTTTTTAACCAAAGGAGTAAACAAGCTTCTTTATTGGAATAATATATCAATATATGCAGGTATTCAGACAATGCCAGTCGGACAACAATGACTTCTTAAAGGTTGGATGCAGATCATGCTTTCCGCGTTAAAAAAAAAAAAAAAAAAAAAAAAGACCAAGC
>NW_012102476.1:2785670-2786098 GCF_000951045.1 Mandrillus leucophaeus | reverse complement strand
CCTCAGCCTCCCAAGTAGCTGGGATTACAGGTGTGAGCCACTACACTTGGCTAATTTTTGTATTTTTAGTAGAGATGGGGTTTCACCATATTGGCCAGGATGGTCTTGAACTCCTGACCTCAGGTGACCCACCCACCACAGCCTCCCAAAGTACTGGAGTTACAGGCGTGAGCTACTGTGCCTGGTCGGATACTTTTTAACCAAAGGAGTAAACAAGCTTCTTTATTGGAATAATATATCAATATATGCAGGTATTCAGACAATACCAGTCGGACAACAATGACTTCTTAAAGGTTGGATACAGATCATGCTTTCCGCATTAAAAAAAAAAAAAAAAAAGGCCAAGCGCAGTGGCTCATGCCTGTAATTCCAGCACTGTAGGAGGCCGAGGCGGGCGGATAATGAGGTTGGGAGATCGAGACCATCCT
>NW_012102476.1:2772418-2783805 GCF_000951045.1 Mandrillus leucophaeus | reverse complement strand
GATGGTCTCGATCTCCTGACCTCGTGATCCACCCGTCTCGGCCTCCCAAAGTGCTGGGATTACAGGCTTGAGCCACCGCGCCCGGCCTAAATATTTAATTTTTATTTTTTGCATGATCTACTTAGTTTTCTTAATAAGCTGTGAACCAGGAGGGGAATTTGTTGCAGTTTGGCAGTCTTTTAGGTGGAGGATTATAGTGAATACATTTTTAGATTATTGGTATTGTAGCAGGACAAGCCTCAAACAAAACTCCTCAGACACCGAGTTAAAGAAGGAAGAGGTTTATTCAGCCAGGAACTTCGGCAGGACTCCTGTCTCAAGAGCTGAGCTCCCCGAGTGAGCAATTCCTGTCTCTTTTAAGAGCTCACAACTCTTAAGGGGGTCCGCATGAGAGGGTCATGATCGATTGAGCAAGCAGGGGTACATGACAGGGGCTGCATGCACCGGTGGTCAGAGTGAAACAGAACAGACCTGGAAATTTTACAATGTCTTTCTATAATCTATAGATAACATCAGTTGCTAGGTCAGGGGTCGAGTTTTAACTACCAGGCTTAGGTCAGGCAGGCCCAGGCCTGGTTTTGGGTCTGGTTCCTTGGTTTCAGGTCTGGTTCCTAGGCACCAGGCTACCTGCCTTTAATTTTGCTTCTCTTTCCTTTTCTGAGTATAAAACAACGAGAGGACCTCTCTCTTCCCTCATTTCCCCCCTTTGAGACTCTCACTTTTTATTAGTGGGAGTTCTCACTCTTATTTTCACTACTTATGTCTTCTTGTGCAATAGATTGGTAGTGATTCATATAGTACACTTGTGCTGAAGCATTTTGGTGAACTAAGGTAGCGATGAAGCTTTTTACCATTTGAAGAAGTCCACAGGTAGCAAACAAGGGAGCAGTAAGTAAGTTCTTACTGCTATTATAACTTCTATTATAAGAGTTTTAAATCTTCCTAGTGCTGGGAACTAATTTCTAAACATGACCCTAGGATCTAATCCATGCCACACTTGCACGGGCACATGTGCCAGTTTTGTTATATCTTTAACTTACTAACTAGTAAGCCTTCAACTACTTGCCCTGATCATGTGTAGACATCATTTAGTAAGGTTAAATTTTCCATAAACTTTTCCTTCAGCTGCTAACAAGTAGTCGAGAGCTAGTCTATTTTGATAGATGGCATTCGTCATCTGAGTTTCTTGCTAGGCTAGAACAGTCAAGGCTTGACCGGTTTTATTAGTGATGATTTCTAAAACAGCTTGCAACCATATGATTCGGTTGAGCATGTAAACGGGGGTCTGGTATCCCTATGAGCCATCTTGTGCCTAAGTAGCAGGCCTATAGTATTGTATGATTCTCTTAGGGGGCTAGTCATTATTTTTCCATTTTTTTTATAGCTATGCTTTTCATTTTGCAGAAATCATAGACAGGGAAGTCCAGGAGTTTGCTTGTTTTTATGGGCAGTAGGAAGAAAGATGGTTTAATAGTGCTAATAACACAACTACCTGTCCACTGATCAGGCAGCTTAGTGTAGGTTCTACGTCCACATATCCAGTATTGCCTAGTGGGGGCCGTCTAGTCACGGTGGGATTCTGGGGGGGCTTAAACAGTCTGCAAGTTTGGAAATTTACTGATGAATTTTTATCTGTGTGGTTTGAACTCCACCATGTAACTGTTTTTGTGGTACCATTTTACAGTTTTTGTCCTAGGCAACTAAGTCATCCTACAGAATGAGTGAATTCTTTCCTTTTTCTAGCTATGCAATATTGTCCAATAATTGAGACTTTTAGAACCTAGAAATGATCAGGGTGATTCTTTAGGGCCGGGAATTCATCAGGAACTGGGTCTGTAGGCACTGATTCTTGGGCTTCTTATGGCCATTGATCTCCTATTACAGTTCCTCCACAAACATAGCATTTAGAGACTGGGCTACATACCTTGGATAGAATAGCATTATACAAACAAGTTTCTTTTAGAGTCCCAGTACACTTATAATGACCATAAAATAATAGGACTGTAGCAATCTTTTGTCCTACCTCAGTGACTTGATGTATATACTGGGAACAGTCCTCAATCTGAGGAAGGTCAGTTGAAGTCCTTACAGTACAAGTCCAAGTTTTAAGGAAAATGAATCCCGCGATGAGTTTCTTCATGCTTTGGCCGTGCGTGGACCAGTCAGTTTCTGGGTGTGACTGCAGCAGGGCTTGTCTTTTTCAGAGTCACTTTGCAGGGGTTGGTGAAGCTGCTCCCATCCACGTACAGCTCCTAGTCTACTGATGTTTAGGGATGGTCTAGGAGGTTGGGCCTACTAGAATAAACTGAGCCTGATACCTCTACACAGTTATGTTTAACTGGGCTCTCTGATACCAGAAGTAAGGTGACAGGGTTTAGGGTGTTGCAAACTTCAATGGTTATGTGGGGATGTTCACAGAGCAAGCTTTGGTATCTAGTTAGTCTAGCATTCATTAGCTAATGATGTCCTTTGGTATTTATTAAAGTCGCCACAGCATGGGGGGACTTTATGTTTAGGTTTTTTTTTTTTTTTTTGAGACGGAGTCTCGGTCTGTCGCCCAGGCTGGAGTGCAGTGGCCGGATCTCAGCTCACTGCAAGCTCCGCCTCCCGGGTTTTTACGCCATTCTCCTGCCTCAGCCTCCCGAGTAGCTGGGACTACAGGCGCCCGCCACCTCGCCCGGCTAGTTGTTTGTATTTTTTAGTAGAGACGGTGTTTCACCGTGTTAGCCAGGATGGTCTCGAACTCCTGACCTCGTGATCCGCCCGTCTCGGCCTCCCAAAGTGCTGGGATTATAGGCTTGAGCCACCGCGCCCAGCCTATGTTTAGGTTTTGCCTAAGAGTTAGCTCATCTGCTTTTTGTGCTAACAGGGCCATTGCTGCCAGGGCCCTTAGATATGGGGGGCCAGCCTTTGGAAACCCTGTCTAGTTGTTTTGAGAGACAGGCCACTGGCCTTGGTCAGGGCCCCACAGTCTGGGTTAAAACTCCAACTGCAATTTTTTTTTTTTTTTTTTTGACACAAGGAGTGTAAAAGTTTTGTCAGGTCGGGTAGCCCCAGGACTGGGGCAGACCTGAGTTTTTCTTTTAACTCATGAAAAGCTTGTTGCTGTTGGTTGTAATAGATGTAGCTTATCTGATTTACATTTTTATTAACTGTTACCTACTAAAATATTGACTTAAATCCTGTAGCTATTTGATTTCAAACTTTAAATTGATCTGGTATTCCTCATGGGACTCCAATTGCTTCTAAATGGACGTGAGAGTTGAAAGACCTAAAAGGGGCTTCTCTCACTTTATGATGTCTTATTTTTCCTTCCTCTTGTAGATGAAATGCCAGGGTGAAAGGAATAGCCAATTGGACTAAAGTATAAGTGCCACTCCAGTTACTTGGCAGAGTGCCCAGTAAAGGTCCACCAGAATACCACCACACATCTGCTTGGGGATGAACAAGGGCTGACTGATTGATAAATTCTTGAAAATTCTTAAGCTCATCACATCCCTTCAGGTCTCCAAGGAATGCTAAGTTTCCTCCCTGTCGTGAGAGACATGAAGTGAACTTAATGTTGGGAGATGAATTCTGGATGGCCCTTGGGGTCTGACCCACAGGGTGCCGGACTTTGGGATATAGCAGAGAGAGCTTGGCATGACTTATTACTCCAGGCTGTAGAATCCTGGGAAAGAGCTACCATGCAGCCCACGCCTGGTCGACTGGAGGACCACCTTAGTGGAAAGGGGGACAATCAGGGCCTCTGGCTGCCATGTGCACAAGCATAACAACTGCTTTTGTTTAACGTGCGGGTGGAATATTTGATCCATTTCAACCAGGCATTTGCATCTTGGTATGCTGTCTTAATTGCCAAAGTTTGTTTTAAGTTTTTAACTTTTATGATCTTCTAGTAAAATGAATGTTTCCTTTAGCACCTATTTTTGTTAGTTTTTAAACCAGAGAAAGCAAAATACCATTTTACATTTAACAATGCTTTTTGTATGATCTTTATACTAGACAAGCTAAATTTTACCTTTATATTAGTGTGTTATTAATGTTAAACTTAATTTTAATAAAACCTTGTAGACATATTTATCTAATTTTTAATGTTTGACCATAAGGTAAGATTTTATAGACTCTTTTTAACCTTTTATAATTTTTGTTAAAGAGCAGGTTAGTGCTTTAAGAAAAACCTATTGCGTTTTGACTTTAATGTCCAGTTCACAGAAAAACCGGATATATCTTTTTAACTTTAGCTAATATGTTTACACACAGAATTTACACGCAATTAATGTTTTTAAAACTTGCTTAAACTTTTAAAACAAAATATACATATTTTTAACATTTTAATGTGGGTAAAAATCCACATTCTTACGCCTCCTTATAATCCTTTTATCAAAGGTATACTTTACTTTCCTTATACACCTTGCACATAAACTGTCTCTTCAATAGTTTACATTTAGGAGGCCTAATTACTTTTAAATTATACAATATTTCTTGCATAAATTATTTTTTAACTCACTTTTTTTAATAACTTTTTTTTCTTTCATGACTTTTATAGGCAATTTTTTGACATGCCTTAACTTTCTGACTTACTACAAACATTTCTTTCTTTAAACAATTAGTTAATTTATTTATTTCAGGACAAGAATTTACCATATAACACTCTTTTTATATAAATCCCACCTCCCCTTTTTTTCCCCCTTTTTTTCAAAGATGATAACCATTCTTTTCTAAAGTGAATCTTTTTTTTTTTTTTTTTTTTTTGGGGACTCGACTGTTTAAGGCCACAAGAATAGAAGTTACTATAATACATGTTACACTGTTAACTTTTACCAAACTTTACTTTTGTTGAAAACCTTGCAAGTTTGTGATTTTAATTATCCTTTGCTATTAATAAGACCTTATTTTGTCCAAATTAACTTAGAATTGGTAAAGATGGCCTTTTTTTTTTAACTCCTTGTGTATCTCTCTCTCTTTTTTTGTCTCTGACTTTGTCTCCCTCTCTGACTTTCCTTTTGACTCTGTCTCTTCCTCTCTCTCTCTGCCTCTCTCTTTCTTTCTCTCTCTCTCCTTGACTCTCTCTTTGTCTCTTCCTCTTTGTCTCTTTCTCTCTCTTTGCCTCTTTTCCTCTCTGTCTCTTTTCTTTCTCTCTCTCTGCTGGTCTTTCCTTGCCTTTGCCAGCCGCTTATGCTGCTGTTCTCTCAACCACTGTGTGTTGGGGGCCGGGGGTCTAAAACCAGCTGTAACCAGTGTCTATGTATAGGAGCTGGTCTGGGTGTCCTGGCTTACAGGTTACCTTGTGCCATACCTTTGAAACAAGGGACCTGTCTAGGCTTCCTTTTAATGGCCAACCTATCTCTAATGCTGGCCAGCCTATCTTATACAAAGTTTTAAGTTTGCCTGGTGTCATAGTACTCCATAGTCTCCCTTAAATCCTTTTTTGAAATTTTTCAACATAGTTCCTAGGAGGGTGGGCTTATTTGTGACTGACCCATGCTTTTTCGAGACAAAACACCATGCTCACATCACATGCACAGTACAAAACAAAGAACGGGTGAAAAGGGCACATGCATATGTTTACAGTTTACACCAAACGAAAATCAAAACTAAAATAAGAGTATCCAGAAATCTAAGGCAGGTCAAAACCAAAACCAAAGTATCAAGCAATCCAAGTCAAGTCAAAAACAAAAACCAAAGTGCCGGTACAGGCGCACCATGGGTGATCAGGCCACACTTCCACTCAAATGGAGTGGGCAAGTTCCTAAGACCAGTCCTGTCAAGCAATTCAAACCAAGTCAAAACCAAAACCAAAACCAAAGTGTCAATAAAGGCATGCCGTGGGTGATCAGGCCACGCTTCCACTCAAACGGAGTGGGCAAGTTACAAAGACTAGTCTTACCAAGTTTTAGATATCTAGACTCCTAGTGCCCATTCCTTCCCGATGTTCAGCCACTGTGTTGATCCTCCATGGGAACCTGCCACACACTGCTCTGGCGAGGCATCCCGCTGGGGCAAATGCCTACCCGGGAGCGCTCTCAGGATCCGTGTCGCTCCGGCTGGTCAGAGTCCCCCACAGAGATGTTCCACAGGGCAGGCTTAAGCTGCCTAAGGAGCTGCCTTAACCATCGCCAATCACCTCGTTTCCCGATCAGGGAACCAAGAAATGTAGCAGGACAAGCCACAGACAAAACTCCTCAGACATCGAGTTAAAGAAGGAAGAGGTTTATTCAGTCACGAATATCGGCAGGACTCCTGTCTCAAGAGTCGAGCTCCCCGAGTGAGCAATTCCTGTCCCTTTTAAGGGCTCACAACTCTAAGGGGGTCTGCACGAGGGTCGTGATCAATTGAGCAAGCAGGGGGTGCATGACAGGGGCTTCATGCACCAGTGGTCAGAGTGAAACAGGACAGACCCGGAAGTTTTACAATGTCTCTCTATAATCTATAGATAACATCAGTTGCTAGGTCAGGTGTCGAATTTTAACTACCAGGCTTAGGTCAGGCAGGCCCAGGCCTGGTTTTGGGTCTGGTTCCTTGGTTTGGGGTCTGATTCCTAGACGCTGGGCTACTTGCCTTTAGTTTTGCTTCTCTTTCCTTTTCTGAGTATAAAACAATATGAGAGGGTCTCTCTCTTCCCTCAGTATAGTAACTTCCCCAACGGATGTAAAATTTTGAGGACTAAACCAAGTCCTGCACTTTCCATTCCAACCTAATTAATTCCAGTGAATGAAACATTCATTGGGGAAAACATAGAAGATGCAGAAGAGTTGCTTACATGACCTGAGTCAACAATTCAGTGACGCTCTGCATATAATAATAAAAATAGGGCCAGGTGCAGTGGCTCATGCCTGTAATCCCAGCACTTTGGGAGGCCAAGGAGGGCAGATCACAAGGTCAGGAGATCGAGACCATCCTGGCTAACATGGTGAAACCCTGCCTCTACTAAAAATACAAAAATTAGCGGGGTGTGGTGGTGGGCGCCTGTAGTCCCAGCTACTTGGGGGGTTGAGGCAGGAGAATGGTGTGAACCCAGGAGGCAGAGTTTGTGTGAGCTGAGATCGTGGCCACTGCACTCCAGCCTGGGCGACAGAGCGACACTCTGTGTCAAAAAAAAAAAAAAAAAAAAAGTCATGTTTTACTTTTTCAGGAACTGCCACACTGGCTTTCCAAGCTGCTGCTTTGTACATTCCACTAGCAATGCACAAGGGTTCCTATGTCTCCACATCCTTGTCAACACTTGTTATTGTTTGTCTTTTTAATTATAGCCATCCTAGTGAGTGTAATGCCGTATCTAATTGTGGTTTTGATCTATGTTTTCCTGATGACTGATGATATTGAACATCTTTTCATGTACTTTTAGAAGTTATTAAAAAATTACTTTAGGCAGATGGAGAGGAAAAGGGGTCCTTGGAAACTTGTTTATTTTAAATCAACTCCAGAAACATTTCTGGTTTACCAGGAAAGCCCCGGCTCTTAGAGCCCAGCCAGCAACCTTTGATATGCAAATGCAGGCCATTAGAAACTGGGTCCCCCCAAACATGGCGATTCCCACCTTTGTCCTCTTGCCCTTGCCCCCACATGTGCCTGGCAACAGGGCTGCCCCCACTTATCCCCACCTGTGTAAAACATCATGGTGCCCTGTATTTGCATATTAAAAGGCTAGGGTGAGAGGGCCAGTTTTTTCGTGGGCTATGTGAATGACATGGCTGGTTAAACCAATCCTTAAGCCCTATGCAAATTAGACACCACCTCCTCCAGCCTCCTCATACACCTGGCTGGTATCCCCGCACTTGGGGTCTCCTCTCTTGGCTTTGGAGCCCCCCTCCCCCTCTGTCTGTACAGGAGACCTTCTTCCTTTTTTCTTCTCCTTTCTTGCCTATTAAACTCTCCACTCCTTAACACCACTTCACGTGTATCTGTGTCATTTCATCCAATGCGTGTGAGACAAGAGCCCTGGTGTTCCTCCACTTATCAGAGCCATATCATTTTGGTGCATGGTTCAGGAAAATGCAAAGTACAGCCTTCGTTGGAGTGGTGAGTTTGGGAGCAATCCTAAAATCTGTTCTATCATTGTGAGGCGCTCTTAGCCTCTATATTAAAATAAATTAAACGGATGTCCGTCAGCATAATACATATACTTAGCATTGGCTGTGGTACTAAAGACTTGGATGTGAGGCTTGCTGGGGAGAACATGGAGAAGCCCCCATTACCCATAGGTACTGGGAATGTTGGCCATGTTTGAAGTAGCTTCTTTTGTTAGGGATGATGCTCAAAATCCTAAGGAAATTGAATACTAGAACAAAGGATTCTTATCAAAGTAATTTTACTTCTGTGCAGAGGGTTGCCTTCTTGGCCAGTTGCCATGAGAGCACACCTGAACAAAGGGGCATAAGAGCCTTTACTCCTGACGCAAGTCCTGCCCCTGTACCCTTTCCCCATTGGCCGGGATTGGGTCATACAATCTAAATTGATCCTGGTTGGCTAAACATTACTTTTTTTTTTTTAGACGAGTCTCGCTGTCTCCCAGGCTGGAGTGCAGTGGCACGATCTTGGCTCACTGTAAGCTCCACCTCCCAGGTTCACACCATTCTCCAGCCTCAGCCTCCTGAGTAGCTGGGACTACAGGCGTCCGCCATCATGCCTGGCTAATTTTTTGTATTTTTAGTAGAGATGGGGTTTCACTGTGTTAGCCAGGATGGTCTCGATCTCCTGACCTTGTGATCCGTCCACCTTGGCCTCCCAAAGTGCTGGGATTACCGGCGTGAGCCACCGCCGGCCCATTTCATTTTTTTAAGATAGGGTGGGCTTCCAAAATCAAGTGGAGAGGAAGGGCAACGGGTGTCTGTAATGAGGTAGAAAGTTAGTCCTCTTTCCAAATAAGGAAAGGAATGTGAGCTGGTACTGATAATGCTTGGCGCTGTGGTGTGCCTGGGCATCTAACAAAGACAAAAAGGAAAAAAGGAAAAAAAAGGCGAGGAGTACTATGAATTAAAGAATAAAAGATTGATCAGATTATGTGAAGAGAAACCTCATCATATCCCACATTTTCGCGGGGACACGTTGCCATCATGTGAGGCTGGGAAAAGTTCTGAGGCAACTGGGAATTTCTGGCCAGGGCCCATCCTGGCATGATTCAAAGGCCTCTGGACCGGACGCAGCCTGCAACAGCCGGGTGTTGGCAGAGAATCTTCAACTATCCTGTGGCCAAACTTTCTGTCTCTATCCATGGTCTCTTACCCTCTCTGTGTGTCTAATGTGCAGGAGTCTTTACGGTTCAGGGAAACAGGTCTGTTAGAAGAGATCACGGATCACGGCAGCCAGTAACTCAATAAACGTCTCTCTACGGTTTCTCTGGCAAGCACGTGGTATTTCTAAGCCACCTAGTGGAAATAAAAATCCTCTTCATGAGACACATTGCTGGTTCTCTATGGCACATTGTAGCTTCACAACTTTTCCATTTTGCGCTTTTCTACTGCGACTTCTGTGAACGGGAAAGCTCTGCTTTTAACAGTTAGGAGTAAAATGTCTTCTGCAGCCAGATGTTCGTCCTAATATTGTCCCATCAATAGAAAAATGGCCATTTGGTTCCTACATTCTTTTAAGGCACCTATTCTGTCTCCAGTTAAGATAGTACTTCATTAGTAAGGAAATTTTAAGTCTGGAAGTTAACCAGAACCATTTTCCTATGGGTAAATGCTTTATCATAGGCCGTAACAGCAGGATATAGAGTTCAATCTAGCATGCCGTCTCCGTTAAAGGGTTCTTGCCCAATTACATGATTTTTCTTGAAATGCATTTTTTTAGGAAGGCGCAAAGACCACACCAGTTTAGGAGGTCAAAGGGAAACAAAAGGCAGAGGACTAAGACTGCCTGGGGAAAGCATGACTAAGGCCCGAAAGTTGAGTTCCTCTGGTGTCATGGCTTGGAGGGTCACATCTGCAGTCACAGGTCACGGACAGCACATTTAAATAGGTGCTGGGAATCCAGAAACCATGGAGAGAAGGTAGTTGGGGGAACGCCCCCTACTGCTTTTGTCTCCATCCTGGATCACATACCGAAAGGAAGGAGACCAAAAGAATGCTTTTATTCTCACTTCTCTTTCTAGATGGGAAATAGATCGTGTATAACATGCACTCCCCTTGAGTGTATTTTAAAGCACTGGGACTCCTTCGACCCTGAAACTTTGAAGAAAAAGTGGCTTATTTTCTTTCACACAGGGCATGGCCTTTCTTTTTTTTTTTTTTTTTTTTGAGATGGAGTCTCACTCTGTTGCCCAGACTGGGCGCGATCTCGGCTCACTGCAACCTCCGCCTCCCAGGTCCACGCCATTCTCCTGCCTCAGCCTTCCAAGCAGCTGGGACTACAGGTGCCTGCCATCATGCCCGGCTAATTTTTTTTGTATTTTTAGTAGAGACGGGGTTTCACTGTGTTAGCCAGCATGGTCTCGACCTCCTGACCTCGTGATCCACCCGTCTTGGCCTCCCATAGTGCTGGGATTATAGGCGTGAGCCACCACGTCCTGCTGGGCGTGGCCTTTTTACTAAACTTTTGCAAATGTTGCAAAATCAGGCCAGCTCTTTTAGCAATCACATCAGGCGGGCCCAAAGAGAATAATTACCCAAAATTAGAGAAGCCAGTTCCAGGGGAACCATCTGAGGATTCCTTTATTTGGGGCCCCTTCAAGTTCCCTTCTCATTATAGGACCTTAGGCAAGTAAAGGGAGACTTAGGCCGATTTTCTTTTTCTTTTTTGAAACATAGTTTTGCTCTTGTTGCCCAGGCTAGAGTGCAATGGCATGATCTTGGCTCACTGCAACCTCTGCCTCCCGGGTTCAAGCAGTTCTCCTGCCTCTGTCTCCCAAGTAGCTAGGATTCACAGGCATCCACCACCATGCCCAGCTAATTTTGTGGGGGTTTTTTTGTTTTTTTTTTTTTTAATACAGACGGTTTCACCATGTTGGTTAGGCTGGTCTCGAACTCCTGACCTCAGATGATCCACCTGCCTCGGCCTCCCAAAGTGCTGGGATTACAGGTGTGAGCCACCACGCCCGGCCAATCTTCTAATGACCCTGATAGGTATACAGAAGGTTTCCAAAATTTAACTCAGGTATTTAACCTCTCATGGAGGAATGTTATGCTGCTCCTAAGCCAAACCCTAACTGTAGCTAAAACAGGCAGCTCTGCAAGCAGAAGAAAATTTTGGAGATAAGCAATAGGCCTCCTACAGTAGGCCAAAAGGGGAAAGAAAAAATAGGGAAGGCGAAGAAATAGGGGAAACAGTATTTCCAACAGGAAAAGAGGCAATACCTCTTGGCAACCCTAATTGGAACTCCTTTCTATGGTGTTTTTCCTTCTTTCAAGGTTTAAAATGGCTTCTATCTCTTTTTTTTTTTTTTTTTTTTT
>NW_012102476.1:2767620-2771444 GCF_000951045.1 Mandrillus leucophaeus | reverse complement strand
CGGCTCACTGCAAACTCCGCCTCCCGGGTTCACACCATTCTCCTGCCTCAGCCTCCTGAGTAGCTGGGACTACAGGCGCCTGCCACCGCGCCCGGCTAATTTTTTGTATTTTTAGTAGAAACGGGGTTTCCCTGTGGTCTTGATCTCCTGACCTTGTGATCCGCCCGCCTGGGCCTCCCAAAGTGCTGGGATTACAGGCGTGAGCCACCGCGCCCGGCCCGAGAGTGTCAAAATCTTGTAGCCTCCAGGTGCATAGTTTTTTTTGAGATGGAGTCTTGCACTGTTGCCCAGGCTGGAGTGCAGTGATGCGATCTCAGCTCACTGCAACCTCCACCTCCCAGGTTCAAGCGATTCTCCTTGCCTCAGCCTCACAAGTAGCTGGGATTACAGGTGCGCACCACTACGCCTGGCTAACTTTTGTATTTTCAGTAGAGACGGGGTTTCACTATGTTGGCCATGCTGGTTTCAAACTCCTGACCTTGTGATTCGCCCGCCTCGGCCTCCCAAAGTGCTGGGATTACAGGTGTAAGCCACCGTGCCCAGCCCAGTTTTTAAACTTATGGCTAGTTTCTTGGTCTGGTCCCTAGGCAAGAGGGAAGTATATCTTAACAGGGACCGTTATCATCTTTGTTTTAAGCCATAGACTGTAAACTGTCCCCTCCCAAAGTTGGTCCAGCCTATGCCCAGGGATGGGCAAGAACAGCTTGGGGGCTGGAAACAAAATGGAGTTGTTTGGGTCGGATCTCTTGCACTGTTTCAGTCACAATTTTGCAATGACAGTTTCAAAAGCTGCCTATCACTCCTTTGAAAATACTTGTACACTTGTGGTTAAGTCATAACCTAATTAAGGCTCATTAGTTTCACCTGTGAGGTTACTTTTTGTCAAGTTCAAAAGCCAAAAATCTTAACTGCTTGGCATGGCTAAAGTCAAGTAACGGGATTTTGAAGGCCTTTCTTAGAGTACTCAGCTTCATTAAAAGTGGATATTCAAGTTTTAGGTATACTTAAAAGGCCTTTATGTTTTTCTCTTCTTGAATCTTGTTTCCTGGAAAAAGGCTCTTCTCAGTCAACTGAATTATTTTTCTCCATTTTTATCTTAACTACTCTTAATGCATGCATGGGCGTCCCTAAGATAAATTCTGACAGCATGGGACTCCTTGGGAAAAACAGAGGAGGTGCCATAAACCCCATTTTGGAAAAACACCTGTTTTCCTTATGAAACCCCCAAAATTAAAAGCAGATAGTTCTCTCTCAAAATCGAAGGCTCTGTTCTATTATATATTGTGTTATCTACCATTTTGAGTTTTGGGGGTATCAAATTACTTTACATTATAAAAGAGCTTGATGTGTAATAACTAGGTAGAAAATACACTGTAAAGGATGCCTAATAGTAGTTATAAATCAGAAAAGCATGCTCTTGGGCACCTAAAAAATATGAAAACATCCCCACCCCCCTTAAGAGATGAGACTTCCATGAGGAATGGACTAATTACCAAAATAAGCCAATTGGCTTTGGGTTGCCTTGCAATGCAATGCATGGTAGAAGCACTACGCTGTCTTCTCTCATAGTATCTATATGGTCTTTTCATAAATTGAGCATTGAAATAAAAGCATAGCAAGGAGGTCTTAAAACACTAATCTGTCCTTTGGTAAAAGGGTTATAAAAGATTTGTAAAGATTTAACTGTAACTATCCTGAAAATTTTATCATTTGCTAACAATTGTCTTGCTTTCTCCTTCTCAAGAAATGGTTTATAATCGAGCTATATTAAGGACTTTAACAGGTGTTCTCAAATGCAGGTTTTTAATACCTTTGAAGATTGTAACATTGGAATACAAAAAGTACGGGACTCATAAAAAATGGACATATTCACAAATATCAGGCAAAACAAAAGTTAACTAAATG
Organism: Mandrillus leucophaeus; assembly: GCF_000951045.1. NCBI lineage: Eukaryota > Metazoa > Chordata > Mammalia > Primates > Cercopithecidae > Mandrillus > Mandrillus leucophaeus. Next base: position 2,769,539 of record NW_012102476.1, on the reverse strand, counting down.
GACTGCACTCAAAAAGTTAAAGCAACCTTTTTTTTTTTTTTGGTGATAAAGTCTCGTTCTGTTGCCCAGGCTGGAGTGCAGAGGTGTAATCTTGGCTCACTGCAACCTCCGCCTCCTGGGTTCAAGCAATTCTCCTGCCTCACCCTCCCAAGTAGCTGGGATTACAGGCGTCCACAACCGCACTCGACTAATTTTTGTATTTTTAGTAGAGACGGGGTTTCACCATGTTGGCCAGGCTGGTCTTGAACTCCTGACTTCATGATCCACCCGCCTTGGCCTCCCAAAGTGCTGAGATTACAGGTGTGAGCTGCTGCACCCGGCCAAAGCAACCTTCTTAACTTTTGCTTGGAATATTGCTGATCCTTGTTTTGTTTTTTAGAGTCAAGAAAACTTACTTTGAACTCTTTATGGCCTTTAGTAATTAAGTAAGGTGCCGGATGCAGAGGCTCACACCTGTAAAACCTGAGGCTGGGAGTTTGAGACCAGTCTGACCAACTTGGAGAAACCCCATCTCTACTAAAAATACAAAATTAGCCGGGCATGGTGGCACATGCCTGTAATCCCAGCTACTCGGGAGGCTTAGGCAGGAGAGTTGCTTGAACCCAGGAGGCAGAGGTTACCGTGAACCGAGATCTCGCCATTGCACTCCAACCTGGGCAACAAGAGCGAAACTCCGTCTCAAAATAAAATAAAATAAAATAAAATAAAATAAAATAAAATAAATAATTAAGTAAGTAAGGTGAACAAAATTTGGAGCACGTTTGTTTTTCTCTGCCTAGTTCCTGTAGAATGTGGAGACTATCTGTGAGTCCTCTTAACTTATGGCAATAAGATTGTTTGCATCAGTGCAATAACAGTCAATTTTCTTTGTCAACAGGACACAGTTGGAAAAGCTGGTTATTTTACCAAGGCTTTCACTGAAAGGGTGTGTTTCCCTTTAAGGAATCAAGCTTGACATGCAGACCCAATAAGAGCCCATTGGAGAGAACTGGCCTCATACCTAGTCTACATAGTCCCCGCACAGAGTTCCTAACCTATGGTCAGTAAAGAATGTCACTTTCTAACAGGCCTGGGAGCTCCAAGTTTATCTTGGAACCTCAAGAGGAGAGGATCACCCAACTCACAGGTATTTGAGGATACAAACCCATAGCTGGGCTGGGCTTTAAAGGTCTTATCTGAAATTCCTTGTGGAACGAAGTTTCATCAAAGCCAATCCAAAAGGCCTATGTAGAAATAATAGAAATAACCATTCCTGGCTTGGCACAGTGGCTCATGCCTGTAATCCCAGCACTTTGGGAAGCCAAACTGGGAGGGTGAATCACCTGAGGTCGAGGGTTCGAGACCAGCCTGACCAACATGGAGAAACCCTGGTCTCTACTAAAAATACAAAATTAGCTGAGCATGGTGGCGCACGCCTGTGACCCCAGCTACTCGGGAGACGGAGGTTGCAGTGAGCCAAGATTGCGCCATTGCACTCCAGCCTGGGTAACAAGAGCGAAACTCCATCTCAAAAAAAGAAAAAGAAAAGAAATAACCATTCTTGCTGAACTTCATGCAAATAATCAGGCCAAGTATAAACCTAAAGTTTATTCTACAAACAACACACATGGTCCTACCATAATTTGTTTTTATCAAAAATGAGACCTGGAGAGAGAAACTGTGCTCCAAAGCTTATCATACATTTGTCATTAAATCCTAGTCTCATTCATTGTTTTTAAGCGTTTTGCCTACATTTTAGACTAACCCTGTTTATTCCTGTAAATCAAGTGGTGATCTGCAGCTTGGAAGAAAAAAAAAGGAATGGAGAATGTAAAACTCTGAATCAATATACTAGTTCTGGGCAATTATCCTATAAATTCTGCCAGGTAATAAAAGTGAGTAGGGGCCAGGCATGGTAGCTCACACCTGTAATCCCAGCA
>NW_012102476.1:2764943-2765695 GCF_000951045.1 Mandrillus leucophaeus | reverse complement strand
TAGCCAGGATGGTCTCGATCTCCTGACCTCGTGATCCGCCCGCCTCGGCCTCCCAAAGTGCTGGGATTACAGGCTTGAGCCACCGCGCCCGGCCCTCTCTCTTTTATAATGTTCTTCCAACCTGGGAAAAGTTAATTTTCCAGACGTTAAAATGCTTGGCTTACAGTTGAGCTAGGGGGAAGGGAACACAGAAGCCTGGTATGCTGGCAAAAGGGTAAACATTGTTTATCAGATGGGCTTTTGGCTTCTCTCTGTGCAAACCGGTAAAAGGGATAATAAGGATCATTGTTTATATTCTCTGTGCATTTATAATTAATATAAAAGGATTTGTGAGGTTGGTCTTAAGCTGTAAACAATCTGGTGTGCTTTTCATGTCTTTCTGTATAGTTCTGTCAAAGAGAGGGTATCTTAGGTTAGGATGCAGGCCCAGGACCCCATAAGCCTGGTGTTCGAGCTAGCCCAACAATACGGTCACTGACAAACTTGGCGATAGGCCTTCATCTTGTTTCATGTCCTTGGAAACATGACCTGTGACCACATGGCAATACTTTGTTTGAGTCTCCGCCATTTTACAATGGTGGCTGTCTTCTGGTGCTAAGTCAGTTCCTGGGTGAGGGCCACAAAATCAGATAAACCCGTTTGTCAATCTGGGTGGTGCCAGCTTATCCATCAAGGGCAGGGTTTACAAAATGTCTTAAGCACTCATTTTAAGAGTAGTTTAGGGAGTGTCAAAATCTTTTTTTTTTTTTTTT
>NW_012102476.1:2757761-2760133 GCF_000951045.1 Mandrillus leucophaeus | reverse complement strand
TTAGCCAGGATGGTCTCAATCTCCTGACCTCGTGATCTGCCCGTCTCGGCCTCCCAAAGTGCTGGGATTACAGGCTTGAGCCACCGCGCCCGGCCCACTATTTTCAATGGGGTTATAAATGGTAGCACCTTAAAACTGAAATATTGGACAGAGTTTTCATTGCTGCATTGCTGTAGTATTCTGCTTAATTATTATCCTTATAGCTGGAATAATAGTTACTAACGAAAAGGAAGCATAAAAGTTTTACTATCACCCGCTGGGCGCAGTGGCTCACGCCCGTAATCCCAGCACTTTGGGAGGCCCAGGCTGGCGGATCATGAGGTCAGGAGACCATCCTGGCTAACACAGTGAAACGCCTTCTCTACTAAAAATACAAAACAAATTAGCCGGGGGAAGTGGCGGGCGCCTGCAGTCCCAGCTACTCGGGAGGCTGAGGCAGGAGAATGGCTTGAACCCAGGAGGCGGAGCTTGAAGTGAGCCCAGACCGCGCCACTGCACTCCAGCCTGGGAGACAGAGCAAGACTCCAACTCAAAAAAAAAAAAAAAGTTTTACTATCACTGAATCTGCTAGGACTTTTTACTGGGTTTACTTACGCACTTTTAAATGAAACATGCTGCTTCTGTATTAAAACCTCTACTAAAGTAGAGGAAAATCTACAGGTACTTAAAGATGAAATAAAAATCATTGACAGGCTCAGGGATAAATGCCGACTTCAGCCCTGGGTGGCTACAATCCCTCTTTAATGAATTCCTGTCTTCTTTATGGAATTAGTTAATCCCTTTATTAAGCCCTCTCTTGTTTATAAGTCTTGTACTAATATTTGAACCCAGTATACTCAGTACTGTAACTCAAATTGTTTCCTCTTTCCTAGAAGCCATCTAACTCCAAATGGTGCTGCAAACTGAACCACCCAAGGACATGCCCCCACATGTGCCTGGCAACATGGCTGCCCCCACATATCCCCACCTGTGTAAAACATCATTGCACCCTGTATTTGCATATTAAAAGGCCAGGGTGGGAGGGCCAGTTTTTTCAAGGACTGCATGAATAAAATGCCTGGTCAAACCAATCCCCTGAGCCCTGTGCAAATCAGACACCGCCTCCTCCAGCCTACTCATATAACTGGCTGGTGTTCTCCGCACTTGGGGTCTCCTCTCTCGGCTTTGGAGCCCCCCTCCCTCTGTCTCTGTACAGGGAAGCTTCTTCCTTCTTTCTTCTCTCTTCTTTCTTGCCTATTAAACTCTCCGCTCCTTAAAACCACTCCACCTGTGTTGTGTCCGTGTGGGTTTATCCAATTCCCATGAGACAGGAGCCCTGGTGTTCCTCCACTCATGGAAGCTTTATTACTCATATATATTCTATATATCCACATGCATCCTACAAAGTCAAAGTAACTTTTTTTTTTTTTTGAGACAAAGTCTCACTATGTCACCCAGGCTGGAGTGCAATGACACGGTCTTGGATCACTGCAACCTCTGCCTCCCGGGTTCAAGTGATTCTCCCACCTCAGCCTCCCGAGTAGCTGGCACTACAGGTGCGTGCCACCACAGCCGGCTAATTTTTGTATTTTTAGTACACAGGGTTTTACCGTGTTGGCCAGGCTGGTCTCGAACTCTCGACCTCGTGATCCACCTGCCTCAGCCTCCCAAAGTGCTGGGATTACAGATGTGAGCCACCAAGCCCAGCCAAAGTAATTTATTAATTCTGATAATTTTTCTCTCCCTCCCTCCCTCCCTCTCTCTCTCTCTCTCTCCCCCTCTCTCTCCCCCTCTCTCCCTCCCTTCCTTCCTTCGTTTTGTTTTGGTTTTTGAGATGTGGTCTTGCTCTATCGCCTAGGCTGGAGTGCAGTGGCATGATTTTGGCTCACTCAACCTCCTCCTCCCAGGTTCAAGTGATTCTCCTGCCTCAGCCACCCGAGTACATGGGATTACAGGCGTATGCCACCACACTCGTTTTTGTTTGTTTGTTTTTAAGACGGAGTCTTGCTCTGTCACCCTGGCTGGAGTGCAGTGGCCTGAGATTACAGGCGTGAGCCACCGCGCTGAACCTACACACTCAGTTTTTGTTTTTTCTTAGTTAGCTGGGCCTGGTTGGGTACGGTGGCTCACGTCTGTAATCCCAGCACTTTGGGAGGCCGAGGCTGGCGGATCAACTGAGTTTGGGAGTTAGAGACCAACCTGACCAACATGCAGAAACCCCGTCTCTAAAAATACAAAATTAGCCAGGCGCGGTGGCGCAAGCCTGTAATCCCAGCTACTCCAGAGGCTGAGGCAGGAGAATGGCTTGAACCCGAGAGGTGGAGGTTGCTGTGAGCCAAGATCGCACCATTGCACTCCAGCCTGGGCAACAAGAGCGAAACTCCGTCTCAAAA
>NW_012102476.1:2753131-2757711 GCF_000951045.1 Mandrillus leucophaeus | reverse complement strand
AAAAAAAAAAAAAAATCAACTGTGCCTGTAGTCCTAGCTACTGTGGAGGGTGAGGTAGGAGGATTGGTTGAGCCCAGTTCAAGGATGCATAGAAAGCGTCTGTACATAGATAAGAGAACTCTTATCTTGGACTCCCAGAGTGCCAGGATTACAAGCATGAGCCACCACACCTAGATGCTTGCTACTTTAAGATACTCACTTTATCACTAGTTTTGAGCAATTTGATTATGATGTGCCTTGGTGTAGTATCTTGTGTTAGAGAATTGTTGAGCTTCTTGGATGTGTAGATTTATGATTTTCATCAGATTTGGAACCTGTTAAGCTATTAGTCCTTAAGGTATATTTTCTATGCCCCTCTCTCTCTCCTTTCCTTCAACTCCAATTACTCACATATTAGCCTGCTTAAAGTTATTCCACAGCTCACGGCTGTGGTTTTCTTTTTATTTTCCAGACAGGGTCTCACTCTGTCACCCAGGCTGGAGTGCAGTGGCACAATCATAGCTCACTGCAACCTTTGCCTCCTAGGCTCGAGAAACCCTCCCATCTCAGCCTCTTGAGTAGCTGGGACTACGGGTGCACACCACCATGCCTGGCTGATTTTTTCTTTTTTGTGGATGTGGGGTCTCGCTGTGTTGCCCAGCTTGGTCTCAAATTCCTGGCCTCAAGTGATCGTCATGCCTTGACCTCCCAGAGTGTTGGGATTACAGGCGTGAGCTACTGTGCCCAGCCATGCTTTTCATTCTTTAAAATTGTTTTTTCGGCCTGATCCTGTGGCTCACGCCTGTAATCCCCACTCTTAAGAAAAGATTACCAGACAGGCAAAGAGGCAGAAAACGTGATTATATTAAGAAGTTAAACCAATCTCATCTTTTGGGTTAAAAAGAATTTTTTTGACATTGAAGTTCACCTTCATATTCTAATTTTTAAAAAGCATTCTACAAATTTTAATCATGTACAATTATGGGGTACGCCATGCTGTTATGATATATAGATACAGCATAGAGTAATTGAATCAAGCTAATTAACATGTTTATCATCTTAAATACTCATCATTTTTTCTGTCTAGCTGCAACTTTGTACGCTTTGACCAAAGTCACTCCATTTCCTCCCCAACTCCAGTTTCTGCTAACTACCATTCTACTCTGCTAGTTCAATTATTTCAGATTACACATTTAAGTGAGAACATGCCGGAATGTGGTATTTGTCTTTCTAGGCGTGGTTTATTTCACTCAGCCTAATGTCCTCCAGTTTCATCCATGTAGTTGCAAATCACAGGATTTGCTTCTTACTTCTTTTTAAAGTTGAATGGTATTCTATTCAAATGTGTATACATACACATTTTCTTTATCATCTCCTTTTTTTTTTTTGAGACAGAGTCTCGCTCTGTCGCCCAGGCTGGAGTGCAGTGACTCGATCTTGGCTCACTGCAACCTCCGCCCCCCTGGGTTCAAGCAATTCTCGTGCCTCAGCCTCCCGAGTAGCTGGAATTACAGGCGTGCACTGTACCACACCCAGCTAATTTTTATATTTTTATTGGAGACAGAGTTTCACCCTGTTGGCCAGACTGGTCTCAAACTCCTGACCTCAGGTGATCGGCCTGCCTCAGCCTCCCAAAGTGCTGCAATTACACGCGTGAACAACCACGTCCAGCCTCTTTTTTGTTTGTTCTTTGTTTTCGAGATGGAGTCTCACTCTGTCAGCCAGGCTGGAGTGCAGTGGCGCAATCTCAGCTCACTGCAGCCTCTGCCTCACAGGTTCAAGTGATTCTCGTGCCTCTACCTTCCGAGTAACTGGGATTACAGGCGCCTGTCACCATACCCAGCTAATTTTCGTATTTTTAGTAGAGATGGGGGTTTCACCATGTTGGTCAGGCTGGTCTCAAACTCCTTACCTCAAGTGATCTGCCTACTTTGGTCTCCCAAAGTGTTGGGATTACAGGCATGAGCCCCAGCGCCTGGCCACATTTTCTTTATCCTTTCATCTGCTGATGGATGCTTAGGTTGATTTCATGATTTGCCTGTTGTAAATAACACTGCAGTGAACCTGGAAGTGCAGATATCTCTGACACACTGATTTTTCAATTCCTTTGGATATATACCCAGAAGTAGGATTGCTGGATCATTTGGTAAGTCTATTTTTAGTTTTTAGTATTTTGTTTTGTTTTTTGTTTTTTGTTTTTTTTTTTGAAATGGGTCTGGCTCTATTGCCCAGGCTGGAGTGCAGTGGCACTATCTTGGCTTACTGCAAACATCCATTTCTACTACTCAAGCAGTCCTCCCACCTCAGTCTCCTGAGTAGCTGGGACAATGGTGCGTGCCACCATGCCTGGCTAATTTTTGTATTTTTTGTAGAGACGGGGGTTTTACCATGTTGCCCAGGCTGGTCTCAAACTGCGGGGCTCAAGTGATCTGCCCACTTCAGCCTCCCAAAGTGCTGAGATTACAGATGCAAGCCACCACACGCAGCCTATATTTTGCGGAACTTCCATATAATTTTCCAGAATGACTGTACTAATTTACATTCTCATGAACAGTGGGTAAGGGTTCCCTTTTCTCCATATCTTCACCAACACCAACAGGTGATATCTCATCGTGCTTTTAATTTGCATTTTCCTGGTGGTTAGTGCTGTTGAACATTTTTTCATATATTTGTTGGCCATTTCTGTGTCTTTTTTTTTTTTTTAATATCTATGCAGGTCCTTTGCCCATTTTTAAATCAGCCTATTTGTATTTTTCACTCTGAGTTTTTTGAGTTTCTTATATATTTTGGGTATTAACACCTTATTGGATGTATTGCTAACGAATGTTTTCTCCCAATCTGTAAGTTATCACTTCATTCTGTTAATTTTTTCCTTATGCCTGGTAATCCTTGATTGCTTATCAGACATTGTAAATTTTACCTTGTAGAACACCAAATATTTGTGTAATCTTTATGATTTGTTAGACAGGTCCAGACCAATGCTCAATGTAAGCTTAATTTTTTTTTTTTTAGATAGAGTCTTGCTGTTGCCCAGGCTGCAGTGCAGTTGTGTCATTTCGGTGCGCTGCAGCCTCCACCTCTGGGGTTCAAGTGATTCTCCTGCCTCAGCCTCCTGAGTAGCTGGGACTAGAGGCACACAGCACCATACCCGGCTAATTTTTGTATTTTTAGTAGAGAGTGGGTTTCACCACATTGGCCAGGCTACTCTTGAACTCCTGGCCTCAAGTGATCTACCCACCTTGGCTTCCCACACTGTGATTACAGGCGTGAACCACCGTGCCTGCCTGGCCTTTTTAAGAGATGTGGTCTTGCTGTGTTGCCTGGGTTCGTCTCAAAGTCCTGGCCTCAAGTGATCCACCCTTTCAGCCTCCCACAGTGCTGGGATTACAGGCATGAGCCACTGCGCCGGAAGTCTAGGTTTAATTATTCCCCAGTACTGAGACAAGACCTTCCTGAGCGCTCTACCCCATGCCTAGCGAATGATCAGTTTTTCCAGCTGGCTGGTGGTAAGAGGTCCTGGCCCTGCCTTGTGTGAATCTTGGGCATTGTTTCCTCAAATCCTTTCAGCTGGTTCTTTCCCTGGCCTTGGAGAGTTTCTTCACACACGTGCTGATTAGTTCTTTGCTGAATCCTCTGAAGTTCTCTGGGGTTCTCTGTGCAGCTCTGTCTTGTAGGTGTTCCATTATCTAAGCTGTAGCTGCTGTGGTCTCGTTGGACTCAGCCACTCCATTTCCTCCACTTTGCGAATTCTCTGGGCTCCAATCCACCTCCCCCTTGCCCTGCCCCACACTTTGGAAAGGCTCTCGAAGCAGTAAGCCATGCAGTCCTAAAAGCACTGTTGATGTCTTTTCTCTCTAGGATTTCATCGCTGTTGTTACTTTCTCTCATTGCTTGATGTTCAGCGTTTTGAACACCGTTGTTGCATGTATTGGGTCTGTTTTTCTCACTGTGGTGGTGATGATGGTTTCAGACAGGTGGGCAGACCCAGCCCCTGTGACTCCATCTTGGCTGGAAGCAGGAAAGATCAGTGGTTTCAAAGCTCCTCAGGTGATTCCAGGGTCTGCTGAGGTGAGGACCACTTGCAGAGACTCCTCTGCTTGAAATATCTCTCAATCAAATGGAATCTTCTTTCGTTGTTCCCTCCCCTTCATTTTCTCTGTTCTCTCTTTCTGAGTTTTGTCTTTGTTTTGAATTTTTGAGACAAGGTCATGCTATGTTGCCCGGGGTGGAGTGCAGTGGTCCCATCACGGCTCACTGTAGCCTCAACCTCCCAGGCTCGAACAGTCCTCCTGCCCCAGCCTCCTGAGTAGCTGGGACCACAGGCACGTGCCATCACGTCCAGCTATGTTCTTTCTTTCTGGAACTTCTGTTAAACAAATATGGATTGAATTGATCCTCCATCTCTTTTCTTTCATATTTTCCTTTTTTTTTTTTTTTTTGGCATTTTGCTCTACATCCTGAGAGGTATTTCAAAATTTTTCTACCCATAACTTCCTTTGATTACTTTTTTATTTAACGTAATGAATTAATTTTTGAGACAAGGTCTCACTCTGTCACCCAGGCTGGAGTGCAGTGGTGCAATCTCAGTTCACTGCAGACTC
>NW_012102476.1:2751294-2752706 GCF_000951045.1 Mandrillus leucophaeus | reverse complement strand
TTTTCATTAAAGATGGGGTTTCACCATGTTAGCCAGGATGGTCTTGATCTCCTGACCTCATGATCCGCCTGCCTTGGCCTCCCAAAGTGTTGGGATTACAGGCTGCAGCCAAGTGATCTTGGCTCACTGCAACCTCTGCCTCCTGGGTTCAAGCAATTTTTGTGCCTCAGCCTCCTGAGCAGCTGGGATTACAGTCACATGCCACCATGCCCAGCTAATTTTGTATTTTTACTAGAGATGGGGTTTCACCATGTTGGCCAGGCTGGTCTCAAACTCCTGACCTCAGGTGATCTGCCCGCCTCAGCCTCCCAAAGTGCGGGCATTACAGGTGTAAGCCACTGCACCCAACCGTCTGCTATTCATCTTACTCCTCTCTGGTGGCACTGAAATGAAGAGGAGACCCAAGTGGATCTCCCTGGCAGCCGGGCGGGTCTGGTTCCCCAGGAGGTCTGTTGCCGAACTGGCTGCAAGCTCCATGGGCAGGTCTGTTAATTGGTTAAAATGCTTCATTCAGATAGGTGGGTTTTGTTCCTTTCTCCCCCCGGCCCCGGGGGACATTTGGGAATGTCGGGAGATATTTTTGATTATGGCAGCTAGGGGGATTCTTCTGACACCTAGTGGGTGGAGGCCAGAAATGCTACTAAGTATCCTGGGACATGCAGGAGAGCCTCTTACCATTGAGAATCAGCTGTCCCAACATGTTAATAGCACGTAGGTTGGAGACACCCTGATTTAAAGCCATCTGAGTACAGGCTCCCCAGCTGTCACCACCAAAGGCCAAGATAAGGAGGGTCCCTCCACAGCCACTTCGGGAAACTTCCAAGGGAGCTTGTTCAATTGTGTTTATTTATTTTATTTTATTTATTTTTTTGAGACGGAGTCTTGCTGTGTTGCCCAGGCTGGAATGCAACCTCTGCCTCCCAGGTTCAAATGATTCTCATGCCTCAGCCTCCCAAGCAGCTGGGATTACAGGCGCCTACCACCACACCCAGCTAATTTTTGTATTTTTTTGTAGAGAAGGGGTTTCATCATGTTGCCCAGGTTGGTCTTGAACGCCATGACTGCCCCCAGTTGTGTTTAGAAGACATCTCCAACAGGCCAGGTGCGGTGACTCATGCCTGTAATCCCAGTACTTTGGGAGGCTGAGGTGGGTGGATCAGGAGGTCAAGAGTTTGAGACCAGCCTGGCTAACACGGTGAAACCTCATCTCTACTAAAAATACAAAAAGTTGGCCAGGCATGGTGGCACACGCCTGTAGTCCCAGCTACTCAGGAGGCTGAGGCAGGAGAATCACTTGAACCCAAGAGGTGGAGGGTGCAGTGAGCCAAGATCACACCACTGCACTCCAGCCTGGGCAACAAAGCGAGACTCCATCTCAAAATAAATAAATAAATGAATAAAATAGGCCGGGC
>NW_012102476.1:2748985-2750384 GCF_000951045.1 Mandrillus leucophaeus | reverse complement strand
AAAAGAAAGACACCTCCAGCTGACAGATCATGAGCCACATGTAGCCACATGAGGCCCAGGCTTGTCTTGTTTGGCTTTTATAGGTAGATAGATTTATATATATATATATAGAGAGAGAGATTTATATATATTTAGTTTTTAATTTGTTCTGGGCCAGGCGTGTAATCCCAGTAGTTTGTGCAGCTGAGATTGGAGGATCGCTTGATCCCAGGAGTTCAAGACCAACCTGTGTGACATAGTGAGACACTCATCTCTACAAAAAATTAAAAATTATTGGGGCATGGTGGCGTGCACCTGTGGCCCCAGCTGAGATGGAAGAATTGCTTGAGCACACGAGGTCAAGGCTGCAGTGAGCCAAGATCGCACCACTGCACTCCAGCCTGGGCGACAGAGCAAGATCCTGTCTCAAAACAGAAACAAAAACAAAAGTAAAACTACAATGTGAATGCAAGTTTTCTCAGAAAACACATCCTTTATTATTTTGATCTTTGAATTTTCCATCAGTATCTACCACAGAATGTTCCCTTTCCAAATTACAACTAATTTATAACTTGGTAAGGAACACTCTGGGACAAGTTCTTTTTTTTCTTTCTTTTTTCCAACTCCGGATACAGATTGACAGACAGCAGTCTCGAGAGCTTGTTGGGAGGGTCTAGCAGGGGAGCATAGCTACTTGTATGCCCTTGACAGAAGACTGGTCCTCGTCTATGGGGGATGGTTGTCCTCTTCGACTGAGCACACAGCTTTGGAAGGTTGCACATGGAGCGGTGAGGGAGGAAGGGGACACCCACCTAGCCAGCCAGGTCAGCTGAATCAACCCTGGCGACCAATGGGGTAACAGATGTTGCAGCCAGATCGCCCTCACATCCAGGAAGCAGTCTTTAGTGAAGTGCTAACATTGTTCAACAGAGAAACACCCAATAGCTGGGTTGGAGGTAGGCAGAAAAAGGGAAGTCATAAAACTCACCAAATATTTGGCTAACATCAAATCAAAAGGAGTATTCTCATTTTACTTAAAATGCCCACATTTGTTTTTGTTTTGTTTTGTTTTGAGACAGAATTTCACTCTTGTTGCCCAAGCTGGAGTACAATGGTGCGATCTTGGCTCACTGCAACCTCCGCCTGCCCAGTTGAAGTGATTCTCCTGCCTCAGCCTCCTGAGTAGCTGGGATTATAGGTGTGCCCCACCATGCCTGGCTAATTTTTTGTATTTTTAGTAGAGATGGGGTTTCACCATGTTGGCCAGGTTGGTCTTAAACTCCTGACCTCAGGTGATCTACTTGCCTCGGCCTCCCAAAGTGCTGGGATTACAGGCGTGAGCCACCGCACCCGGCCCCACATTTGTTTTTATGATAGAATATTTTCATAATTTATTATATCACTAAGTCGTGTTTTAGAT
>NW_012102476.1:2738072-2744040 GCF_000951045.1 Mandrillus leucophaeus | reverse complement strand
GGTCTCGCTATGTTGCCTAGGCTGGTCTCGAACTCCTGGCCTCAAGCAATCCTCCCACCTCAGCCTCCCAAGTATCTGGGATTACAGGTGCGAGCCACACATCCGACCTTTCTAAGCGTTTTTTTTGAGGCTTACTCCAGGTGCAATGTGGAAAATGGAGACAGGGACCATTTAAGTGTACTTTAGGAGCAATGAGTGGAGCAGAACCAGGATGGAAGAAGTAAGCATAAGGAGAAGCAGGCAGAAGTCAGGGGTATTTGGAGGTGCTGACAGGGGGCAGAAGGGAGCCGAGGAGAAAGGAGAGGATCAGGCTTGGTGGGGGTGGTCACGCATCCTAAGATAATTTTGAGGTCTTCACAGGGGGATATTGAGGCGGCTGTTAGAGAGATAGGGTTTGAAGTCAGGAGACAGACATAGGTTAAGATGTAGGTGTGGGTTTATGTTACAGAGACCCAGGACGACAGTGATTTATACAAAAGAAAGCGTTAGTTCTCTGTTGTGTAATTACACTGAGGCAGGCAGTTCAGGGCTGCTGTGCTGGCCACAGGGATTCAGGCTCCTTCCATCTCCTGGCTCAGCCAACCCTGGGATGTTGCCCTTGTCCATGATATCTCACCATCATGTCTGGATTCTAAATAGCAGGAGACAGAAAGAGGAGTGGGGAAGAGAGGCCAGAACCAGTTATATGGATGCCCTTAGCCACAAGGGGGTCTGGGAAATGCAGCTTTTCCTCTGGGTGGCCACAAGCCCAGTTAAAAATAATGGTGCTGGCACTGTGCATGGCACACAGCTGGAATCCCAGCACTTTGGGAGGCTGAGGCAGGTGGATCACTTGAGCCCAGGAGCTCAACACCAGCCTGGCCAACATAGTGGGACCCCATCTCTACAAGAAATACAAAAATTAGCCAGGTGTTGTGGCACATGTCTGTAGTCCCAGCTACTTGGAAGGCTGACACGGGAGGATTACCTGAACCTGAGGAGGTGGAGGCTGCAGTGAGCTGTGATTGCACCACCGCGCTCGTCTCGGCAACAGAGCAAGACTCTGTCTCAAAAAAGAAAGAAACAAAGAAGAGGTTGTATTAGTCTATTCTGATGCTATTCGTAAAGACATACCCGAGACTGTGTAATTCATAAAGGAAAGAGGTTTAATTGACTCACAATTAAGTATGGCTGGGGAGGCATCAGGGAACTTACACAGTCATGGCAGAAGGGGAAGCAAACACATCCTTCTTCACATGGCGGCAGCAAGGAAAAGTGCTGAGCAAAAGGGGGAAAAGCCCCTTATAAAGCCATCAGATCTTGTGACAACTCTCACTATCACGAGAACAGCATGGAGGTAACCGCCCCCATGATTCAATTGCCTCCTACAACACGTGGGGATTACAGGAACTACAATTCAAGATGAGATTTGGGTGGGGGCACAGCCAAACCATATCAGAGGCAGTGCTGTTCCTTTAAAATAATGGGAGAATAGATCCAGGAGGAGCACATCTGCCACCGTTGGAGATGGAGACATGGGGATCATCAGGGTATGAGATAGCAATTGGGGCCAGGTGCAGTGGCTCACGCCTGTAATCCCAGCACTTTGGGAGGCTGAGGTGGGTGGATCACTTGAGGTCAGGAGTTCGAGACCAGCCTGACCAACACGGTGCAACCCCATCTGTAGTTAAAAAATACAAAATTAGGCTGGGCGCGGTGGTTCACGCCTGAAATCCCAGCACTTTGGAAGGACAAGGCGGGTGGATCACCTGAGGTCCAGAGTTCAAGACCAATCTGGCCAACATGGTGAAACCCCGTCTCTACTAAAAATATAAAAATAACACAGGCATGGTGGTGGACGCCTGTAATCCCAGCTACTTTGGAGGCTGAGGCAGGAAAATTGCTCAAACCTGGGAGGTGGAGGTTGCAATGAGCTGAGATCATGCCATTGCACACCAGCTCGGGCGACAAGAGGGAGACTCCATCTCAAAAAAAAAAAGAAAAAAGCTGGATATAGTGATGTGCGCCTGTAACCCCAGATACTTGGGAGGCTGAGGCAGGAGAATTGCTTGAGCCCAGGAGGCGGAGGTTGCAGTGAGCTGAGATCATGCCATTGTGCTCCAGCTTTGGCAGCAAGAGTGAACTCCATCTCAAAAAAAAAAAAAAAGAGAGATAGCAATTGGAGCCTTGGGCCTGGTTGAAATTTCCCAGAAGGAGTGCAGAGGGAGGGGAGAAGCAGCCCAGGACTGACCTCTGAGAAGGCAGGCTGCCAGCAAAGAGAGTCAGGGAGGACGGCTGGGGAGCGGGGAGGGAAAGCAGGTGTGTGTAAAGCCACAGAGCCATGGGGAGAGAACGTTTCCAGAAGCGTCCAATGCTGTCTGCAGGAGGCTTGAAAGTGTCCTTTGATTAAAATAGGAGGTCATGATTTTAATGGCAGTCATTTCTGTAGAGTGCTGGAAGCCCACGGAAGCCTACAACCAGTTGCAGAGAGAGGGGAAGATGAGAACGTGTAGACTGCTGGGACAGATGGCTCTTCCCAGACATTTGGCTGTGAAGGAGGTAAGAGGTCGTGCTGTGTGTGAGGGGTAGGGAATGAGTTGTTGGAGCTGGACACGGTGGCTCACCCCTGTAATCCCAGCACTTTGGGAGGCCGAGGAGGGAGGATCACTTGAGGCTAGGCAACATAGTGAGACCCTATGCCTACAAAAGTCAAAATACCAGCTGGATCTGGTGGCATGTACCTGTAACCAGGTACTTGGGAGGCCAAGGCAAAGATGGTTTGAGCCTAGGAGGTTGAGGCTGCAGTGAGCCGTGACTATACCACTGCACTCCAGGCTGGGTGACAGCGTGAGACCCCATCTCTGAAAAAAAAAAAAAAAAGAGTTGTTGGTTGGCTGGTTGTTTTAAGGTGGGAGAGATGTAAACTTATTTATATGGGGAAATAGCCTTTTCGGTGATATTGTGAATGGAATAACCTGACAAGCATGTCCTCAACACTATGCATCTGGAAGCGCTGCATAAAACCAAACAAACATCCTTTAAAATGTGCAGCTTAGTTGCAAGAAAGAAAGGGAAATCCCCATGAGGCATGAAGAGGAAATCAAACACTAGAGCTGTGAAAGCTGCTGGGTGGCTGTGATCTTGGCATTGAAGGGCCTAGGGCTTTACACCTACCTAGAGATTGGAGATGAGGCCTTGTCTGGGGAACTGAAAACATAGACACTAATAGAAACCTTGTACTCTTAAGGGGTGACATCCTTTTTTTTTTTTTTTTTTTTGAGACGGAGTCTCGCTCTGTCGCCCAGGCTGGAGTGCAGTGGCCGGATCTCAGCTCGCTGCAAGCTCCGCCTCCCGGGTTCCCGCCATTCTCCTGCCTCAGCCTCCCGAGTAGCTGGGACTACAGGCGCCCGCCAACTCACCCGGCTAGTTTTTTGTATTTTTTAGTAGAGACGGGGTTTCACCGTATTAGCCAGGATGGTCTCGATCTCCTGACCTCGTGATCCACCCGTCTCGGCCTCCCAAAGTGCTGGGATTACAGGCGTGAGCCACTGCGCCTGGCAGGGGTGACATCCTTGATGAAAGAGTAAACTAGGAAAAAAATCTGCCTCCAGTTCAGGAAGCATAAAAGGACCTTGTCTGTTTCACTCTGAGATTTGGTGACAATAAACAGTCTCTTTTGAGAATTCATAACCAAAGGCTTGGCCTCACTTGGATTTGGGGTTCAAGTTTACATCATCTGCATGGTCTGGGAAGCCCAAATGTCAACAAATAATATAGTCCAGGCCAGGTGCGGTGGCTCATGCCTATAATCCTAGCACTTTGGGAGGCTGAGGCGGGTGGGTCACCTGAGGTCAGGAGTTCAAGACCAGCCTGGCCAACATGGTGAAACTACATATCTACTAAAAATACAAAAATTTGCTGGGCATGTTGGCGGGCACCTGTAATCCCAGCTACTCAAGAGACTGAGGCAGGAGAATTGATTGACCCTGGGAGATGGAGGTTGCAGAGAGCTGAGATTATACCACTGCACTCCAGCCTAAGCAATAGAGCGAGACTCTGTCTCAAAAAAATTAAAAAATACATAATAATAAGAAGAATAATGCAGTCCACGGTTGGTAACTCCCATGAAGAGCTCTTGGCAGAAGCAGATATGAAACCTCTTCGAACCTTGGCGGGCATGTGCGTTCCCACTGATAACGCCCTGCTGAAGCTGAATTCACAGCTCAAAATTACAAAACATAAGAGGAAACAATCTTCATGAATGACAGTAAGCAGACACAGCATATAGCAGGATTAGCTCCGATTCCAAAACTCCAGAGAATAGCATTATTTGGTAAAGAACCATACAGCAAGTGTAGTTTAAATTTCTAAAGATATAAAAGAAGGCATCAATATGAGAAAGAAATAAGATGGTGTTAAAAATAAGTGGGATTCTGGTCAATGAATACGTCTAAAAAAAGTGACAGGAGAGGTTTAAAATAAAAAGAAGAAAGAATAAAACGAATGCATCTGTTAATCTATGAACTTATTCATTCCCTGTTCATTAGGCTCCTATTATGTTTTAGACCATGTTCTGGGTCTGGAAATATAAAGATGACTCTGTAGATAGCAAGTTAGAATCTGCCTCAGGAAGATCTCGTGCACAAATCCATGTATCGATGCATCCATTATCTATCCATCCACTCATCCATCCATCCATTTATCCATCCATCCACCCATCCATCCATTCATCCATCTATTTATCCATCCATCCATCCATCTATTCTTCCATCTATCTAGTCATCCATCCATTAATTAATTTATCCATCCATCCAACCATCTTTCATTTTACTCATTGTGGGGGAAAGAGAGATCAGACTGTTACTGTGTCTATGTAGAAAGAAGACATAAGAAACTCCATTTTGTTCTGTACTAGGAAAAATTCTTCTGCCTTGAGATGCTGTTAATCTGTAGCCCTAGCTCCAACCCTGTGCTCACAGACACATGTGCTGTGTTGACTCGAGATTTAACGGATTTAGGGCTGTGCAGGACATGCTTTGTTAAAAATGTGTTTGCAGGCAGTATGCTTGGTAAAAATCATTGCCATTCTCCTGTCTCAAGTACCCAAGCACACAATGCACTGCGGAAGGCCACAGGGACCTCTGCCCAAGAAAGCCTGGGTATTGTCCAAGGTTTCTCCCTACTGAGGCAGCCTGAGATATGGCCTCGTGGGAAGGGAAAGATCTGATTGTCCCCCAGCCTGACACCTGTAAAGGGTCTGTGCTGAGGAGAATTAGTGAAAGAGGAAGGCCTCTTTGCAGTTGAGATAAGAGGAAGGCATCTGTCTCCTGCTCGTTCCTGGGAATGGAATGTCTCCATGTAAGACCCGATTGTACATTCTATTTACTGAGATAGGAGAAAGTCGCCTTATGGCTGGAGGTGAGACATGCTGGCGGCAATACTGCTTTTTACTGCACTGAGATGTTTGTGTAAAGTCAAACGTAAATCTGGCCTATGTGCAAATCAAGGCACAGCACCTTTCCTTAAACTTGTTTATGGCACAGAGGCCTCTGCTCACGTGTTTTCCTGCTGACCCTCTCCCCACCATTACCCTATAGTCCTGCCATATCCCCCTCACCGAGATAGTAGAGATAGTGATCAATAAATACTAAGGGAACTCAGAGACCAGTGCCGGCGCGGGTCCTCCGTATGCTGAGCACCGGTCCCCTGGGCCCAATGTTCTCTCTCTATACTTTGTCTCTGTGTCTTATTTCTTTTCTCAGTCTCTTATCCCACCTGATGAGAAATATCCACAGGTATGGAGGGGCTGGCCCCCTTCACTCATCCTCAAATGTCACAGCTAGAAAAGTCCCAATAGAACATCTTGTTCAACTTTCAGCTCTCTTTTTGTACATGAAAAAAGCACATGAGGCCCCATAATACAAAACTCTCGTTTCTGGCCGGGCGCGGTGGCTCAAGCCTGTAATCCCAGCACTTTGGGAGGCCGAGA
>NW_012102476.1:2736863-2738022 GCF_000951045.1 Mandrillus leucophaeus | reverse complement strand
CACCAAATATTTGGCTAACATCAAATCAAAAGGAGTATTCTCATTTTACTTAAAATGCCCACATTTGTTTTTGTTTTGTTTTGTTTTGAGACAGAATTTCACTCTTGTTGCCCAAGCTGGAGTACAATGGTGCGATCTTGGCTCACTGCAACCTCCGCCTGCCCAGTTGAAGTGATTCTCCTGCCTCAGCCTCCTGAGTAGCTGGGATTATAGGTGTGCCCCACCATGCCCGGCTAATTTTTTGTATTTTTAGTAGAGATGGGGTTTCACCATGTTGGCCAGGTTGGTCTTAAACTCCTGACCTCAGGTGATCTACTTGCCTCGGCCTCCCAAAGTGCTGGGATTACAGGCGTGAGCCACCGCACCCGGCCCCACATTTGTTTTTATGATAGAATATTTTCATAATTTATTATATCACTAAGTCGTGTTTTAGATTTTTCAGTTTCAAGTTTGGTTTCTAAAATAAATGAGTACAAACGACAAGCTCAGTTTCTCCTGAAACTCTCACAGCCTGCTTCTGACGTCAGATGTGTGTGGGTTGCACACTGCATTAGTCCATTCTCACACTGCTATAAAGAAATACCTGAGACTGGGTAATTTATAAAGAAAAGAGGTTTAATTGGCTCACGGTTCTGCAGGTTGTAAAGGAAGCATCTGCTCAGCTTCCAGGGAGGCCTCAGGAAACTTACAGTTATGCACTCCAGCCTGGGCGACAGAGCGAGACTCTGTCTCAAAACAACAACAACAAAGGAAACCAAAGTGATCCACCCACCTTGGACTCCCAAAGTGCTGGGATTATGCCCTGCCTTTTTTTTTTTTTTTTTTCCAGACAGGATCTCTCTCTGTTACCCAGGCTGCAGTGAAATAGTGTGATAATGTGATCACAGCTTACTGCATCCTTGACCCCCCAGCCTCAAGTGTTCCTTCCACCTCAGCCTCCTGAGTGGCTGGGACTACAGGTGCACGCCATCATGCCTGGCTAATTTTTGTTTTTTTCGTTTTTTAGAGATGGGGTTTTGCCATGTTGTCCAGGTTGGTCTCGAACTCCTGGTCTCAAGTGATCCTCCTGCCTCGGCCTTCCAAAGTGCTGAGCTTACAGGCTATGAGCCTCTGTGCCTGGCCCCTAAACTTTTTCCAACCCACCATTCCACCATGCTCC
>NW_012102476.1:2732206-2736813 GCF_000951045.1 Mandrillus leucophaeus | reverse complement strand
GGATTGCTTGAGCCTAGGAGATCCAGGCTGCAGTGAGTTGAGATTGCATCACTGCACTCCAGCCTGGGTGATAGAGTTGAGATTCTGTCTCAAAAAAAAAAAAAAAAAAAAAAAGTGAAGTTTGAAAAATTAGACCTCCAGGGAAATGGAAACTACATCTGCTGCTCACCCACCTGCCTCTCCTAAAGGGAAGATCGGGTACTTGGGGTCCCATTTCTATGGGGTGGAGCATTATAAGTAAGCCTAGCTTGTGGCAAATCTGTCTCTCTGGACACTCCAGCAAGCTGGAAGGGACGATGATCAGAGGGCACAGTTTGGGAGCTGCCCTGCTCTGGGACTCCTCTCCACATTGGAGGAAACTCAGTTCTCCCTGGCCATGGCGTTCCTCACCATGGAGTGGTGAGGGTCCTAAGCTGAGGCGTGTGCAGATGGAGGAGGAGGGGCAGGGAGCCTGTGGGTTTTCTCTGACTCCAGGTCCCCACTCCAGCAAGACAGCGCCACTCCAGCTTGGCCCAGCACAGTTCCTCCTTGCACTTTGGGGGTCAAAGCCGCAGTTCATTTGAAACAAAATGCTCCTCTGCCTGGTCTGGTCCTCTCTTTGTGTATTTTCCTAGAGGACCTCACAGTGGGTGAGTGGCCAAGGAGAACAGGATTTGTGCCTCTGGGAAACTGGATTCCTGTCATCTCCTGCCAGCTGTCATCGCCACACCGAGGCTGTTCAGCACCGCGGGATCCCTTCTCTTTGGTATTGGCGGCTTCGGTAAATACTGAGGGAAGGTGGAGGTGGTGGTCGATGCCTTTTCCTGCCTATCTGGTACCTTGGATTCTTTATCTTGATGCGATCTTGAAGGCTTCTGGCCTGGTGTTGGCTCCACCCCCAGGTCTCTGAACCACAGCCGAGGCAGCTGAGCAGAGGCACTGCTCGGCTTCCCCTAGTCCACACAGCCTGGCCACCACCCCGACCTGGGGAGGGGGACTCCAGTGGAAGGGGCCTGGGAGGGGCATCTTCCCTGGGGCAGTCTCAGTCCTAATGCTGGACGCTGGGGTCCCTGGTCCCACTGAGGCAGGGCCTTCCTCAGGGGTCTCTGGGGAACCCTGGGAATTCAGAACCCCACACTGGTCCGGCCTTCACGCCTCCAGAAAGCTGAGATCTGCTCCAAAGTGACCCGTGGCTGGAGGCCCCACTCGGGATCCGGGCTCCGTGGCCGCTGCCTCCTGGCCTGGGGGCTCCCAAACTGGGCTGTGGCCTCTGGCCTCTGCTCGGGTTCAGCCCAGCTCACCAGGCCCGTGCCGGGGGGCCTCCCCTCCCAGGGCTGGGGCCCCCAGAAGGTGCTCCGGGCTGGGACCTCCGGTGGAGTCTGGGGGCCCAAGGAGCTGGGAGCAGAATTTGGGGCTGAGGGGGCATGTGGGGCAGTTGCTCGGGCCTCCAAGACACCCACCGGGGTGGGAGGCTCAGGGGCCTGGTCTGTCAGCAGGGGGACCGCAGAGCCGTACCAGTCCTCAGAGCGCTCTCGGGGGGTGCCCATGGGCTCAATCCACAACTCTCCTCCTGGGCGCCACACCAGGGTGGGTGCATGGTGGCTGGGGTCTGGGCGGAGAGCCCGGCGGAACAGGCGTTCAGCCAACACAGCGGTGGTGAGGATGAAGAGCGCAGCCAGGGTGGCCAGGGCCAGCATGATGGGGATGCAGGGCCCACAGGGCAGTGAGGGCCATGGGGTTGCCTCCCACGTGGGGGGCCCCTCCATGCGCCCAGAGGGCGGCTCTGGAGTCGACGGCATCTGGGAGACATGGGGGGAGAAGAGGAAGTAAATGAGGCAGAGGGGGCACAACCAAGATGAGAGAGAGGCAGCAGGTGTCCAGGAAAGCCTGGGAGAGGGGCTGGGCTCGGGGGCTCATGCCTGGAATCTTAGCACTTTCAGAGGCCGAGGCAGGATGATCGCTTGAGCCCAGGAGTTCAAGACCAGCCTGGACACACAGTGAAACCTCATCGCTATAAATAATTTAAAAACTAGCTGGGCATGGTGGCTCACACCTGTAGTCCCAGCTACACAGGAAGCTGAGGTGGGAGGATTACTTGAGCCCAGGAGTTCGAGGCTGCAGTGAGCCCAGATTGCACCACTGTCCTCCAGCCTGGGTGACAGAGCAAAACCCTTTCTCAAAAAAGAAAAAGAACATTCTGGAGAGACAGAGGAGCAAGGGGGACCAGAAAGGGTAAGCGTGAGCCAGGTGGGGCGGGAGGACAGGCTGCCTACCTATGCGCACAGCCAGGCCCTCTTGCCCAGCTCTCCAGGCCTTTCCAGAAGCCCCATTTCCCTCCTGGACCCCAGGGTGCCTCAGACCAGAAAGGTCTTGAGGGCCTCTTTCCTCCCCACTCGGCCCCCTCAAGTCTTGCTTAGGCCTAGAGAGGAAGTGGTGGGTGAAGAAATGAGAACCTCCCCTCCGACCGGCTCCCCTGTGTGTATCTCCCCTACCGCCTCCCGCCAGCCACCTCGGCTGGCCCCTAGGGGCTCCTTCGCCCCTCACCAGTCTCCTTGGACTTGATCTTGTTCTCATAGACTCGGTGGAATCGTGGAATCTGCTGCCGGGCCAGGCCAGGCCTCCGGAGGCGCCTCTGCACCCCTCCCGGGTTCCCCAGCTTTGCCCAGGCTCTGGCCTGTCTCTCTCTCTTGTTCGTCTCTGCACACCTCTCTCTGTCCCCCACATCCTCCATCTGCAGGGGCCTCCTGCACCCCTCAACTCACCTTGGGTCAGTCCCTGGGCGCCTCTCCCTCCTAGAGCCACTCTTCCTGGTGCCGGACTAAGAGATGCAGGCTGGGAAGGTGCAGGGCAGTCCGCCTTTCAGACATAGAGGCCGGGCCTCGGATGAAGGCGGAAGGGAGGGCACCGCCTGTTGCTGGGCAACTGTGCCCCAACTCGCCTGCCCCCGGGGAGTTTTGTTTCCAAAGCAACCCAAGGGGATGTGGTCACTGCGGTGAGGAGGCTTTTCCTGGGGTAAGGTGGGGCTGGAATGGGCAATGGCTCTGTTGAACTTAGTGTCACCCCATAGCCAGGCCCTGGGCCCCAGAACATTCACCCAGAAGCTGAAAAAGAGGACGCAGGGGCTAGGCACAGTGGCTCACCCCTGTAATCCCAGCATTTTGAGAGGTCAAGGTGGGCAGGTCACCTGAGGTCAGGAGTTCGAGACCAGCCTGCCGACATGGCGAAACCCCATCTCTACTAAAAAATACAAAAATTAGCCGGATGTGGTGATGGGCACCTGTAATCCCAGCTGCTCGGGAGGCTGAGGCAGGGAGAATCACTTGAACCTGGGACTCAGAGGTTGCAGTGAGCTGAGATCGTGCCACCACACTCCAGCCTCGTTGACAGAGCGAGACTCCATCTTAAAAAGAAAGAAAAAGAAATAGGACACAAGTAATCTAGCCCGTACATTCCTAGAGAACCATGGTGCCTCCCCCTGCTCCTCCTGGGAGGATGCCCCACCCCATCCTGCCTTGTCCTATCCACGGTGCCTCCCCAGATCTGCTCCTGCCATCCAGCCCCCACAGGCACCCCCTGCTTGACCAACTTGCTTCACACTTTTTAAAAAATTTTTTTTTTTTTTTTTTTAATAGGGATGGGCTCCCGCTATGTTGCCCAAGCTGGTCTCAAGCTCCTGGCCTCAAGATATCCTCCTGCCTCCGTCTCCCAAAGTGCTGCGATTATAGGTGTGAGCTACCACACTGGCTCCTGCCTCATACTTTTAATTAACGTAAGTCTCTCTCTCTTCAGACCATTTAGCCCCCATTCTGGTTGGAAAATATCAGTGAGGTGAGGCTTGGGTAACAAAAATGTCAGGCCTCTGGGAGGAGTCCAGGGTATAAAAACAGGTGTGGGCTTGTTTCCAAAACACTGACTAGCCTCATGTCTGTCCCTCTTTCCTGGGGCTGAGGGTGGGAGGAGTCTAGAGCAGAGTGTGACGAGATGTCATCAGGCTTTGGAGTCCAGGAGACTTTCTGAGATTCTCTAGTTTGACTCACTTATCCACAGATGACAAAGTTAAGGCCTAAAGAAAGCAGATGACATGACCAAAGTGGCATGACCAATGTATGTGTGGGTCAGCATGTGGTGGCCGGGGTGGTGGAAGAATAGTTAGAAATCCCTGGGCTGGGCGAGGTGGCTCATACCTGTAATCCCAGCACTTTGGTGGGCAGATCACCTGAGGTCAAGAGTTTGAGACCAGCCTGGCCAACATGGCAAAACCCTGTCTCTACTAAAAATACAAAAATTAGTCAGGCGTGGTGGCACGTGCCTGTAACCCCAGCTACTCAGGAGGCTGAGGCAAGAGAATCGCCTGAACCTGGTGCAGTGAGCCGAGATCGTGCCATTCAACTCCAGCCTGGGCAACAGAGCGAGACTCCATCTCAAAATAAGTAAAATAAATGAATGAAAAGACATTATCAGTCAGACTGCCCCGTCCTGGTGATTTTGAGCCCTGGTGGGAGGAGGTGGAGATGGAGAGTTCGGGGGAAACCACCTTTGCAAAATTAGGACTGAGACTGTGAAAGAGATCTAGCTTAACCGACACCATCTTGCTTCTAACCTCCAAGCTGTCTTTGTTTATTCCTGGG
>NW_012102476.1:2728356-2731995 GCF_000951045.1 Mandrillus leucophaeus | reverse complement strand
AGAATTGCTTGAACTGGAGGCGGAGCTTGCAGTGAGCTGAGATCCGGCCACTGCACTCCAGCCTGGGCGACAGAGCGAGACTCCGTCTCAAAAAAAAAAACAAAAAACAAAAAACAAAAAACTCTCGTTTCTGAAGTCTCTAAGTGAATAAAGTGATGGAACCAGATCATGAACCGGGGCCTTGTCCCTGTATTTCTTCCACACTGCAGTGCCTTTCCGGAGCCCATAGCATGGAAGCATCTAACCTCTGAACTCCTGCCTCTATCTTCTGTTTCTCTGAGGTCTCTTCACTCCTCGTGGGCAGAGTTCCTACAACCCAGTGCTGTCAGCTGATGGTAATGATAAGGGATGTTGTTACCCAGCTCATGAGTGATAGAGATGGGACAGGGCCCTGGTCTCTACATGGTGTCAGTTTTGTGTCCATATCTTAGCTCACCCCTACCTTTGTCCCCCACTCTGCTGCTAGAGACTGTGAGCTCCTTGAGGGCAGGGCCCAGGTCTGATTCCTCCCCTCCCAGTGCCCAGCTCAGAAACAGTGCTTAGGATGCTGGCCAGTGAGTACACCTGGGGGAAGAGGCTGGACTAGGCTTTCAGTCCCTCTGCCTGGGGCTTCTGGCTGCTCCATCAACTTCCAACATCCCAAAAATCAGAGAGGAGGTCAAGGGATTGGATGAGAGGCTCCAAGCGCTCCTTAGCCCGCTGTGCAGGAAGAAGCGAGTGCTTCCTGGCTATGGGTGAACTTCCTGGCTATGGGTGAACTTCCTGGCCAGCATTAAACAATACAGCATCCCGCCCCCTCTGCGGGGCTGTCTGTCTCCCTCGGCACTTCCAGAAGGTCTCAGTGTGGTGCTAGAGTATCTAACACTTCCTGATTTGCAGATCATCATTCCCTTTTCTTGTTAACAAAGAGCAGTGCCGGGCGCGGTGGCTCATGCCTGTAATTCCCACACTTTGGGAGGCTGAGGCAGGCAGATCATCTGAGGTCGGGAGTTCGAGACCAGCCTGGTCAGCATGGTGAAACCCTGTCTCTACTAAAAATACAAACATTAGCCGGGCGTGGTGGCAGGCGCCTGTAATCCCAGCTACTCGGGAAGCTGAGGCAGGAGAATCGATTGAACCTGGGAGGCGGAGGTTGCAGTGAGCAGAGATCATGCCATTGTACCCCAGCCTGGGCAACAGAGCGAGACTCCATCTCAAAACAAAACAAAACACAACACAACAAACAAAAAAAACACAGCTGAGTTTTAGGTCAATGCTTCCAGCAGGGAACAGAATTTAGATCTTAACAATTTTGTTTACATTATATTTATTTTCATCTTTTACCTTCTATTGATGGCAAAAGAGACTGATTTTCCATTTACAGAAGTGATACAAAAAAAGAGTCCTGTTACAATAATTTTAATAAGTGAATAATGAGCCAATTTAAAGAAAAATATAAAGCAAATAATAGTACAGGTGGTAAACTAATATGGCAGAATTACTAATATTCAAGGCTGAAGTTTGGCTGGGCATGGTGGCTCATGTAATCCCAACACTCTGGGACTTGGGGATGAGTGGCTCTCTTGAGCCCAGGAATTCAAGACCAGCCTGGGCAACACAGCAAGACCCTGTCTCTAAAAAAAAAAAAAAAAAAAAAAAAACCAGGTGTGGTGGTACATGCCTGTAGTTACACCCATTGGGGAGACTGAGGTGGGAGGATCACTGAAGCCCAGGAGTTCAAGGTTGCAGTGAGCTGAGATTGTGCCACTGTATTCCAGCCTGGGCAACAGAGTGAGACCCTGTTTCAAAAAAAAAAAGTGGCCGGGTGCAGTGCTCATGCCTGTAATCCTAGCGTTTTGGGAGGCTAAGGCTGCTGGATCACTTGAGCCTAGGAGTTGGAAACCTGCCCGGGAAGTATGGTGAGACCCTGTCTCTACAAAAAAATCCAAACATTAGCTGGGCGTGGTGGTATGTACCTGTAGTCCCAGCTATTCTAGAGGTTGAGGTGGGAGGATTGCTTGAGCCTAGGAGATCCAGGCTGCAGTGAGTTGAGATTGCATCACTGCACTCCAGCCTGGGTGATAGAGTTGAGATTCTGTCTCAAAAAAAAAAAAAAAAAAAAAAAGTGAAGTTTGAAAAATTAGACCTCCAGGGAAATGGAAACTACATCTGCTGCTCACCCACCTGCCTCTCCTAAAGGGAAGATCGGGTACTTGGGGTCCCATTTCTATGGGGTGGAGCATTATAAGTAAGCCTAGCTTGTGGCAAATCTGTCTCTCTGGACACTCCAGCAAGCTGGAAGGGACGATGATCAGAGGGCACAGTTTGGGAGCTGCCCTGCTCTGGGACTCCTCTCCACATTGGAGGAAACTCAGTTCTCCCTGGCCATGGCGTTCCTCACCATGGAGTGGTGAGGGTCCTAAGCTGAGGCGTGTGCAGATGGAGGAGGAGGGGCAGGGAGCCTGTGGGTTTTCTCTGACTCCAGGTCCCCACTCCAGCAAGACAGCGCCACTCCAGCTTGGCCCAGCACAGTTCCTCCTTGCACTTTGGGGGTCAAAGCCGCAGTTCATTTGAAACAAAATGCTCCTCTGCCTGGTCTGGTCCTCTCTTTGTGTATTTTCCTAGAGGACCTCACAGTGGGTGAGTGGCCAAGGAGAACAGGATTTGTGCCTCTGGGAAACTGGATTCCTGTCATCTCCTGCCAGCTGTCATCGCCACACCGAGGCTGTTCAGCACCGCGGGATCCCTTCTCTTTGGTATTGGCGGCTTCGGTAAATACTGAGGGAAGGTGGAGGTGGTGGTCGATGCCTTTTCCTGCCTATCTGGTACCTTGGATTCTTTATCTTGATGCGATCTTGAAGGCTTCTGGCCTGGTGTTGGCTCCACCCCCAGGTCTCTGAACCACAGCCGAGGCAGCTGAGCAGAGGCACTGCTCGGCTTCCCCTAGTCCACACAGCCTGGCCACCACCCCGACCTGGGGAGGGGGACTCCAGTGGAAGGGGCCTGGGAGGGGCATCTTCCCTGGGGCAGTCTCAGTCCTAATGCTGGACGCTGGGGTCCCTGGTCCCACTGAGGCAGGGCCTTCCTCAGGGGTCTCTGGGGAACCCTGGGAATTCAGAACCCCACACTGGTCCGGCCTTCACGCCTCCAGAAAGCTGAGATCTGCTCCAAAGTGACCCGTGGCTGGAGGCCCCACTCGGGATCCGGGCTCCGTGGCCGCTGCCTCCTGGCCTGGGGGCTCCCAAACTGGGCTGTGGCCTCTGGCCTCTGCTCGGGTTCAGCCCAGCTCACCAGGCCCGTGCCGGGGGGCCTCCCCTCCCAGGGCTGGGGCCCCCAGAAGGTGCTCCGGGCTGGGACCTCCGGTGGAGTCTGGGGGCCCAAGGAGCTGGGAGCAGAATTTGGGGCTGAGGGGGCATGTGGGGCAGTTGCTCGGGCCTCCAAGACACCCACCGGGGTGGGAGGCTCAGGGGCCTGGTCTGTCAGCAGGGGGACCGCAGAGCCGTACCAGTCCTCAGAGCGCTCTCGGGGGGTGCCCATGGGCTCAATCCACAACTCTCCTCCTGGGCGCCACACCAGGGTGGGTGCATGGTGGCTGGGGTCTGGGCGGAGAGCCCGGCGGAACAGGCGTTCAGCCAACACAGCGGTGGTGAGGATGAAGAG
>NW_012102476.1:2724051-2728306 GCF_000951045.1 Mandrillus leucophaeus | reverse complement strand
GGGAGGAGGTGGAGATGGAGAGTTCGGGGGAAACCACCTTTGCAAAATTAGGACTGAGACTGTGAAAGAGATCTAGCTTAACCGACACCATCTTGCTTCTAACCTCCAAGCTGTCTTTGTTTATTCCTGGGCGTAGGCTGGACTAACTTTGGGAGAAACTTAGTTTGTAGTTTATAGTTTAAACAAAGACAGTAACAGCTCTTTCCCAAAGCAGACCTCCTTCTTGCCTGGGGACTAGACTAACATTAGCCATTGGATTAGAAATTATGGTTTAGGAGTCATGCAGCTGCAGGCTAAAAGATTCTGACCGTCCCTACTGCTCCTAAGATCGGTGCTTGAGATATTTTGCAGACCCTGCACTTGATGGATCAGCTGGCACCGCCCAGATCAATAAACTGGCTCATCTGGTCTTGTGGCACCCACCCAGAACTGACTCTGCAAGAAGACAGCTCCAACTCTCCATGATTTCATCTCTGACCAGTCAGCATTCCCAGCTCACTGGCTCCCCGCCCACGCACCAAGTTGGCAGTGGCTCACGCCTGTAATCCCAGCACTTTGGTGGGCAGATCACCTGAGGTCAAGAGTTTGAGACCAGCCTGGCCAACATGGCAAAACCCTGTCTCTACTAAAAATACAAAAATTAGTCAGGCGTGGTGGCACATGCCTGTAATCCCAGCTACTCAGGAGGCTGAGGCAAGAGAATCGCCTGAACCTGGTGCAGTGAGCCGAGATCGTGCCATTCCACTCCAGCCTGGGCAACAGAGCGAGACTCCATCTCAAAATAAATAAAATAAATGAATGAAAAGACATTATCAGTCAGACTGCCCCGTCCTGGTGATTTTGAGCCCTGGTGGGAGGAGGTGGAGATGGAGAGTTCGGGGGAAACCACCTTTGCAAAATTAGGACTGAGACTGTGAAAGAGATCTAGCTTAACCGACACCATCTTGTTTCTAACCTCTAAGCTGTCTTTGTTTATTCCTGGGCGTAGGCTGAACTAACTTTGGGAGAAACTTAGTTTGTAGTTTATAGTTTAAACAAAGACAGTAACAGCCCTTTCCCAAAGCAGACCTCCTTCTTGCCTGGGGACTAGACTAACATTAGCCATTGGATTAGAAATTATGGTTTAGGAGTCACGCAGCTGCAGGCTAAAAGATTCTGACTGTCCCTACTGCTCCTAAGATCAGTGCTTGAGATATTTTGCAGACCCTGCACTTGATGGATCAGCTGGCAACGCCCAGATCAATAAACTGGCTCATCTGGTCTTGTGGCCCTCACCCAGAACTGACTCTGCAAGAAGACAGCTCCAACTCTCCATGATTTTATCTCTGACCAGTCAGCATTCCCAGCTCACTGGCTCCCCGCCCACGCACCAAGTTGGCAGTGGCTCACGCCTGTAATCCCAGCACTTTGGGAGGCCGAGGCGGGCGGATCACAAGGTCAGGAGATCGAGACCATCCTGGCTAACACCTGTCTCTTATACACATCTAGATGTGTATAAGAGACAGGCACTACCATGCCTGTCTATTTATTTATTTATTTATTTATTTTTGAGACAGAGTCTTGCTCTATTGCCCAGTCTGGAGTACAATGGCATGATCTCGGCTCACTACAACCTCTGCCTTCCAAGTTCAAGTGATTCTTCTGCCTCAGCCTCCCAAGTAGCTGGGATTACAGGCACCCGCTACCATGCCCAGCTAATGTTTGTATTTTTGGTAGAGATGGGGTTTTGCCATGTTGGTCAGGCTGGTCTTGAACTCCTGACCTCAGGTGATCTACCTGCGTCGGCCTCTGAAAGTGCTGGGGCTACAGGTGTGAGCCACCATGCCCAGTCATTTTAATTTAAATAGAGATGGGGTCTCGCTATGTTCCCCAGGCTGTTCTCAAGCTCCGGGCCTGGAGCAGACCTCCCACCTCAGTGTCTTGAAGTTCTGGGATTATAGGCATAAGCCACCATACCTAGCCTAATCCAAACACTTTGGGAGGCAAGAGGATTGCTTGAGGATAGTAGTTCAAGACCAACCTGGGCAATACAATGAGACTCCATCTCCACCAAAAAAAAAAAAAAAAAAAAATTAGCTGGGCATGGTTCCCTGTGCCTGTAGTCCTAGCTACTCAAGAGGCTGAGGCAGAGGATAACTTGAGCCCAGGAGTTCGAGGTTACAGTGAGTTATATCATGCTACCTGGACAGCAGAGCAAGACCTTATCTCTAACAACAACAAAAAATTATACAAACACAGGTCATTTTGTTTGAAATTTGATTTATAGTCTTATAACCCGTGTGTCAGACCCTGAAACCTTAAAACATCTAGTGGAGATAAATATAAAACTGTCTGACCAGTGAACCCAAGCAAAAATGTATGATGACAATTCTGAAGACATTTCTATTTTTATTTTACCAATACTTTCTTTATTTTATTTATTTATTTATTTATTTATTTATTTGAGAGAGAGAGCATTTTCCTCGGCCACACTGGCTGGAGAGCAGTGGCACGATCTCAGCTCACTGCAACCTCTGCGTCCCGGGTTCAAACAATTCTCCTGCCTCAGCCTCCCAAGTAACTGGGATTACAGGCACTTGCCTCCACACCCGGCTACTTTTTTTGTATTTTTAGTGGAGACAGGGTTTCCTCATGTTGGCCAGGCTGATCTCAAACTCCTGACCTCAGGTGATCTACCCACTTCACCCTTCCAAAGTGCTGGGATTACAGGTGTGAGCCACTGAGCCCCGCCTATTTTACCAATAGTTTTAAAACCAGTTTATTTATTAAAGATTAAAGATTTACTTAAGTCACAGGAAGTAAAAGACATCTGGATTAATTTCTCTTTCTCTCTCTATATATATACATAAACACACAGATACACACACACACATAGTAACTTGTATATATTTTCTTTTTTAACAGACAAAGGGAATCTTACTCTGTCACCCAGGCTGGAGTGCAGTGGCACAATCATAGCTCACTGTACCCTCAGACTCCTGGGCTCAGGTGATCATCTCACCCCAGCCTCCTGAGTAGCTGGGACTATAGGCACAGGCCACTATGCCCAGCTAATTTTTAAATTTCATGTAGAGTTGGGGTCTTGCTATGTTGCACAGGCTGGTCTTGAACTCCTGGTCTCTAGTGATCCTCCCACCTTGGCCTCACAAAATGCTGGGATTATAGGTGTGAGCCACTGCACCCAACAATATTTGCAACTATATGAGCACCCAAATATATAAGTAGAATTTCTTAAAGGATTTCTGGCCAACTATGTCAGATATTTTGCATAATACACGTACATATGCATAAACACATCTAAACACACATACAGGTCTGGCATGGTGGCTCATGTCTGTAATCCTAGCACTTTGGGAGGCCGAGGCAGGAGGATTGCTTGAGCCCAGGAGTTCTAGACCAGCCTGGGTAAACATAGAGAGACCCCGGCTGGGCATGGTAGCTCATGCCTGTTAATCCCAGCACTTTGGGAGGCCAAGGTGGGCAGATCACCTGAGGTCAGGAGTTCCAGACTAGCCTGGCCAACCATGGCCAAAATGATGAAACTCGTCTCTACTAAAATACAAAAACTAGTCGGGCACGGTGGCGGGTGCCTGTAATCCCAGCTACTCAGGAGGCTGAGGTGGGAGAATCGCTTGAACCTGGGCGGTGGAGGTTGCAGTGAGCCAAGATTGTTCCACTGCACTCTAGCCTGGGCGACAGAGTGGGACTGTGTCTTAAAAAAAACAAAAACAAAGAAACCCAAAACTAAGACCCCCATCTGTACTTAAGAAATAAAAATTTTAAAAACACAAAAAGCAAAAACAGAACAAAACAAAACAAAAACACGTATACACACACATAAAGGTCTTATAACTTTCATTTTAGAATGTAAGTCATGAGTTAGTAACACAAGCTCACCAGTTTATTTTATTGGCTCACTGCAACCTCTGCCTCCCAGGTTCAAGCGATTTTCCTGCCTCAGCCTCCCGAGTAGCTGGGCTTACAGGAGTGCACCACCACGCTCGGCTAATTTTTGTGGTTTTTAGTAGAGACAGAGTTTTGCCTTATTGGCCAGGCTGACCTCAAACTCCTGACCTCAGGTGATCCACCCGCCTCAGCCTCCCAAAGTGCTGGGATTACACACGTGAGCCACTGTGCCCGGCAAGCTCACCAGTTTATAAAAGACAGTTGGATCCAAATTATACTTCTGATAAAACTGGACCTGTTCACATGGCTAAATTTTATTTCCCCCAATAAGTAATCTGATGAAGGCTGC
>NW_012102476.1:2721396-2722896 GCF_000951045.1 Mandrillus leucophaeus | reverse complement strand
GCGATCTCGGTTCACTGCAACCTCCGCCTCCTGGTTTCAAGCAATTCTCTCACCTCTGCCTCTTGAGTAGCTGGGACTATAGACATGCGCCACCACACCTGGCTAATTTTTGTATTTTTAGTAGAGATGGGGTTTCGACATGCTGAGCAGGAACATGGTCTCCAACTTCTGACCTCAAGTGATCAGCCTGCCTCAGCCTCCCAAAGTGCTGGTATTACAGGCGTGAGCCACCACGCCCAGCCTTTTTCTTCAGATTATTAATTTTTCACTTAAGTGTTTCATCACTCTAAGCAATAGTTAGGCAAACCTAATTTTATGTTTTTAAAAAATGGCTAGCTGTCACGCCTGAAATCCCAGCACTTTGGGAGGTCGAGGTGGGCAGATCACGAGGTCAGGAGATTGAGACCATCTTGGCCAACATGGTGAAACCCCATCTCTACTAAAAATACGAAAATTATCTGGGTGTGGTGGCATATGCCTGTAATCCCAGCTACTCGGGAAGCTGAGACATGAGAATCACTTGAACCAGGGAGGCAGAGTTTGTAGTGAGCCAAGATCACGCCACTGCACTACAGCCTGGTGACAAAGCGAGACTCTGTCTCAAAAAAAAAAAAAAAAAAAAGGGCTAACTGGTCTGAATATTGTGCACCAGTTAGTACTAGCTACTCGGGAGGCTGAGGCAGCAGGATTGCTGTAGCCCAGCAGTTTGACGTCACAGTGAGCTACGATCATACCACTGCACTCCAGCCTGTGCAACATAGCAAGATACTATCTTTTTAAAAAAGTTGTCTAGGTTGTTGGTTACCATGGAGTTGTAATTCAAAAGCCCTTTAAGACTTTTATTTAACCTTGACTTGAATGCCATAAGCAGTGAGTTTTATCTCAACACTGGGGGAAAAGTTAGCTGATTCAAAGCAGGCAGAAAATAAAATAAAATAAAATAAAAGGGAGAGAAAGAGAACTTAGAAGGCTCTTCATGCTAACTCTATAGTTGTAGGTTTTATGAATAATGACCATTTGAGCTCTGAATTTTCCTTGATGTAATTTTGTTCATCAGTTTTAAAATGTGCACAAGAATGAGCCATAATATGTAGCTAACTGGAGTCCTAGAAATCCTGGCATTGACCAGGTAAGGTGGTTTAAACCTGTAATCCCAGCACTTTGGGAGGCTGAGGTGGGAGGATCACCTGAGGTCAGGAGTTCGAGAGCAGCCTGGCCAACATGGTGAAACCCCGTCTCTACTAAAAATACAAAATTAGCCGGATATGGTGGTGCATGCCTATTATCCCAGCTACTCTGGAGGCTGAGGCAGGAGAATCACTTGAACCCGGGAGGCGGAGGTTGTGGTAAGCCAAGATGGCACCATTGCTCTCCAGCCTGGGCAACAAAAACAAAACTCCATCTAAAAAAAAAACCCAAAACAACAACAGCAACAAAAACCAGAAATCCTGGTATGCCTTCATGTTTGAGAATCCCATTCCATTTTTTTATCTTTTTTTT
>NW_012102476.1:2717553-2719986 GCF_000951045.1 Mandrillus leucophaeus | reverse complement strand
AAAAAAAACAAAAATATTTTATCATCCCAGGAGAGATGTATATTCTTTTATTAAGGCAGTCTTATCCAAATCAGATCCCAAATAAAGTTATGAGCTTCTATCAAAAAGAGAGAGGTGGCTGGGTTTTGTGGCACACGCCTGTAATCCCAGCACTTTGGGAGGCCGAGGCAGGTGGATCACAAAGTCAAGAGATCGAGACCACCCTGGCTAACATGGTGAAACCCCGTCTCTACTAAAAAGAACCCAGGAGGCGGAGCTTGCAGTGAGCTGAGATTGTTCCACTGCCCTCCAGTCTGGGCGACAGAGCAAGACTCTGTCTCAAAAAAAAAAGAAGTTTGCAAAATTTTTAACACTCCTTCTATTGAAAAGATTAAGTCTAATTCCTCTCCTCTTGAATATGGGTTAGCCTTAGTGACTGAATCCTCGCAAGCAGAATGCATCAGGAGTGTCACACTATGACTTCCAAGGCTAGGTTGAAAATATAAAAGAGGTAAAGCTCTCTTTCCTCTGTCTCTCTCTTTCTTTCTCTTTCTCTCTATCCCCACCCTTTTCCCTCTCCTCCCTGTACTCACCCTTGGAACCCAGCCACCATGTTGTGAGGGAGCCCAACACACATGGAGGTGCCCTGGTTAAAGTCCTAGCTAGGGTCCCAAGTGACAGACAGCATCAACTATAACATGTAAAGGAACCAATCTTCAGATCATTCCAGCCTCAGCCTTCAGGCCACTCAGCTGGTGCCAAATAGAGTAGGGATGAGCTGTCCCCACGGAGCCCTGCCCAATGCAAATTGTGAGAAGGATAAGTATTGCTATCTGAGGTCATTAAGTTTGGAGGTGGTTTGTGGCATAGAAATTGGTAATTGGAGGACTTGACTTCAAGGGTTCTCACCGGGTGTGTGAGGGTGAGGGTGGCCCTGTGGAGTGGCCTGTGGGGGTTGGTCATATTTCATCCCTAGGCTTCCCCTACCCTGATCTGCCAGATTCTTATGGGGATGAAGGCATGGACTGGGGAGGAGGAGGGGGAGTGCAGCAGCAGCAAGGGCGTGGAGTTGGCTGAGAAATTCCACAGGAGGCCAGTGCAGTGGCTCACACCTGTAATTCTAGCACTTTGGGAGGCCAAGGCAAGTGGATCTGAGGTCGGGAGTTTGAGACCAGCCTGGCCAACACGGCCAAACCCTGTCTGTACTAAAAATACAAAAAAATTAGGCAGATGTGGTGGTGGATGCCTATAATCCCAGCTACTCAGGAGGCTGAGGCAGGAGAACTGCTTGAACCTTGGGGGCAGAGATTGCAGTAACTGAGATTGCACCACTGTATTCCAGCCTGGGTGAAAGAGAGCAACTCCGTCTCATTTAAAAAGAAAAAAAAAAAAAGAGGCTGGGCATGGTGGCTCATGTCTGTAATCCCAGCACTTTGGAAGGCCAAGTCGGGCAGATCGCTTGAGGTCAGGAGTTCAAGACCAGCCTGGCCAACATGGTGAAACCACCATCTCTAGTAAAAATACAAAAATTACCCGGGTGTGGTGGTGCTGGACTGTAATCCCAGCTGCTCTGTAGACTGAGGCAGGAGAATCTCTTGAACCCAGGAGGCGGAGGTTGCAGTGAGCCAAGATAGCACCACCACACTCCAGACCAGCCGACAGAGCCAGACTCTGTCTCAAAAAAAAAAAGAACAAAAATAAACTAGGAAACTGGCAGGAGTTATTTCCGGGTCCCAAAAGGATAAGGTGAAAAAATTGGCAGGCCAGCAGATGGCCAAAAAAGCCACCCCTAGCTGCCCTCATTGCTCATTAGCTTAAGACACTCTCACCAGAGCCATGACAGTTTACAAATGCCATAGCAATGACCCAGAGGCTATTGTCTTTTCCATTCAATGACCCAGAAATTACCACCCCTTTCCTAGAAAGTTCTGAATAACCTGCCTCTTGATTTGCATTAGCCCACCCCTTAATTTGCATGTGATTGAAAGTGAGTATAAATACAGTTGCCACCAACCCACAAGTGTGGTTCTGGGCACCCTGCCTATGAGTTAGCCTTGCTCAGCAAGAAGCAGCTCCAGTTCGATAAAAGATTGCTGAAGATTTCACCCCTGAATTTTTTTCTGGGCAAAGCCAAGGACCCTCTTGGACTAAGCCCCGGTTTTAGGGCTTGCTCGCCTGCCTGCATTTATTCCAGAAAGTTCTGTTGGACATTGTTGACGGGTAGGACGTTGGGCACTATCCAGAGTGTGGTCTTAGAATCAGCAACATCAATGCCAGGCGCGCTGTCTCGCGCCTGTAATCCCAACACTTTGGGAGGCCAAGGTGGGTGGATTACCTGAGGTCAGAAGTTTGAGACCAGCCTGGCCAATACGATGAAACCCCATCTCTATTAAAAATACAAAAAAAATTAGCCAGACATGGTGGCGGGTGCCTGTAATCCCAGCTATTTGGGAG
>NW_012102476.1:2714880-2717503 GCF_000951045.1 Mandrillus leucophaeus | reverse complement strand
CCCCTACCCTGATCTGCCAGATTCTTATGGGGATGAAGGCATGGACTGGGGAGGAGGAGGGGGAGTGCAGCAGCAGCAAGGGCGTGGAGTTGGCTGAGAAATTCCACAGGAGGCCAGTGCAGTGGCTCACACCTGTAATTCTAGCACTTTGGGAGGCCAAGGCAAGTGGATCTGAGGTCGGGAGTTTGAGACCAGCCTGGCCAACACGGCCAAACCCTGTCTGTACTAAAAATACAAAAAAATTAGGCAGATGTGGTGGTGGATGCCTATAATCCCAGCTACTCAGGAGGCTGAGGCAGGAGAACTGCTTGAACCTTGGGGGCAGAGATTGCAGTAACTGAGATTGCACCACTGTATTCCAGCCTGGGTGAAAGAGAGCAACTCCGTCTCATTTAAAAAGAAAAAAAAAAAAAGAGGCTGGGCATGGTGGCTCATGTCTGTAATCCCAGCACTTTGGAAGGCCAAGTCGGGCAGATCGCTTGAGGTCAGGAGTTCAAGACCAGCCTGGCCAACATGGTGAAACCACCATCTCTAGTAAAAATACAAAAATTACCCGGGTGTGGTGGTGCTGGACTGTAATCCCAGCTGCTCTGTAGACTGAGGCAGGAGAATCTCTTGAACCCAGGAGGCGGAGGTTGCAGTGAGCCAAGATAGCACCACCACACTCCAGACCAGCCGACAGAGCCAGACTCTGTCTCAAAAAAAAAAAGAACAAAAATAAACTAGGAAACTGGCAGGAGTTATTTCCGGGTCCCAAAAGGATAAGGTGAAAAAATTGGCAGGCCAGCAGATGGCCAAAAAAGCCACCCCTAGCTGCCCTCATTGCTCATTAGCTTAAGACACTCTCACCAGAGCCATGACAGTTTACAAATGCCATAGCAATGACCCAGAGGCTATTGTCTTTTCCATTCAATGACCCAGAAATTACCACCCCTTTCCTAGAAAGTTCTGAATAACCTGCCTCTTGATTTGCATTAGCCCACCCCTTAATTTGCATGTGATTGAAAGTGAGTATAAATACAGTTGCCACCAACCCACAAGTGTGGTTCTGGGCACCCTGCCTATGAGTTAGCCTTGCTCAGCAAGAAGCAGCTCCAGTTCGATAAAAGATTGCTGAAGATTTCACCCCTGAATTTTTTTCTGGGCAAAGCCAAGGACCCTCTTGGACTAAGCCCCGGTTTTAGGGCTTGCTCGCCTGCCTGCATTTATTCCAGAAAGTTCTGTTGGACATTGTTGACGGGTAGGACGTTGGGCACTATCCAGAGTGTGGTCTTAGAATCAGCAACATCAATGCCAGGCACGCTGTCTCGCGCCTGTAATCCCAACACTTTGGGAGGCCAAGGTGGGTGGATTACCTGAGGTCAGAAGTTTGAGACCAGCCTGGCCAATACGATGAAACCCCATCTCTATTAAAAATACAAAAAAAATTAGCCAGACATGGTGGCGGGTGCCTGTAATCCCAGCTATTTGGGAGGCTAAGGCAGGAGAATCACTTGAACGTGGGAGACAGAGGTTGCAGTGAGCCGAGATGGCACCATTGCACTCTGGCCTGGGTGACAAGAGCGAAACTCTGTGTCATACACATATACACAAAAAAAGGAATCAGCAACATCAGGATCTCCTACCCCCCACCCCTGGCAATTACCCGTCTATTTTCTGTCCCTGTGGCTGTATCTATTCTAGACGTGTCACATGAGTGGAATCATGCCCTGTAATCCTTTGTGCCTGGCTGGGTTCAGGTGGCCTGATGCTTCACAGTTCACCCATGCCACTGCACGGCTCCTTGTCCGTGACATGGATAGACTGCATTTTGTTCATTCATCAGTTGATGGATATGTGGGTTGTTTCTACATTTTGGCTGTTACGAGTAATGCTGCTATGAAAATTGATGTCCCAGTTTTTGTGTGGACATATATTTTCAGTTTATCTTGGGTATATACCCAGGAGTAGAATGCTGGGTCATATGGTAAGTCTATGTTTAACTTTTTGAGGAACTGTGGGTGGCCCAATTTACAACTGCTAAGTTCATCCACTTCTTACTTTCTCCTCGGAACTCACACTTCTACAGCAGTGATAGCTTTCACACCTCCCTCGTCCACACTGTTAAGCACTACCACAAACCAGGCTACTGGGAAAAGCCTGGAGGCCACGAGCCTCCTGCAAGAAAAGCACCAGCAGGCTGGGCGCAGTGGCTCACGCCTGTATTCCCAGCACTTTGGGAGGCGGAGGCACGTGGATCACCTGAGGTCAGAAGTTTGAGATCAGCCTGACCAACAAGGCGAAACCCCGTCTCTGCTAAAAATGCAAAAATTAGCCGGGCATGGTGGTGGGCACCTGTAATCCCAGCTACTTGGGAGGCTGAGGCAGAAGAATCGCTTGAACCTTGGAGATAGAGGTTGCAGTGAGCCAAGATCGCGTCATTGCACTCCAGCTTGGGTGACAAAGCAAGACTCCCTCTCTCTTAAAAAAACGAAAATGGGGCCGGGCGCGGTGGCTCAAGTCTGTAATCCCAGCACTTTGGGAGGCTGAGATGGGCAGATCACGAGGTCAGGAGATCGAGACCATCCTGGCTAACACGGTGAAACCCCATCTCTACTAAAAATACAAAAAAACTAGCCGGGCT
>NW_012102476.1:2708064-2714830 GCF_000951045.1 Mandrillus leucophaeus | reverse complement strand
TGGGCAGATCACGAGGTCAGGAGATCGAGACCATCCTGGCTAACACGGTGAAACCCCATCTCTACTAAAAATACAAAAAAACTAGCCGGGCTCGGTGGCGGGCGCCTGTAGTCCCAGCTACTCGGGAGGCTGCGGCAGGAGAATGGCGTAAACCCAGGAGGCAGAGCTTGCAGTGAGCTGAGATCCAGCCACTGTACTCCAGCCTGGGCAGCAGAGCCAGACTCCGTCTCAAAAAAAAAAAAAAAAGGAAAATGGAAAAGCACCAACAGGCATGGGGGAGACGCAGGTCCTCCAGGAGACCATATCTGGTTCTCTTACTGCCACACTCATGCCACTCATGCCGCTGAAGCCAACACACCTCCTCCTATGTGACCAGAATTCTAGGTCACTTTTTGCTTTCTTTCTTTTTTTAAATTAAAAGAAAAAAATATTTTTAGACACATGATCTCCCTATGTTGTCCAGGCTGGTCTCAAACTCCTGGGCTCAATCGTCCTGCCTCCGTCTCCCAAAGTGCTGGAATTACAGGCATAAGCCACCAAACTAGACCTTTTCTTGTTTTTATTTTTTAGGGACAAGGTCTCGCTCTGCTACCCAAACCAGAGTGCAGTGGTACGATCTCAGCTCACTGCAGCCTTAACCTAGGCTCAAGTGATCCTTCCACCTCAGCATCCCAAAGTGCTGGGATTACAGGCGTGAGCCACCACACTAGACCTGCTTTTTGTTTTATTTTTTTAGGGACAAGGTCTTGCTCTGTCACCCAAGCCAGAGTGCAGTGACATGATCTCAGTTCACTGCAGTCTCAACCTCCTAGGCTCAAGTGATCCTCCCACCTCAGCCTCCCAAAGTGCTGGGATTATAGGCGTGAGCCACTGCACCTGGCCTGAATAATACTAGTTTAGATAAACCACTTCATAAAGTGGGCACGCAATGCTTCGTTTCCTCTCACCTTTACCCAGCATTGCTTGTCATCTCTGAAAAATCACAAAGGGACCTGCCCCTCCACTTCAGGGACCCACTTAAAACCTGGTTACCATCCAGGCTTGCTCTGCCTTGGCC
The DNA here is from genome assembly GCF_000951045.1 of Mandrillus leucophaeus. Taxonomy (NCBI): domain Eukaryota; kingdom Metazoa; phylum Chordata; class Mammalia; order Primates; family Cercopithecidae; genus Mandrillus; species Mandrillus leucophaeus. Next base: position 2,713,773 of record NW_012102476.1, on the reverse strand, counting down.
ATCAAGTTTCCTAGGCACCAAGCCTCTCCTTTCTCCCGCTCCACCTGCCAGCCCATCTGACAGCACCGAATCCTGCACCCTGGAGTCCGTCTGGACTCACCTGCCCTGACCTTACTTGGCTTCTTCTGTGATGTTGACTTTATCAACCGCTTTTGCCAGCCTAGTTTGTCTGCCAAACCCTACCCATAAATCTCCTACCTTGGATCTATACAACTGCCTCCCTTTTGTCCTGTCCCCAGGGTAGTGAGCCCTCCAGGGCCTGCAGCCCCAGCTGTCCTGATCCTTTTCTACTGCAGCAAAGGAAGATGTGTTCATTCTGTACCCACTGCTGATCTTTCTCCTCTGTCCAAACGTCTCCAGTCCTGTGCTACTGCCCTGGACTTAATTGTTTTTGTTTTTCTGTTCTTTGACACAGGGTCTCACTTGGTAGCACGGGCTGGAGTGCAGGGGCGTGATCTTGGCTTACTGCAACCTCCGCTTCCCAGGTTCATGTGATTCTCCTGCCTCAGTCTCCCAGGTAGCTGGAATTACAGGCACGCACCACCTCACCCGGCTAATTTTTGTATTTTTAGTAGAGACGGGGTTTTACCTTGTTGACCAGGCTGGTCTCAAACTCCTGACCTCAGGTGATCTACCCACCTTGGCCTCCCAAAGTGCTGGGGTTACAGGCATGAGCCACTGTGCCCGGCCTGCCCCAGCCATATTAGATTCTGAGTCTTCTATGTCCCTGACAATTGGCTAAGCACATTTTAATATGTCTTGTCTTTTTTTTTTTTTTTTGAACAGAGTCTCGCTCTACTGTCCAGGCTGGAGTGCATTGGTGCAGTAGTGGCTCACTGCAACCTCCACCTCCCGGGTTCAAGCAATTCTCCCTGCCTCAGCCTCCTGAGTTACAGGCTCGTGCCACCACACCTGACTAATTTTTGTACTTTTAGTAGAGACGGGGTTTCACCATATTGGTCAGGCTGGTCTTGAACTCCTGACCTCAAGTGATCTACCCACCTTGGCCCCCCAAAGTGCAGAGATTATAGGTGTGAGCCACTGCGCCCAGCCTTAATCAGTCTTTATCTTGATTCAGTAAACGCTGCACCAGGCAATGGTTGGTTAGCTTTCTCGTTTAACCTTTGCCTTCGGATTTTTTTTTTAATTTTCTTCAAATTGGGGAAAATACAGAAAACTGGTTTGGTGTCCTTTAATGTTGGAAGACCAGAGGAGCTTCTTTTGGCTCACCCAAATTTCAACAGTGGTGTATTAAGACCTTTGTTTTAGGCTGGGCACAGTAGCTCATGCCTGTAATCCCAGCACTTTGGGAGGCCAAGGCAGGTGGATCATTTGAGGTCAGGAGTTCAACCAGCCTGGCCAACATGGTGAAACCCTGTCTCTACTAAAAATATAAAACATGGTCCAGGCGTGGTGGCTCACACCTGTAATCCCAGCCCTTTGGGCGGCCACAGCGGGCGGATCACAAGGTCAGGAGATCAAGAACATCCTGGCTAACATGGTGAAACCCCGTCTCTACTAAAAATACAATAAATTATCCAGGCGTGGTGTTGGGCACCTGTAGTCCCGGCTAGCTACTCAGGAGGCTGAGGCAGGAGAACGGCGTGAGCCCGGGAGGTGGAGCTTGCAGTGAGCCAGGATCGAACCACTGCACTCCAGCCTGGGCAACAGAGTGAGACTCAGCCTCAGAAATAACAACAACAACAAAAAAGCTTTGTTTTTTGTTTTTGTTTTTGAGATAGTCTCGCTGTGACGCCCAGGCTGCAGTGCAATGGCGTGATCTCAGCTCACTGCAATCTCTGCTTTCTGGAAAACCCTTTGTTTTAATCCCAATTTCCATTTACTTCTTTTCTTTATTATTATTATTATTTTTTTTTTTTTTTTGAGAAGGAGACTTGCTCTGTCGCCCAGGCTGGAGTGCAGTGGCGCCATCTCGGCTCACTGCAAGCTCCACCTCCCAGGTTCAAGCGATTCTCCTGCCTCAGCCTCCCGAGTAGCTGGGACTACAGGCGCGTAACACCATGCCCGGCTAATTTTTGTATTTTTAGTACAGACAGGGTTTCACCATGTTGGCCAGGCTGGTCTCAATCTCCTGACCTCGTGATCTGCCCTCCTCGGCCTCCCAAAGTGCTGGGATTACAAGTGTGAGCCACTGCACCCGGCCCTAACCTGATGTTTTTATCAGCATCTGTAAGATAAGGCTTCAGGAACTGGTAGATTCTGCAAGAGTAATATGGGGTGCCCATAGAGAAGGGGCCCTCTTATGACCACAGCATTTACCATAACCTGTGTAATGGGCATATTCAGTGGGTGAATATTCCTGTCACCACAGAGCCAGTTGCACATGACTTGTATACAAAGCGTATCAGCTGCTTCATTGGGGTGCTCCAATTGGCATTTATAGGGGAAGTTGGGCAGTTCCCTTCTGAGGGTAAACAGATTTTTTTTTTTCGGAAGACAGGGTCTCACACTGTCACCCAGGCTGAAGTACAGTGGTGCAATCACAGCTCACTGCAGTCTCAACCTCTCAGGCTCAAGTGATCTTCCCACCTCAGCCTCCTAAGTAGCTGGGACACAGGGGCTCACCACCATGCTCAGCTAATATTTGTATTTCTTGTTGAGATGGGATTTCGCCATGTTTTCCAGGCTGGTCTTGAACTCCTAAGCTCAAGTGATCCACCCACCTCAGCCTCCTAAAATGCTAGGATTACAGGCGTGAGCCACTGTACCTGGCCAACACACTTGGCAGTGGCTTTTATCCAGTCCACCAGGCTATGAGCATGCTGGCCCTTCATGAATATTCATAGGTCCTCTTACAACCTCTTGAATATGTACACCTTGTCAACCCATTCAGCATAAATTCCTGTCTCATCTTTCTCTCTCTCAAAATGATCTATGCCAGAGGCTACACTTCCCAGTCTGTCAAATGGCCACCTTACCACTGCAACCCCTGATAGGAAATAATGTCTCCTCTCCAAACTTGTAGATTTCCGTGTACTTTGTTTTTGTTTTTGTTTTTTTTCCTGAGACGGAGTCTCAACTCTGTCCCCCAGACTGGAGTGCAGTGGCAAAATCTCGGCTCACTGCAACCGCCGCCTCACCGGTTCAAGCGATTCTCCTGCCTCAGCCTCCCGAGTAGCTGGGACTACAGGCACCTACCGCCATGCCCAGCTAATTTTTGTATTTTTGGTAGAGACAGGGTTTCACCATGTTGGCCAGGCTGGTCTCAAATTCCTGACCTCAAGTGATCTGCCTGCTTTGGCCTCCCAAAGTGCTGGGGTTACAGGTGTGAGCCACCGTGCCTGGCCAAATCTCCTGATTTTAAGTTGACGCCTTAGAATATCACATTATCATATGTTCTGCAGAGTGATGACTCTTCTGAGGAGGAAAACAAAGGGAACAAAGGGGAAATAAACTAAACAAAGGTCGAAACCAAAGCATTGCAGTTGGGAAGCAATTCAGTAGGAGATGTGGAAATTGTGAAGCAAAAACTCCAAAGTTAAACAAAGCTACCATGTAAATTACACCACAATAAAACAAAAACAAAAACAAAAAATTAAAACCAGGAGCTTCAGTTGTCTAAATAAACATATACAACATTCTTCTTCCGGTCTTATGATGCATTTGACAAGATCTCTAGTATCTACTCAAGCTAACCCATGAAATACAGCTAATGGTAGATGAGTAAGATAAAGGCTGTCCAGATCTTTATCTGAAAGAGGCCGAAAAGAAAGACCAGAGTATTTCGTGAAAATCTGAAGGGAGAATAAACATTTCACTCACTACCTACCACGTGCCAGGCCTGTATCAGGGGACTGACAAAAATTGGTGGGTCTTATTATCTCCAATTTACAGATGAAAAAACTGAAGCTCCAGGCTGGGCGCGGTGGCTCACACCTGTAATCCCAGCACTTTGGGAGGCTGAGGTGGACAGATCACCAGGTCAGGAGTTGGAGACCAGCCTGGCCAATATGGTGAAACCCCGTCTCTACTAAAAATACAGAAATTAGCTGGATGTGGTGGCACGTGCCTGTAGTCCCAGCTACTCGGGAGGCTGAGGCAGAAGAATAGCTTGAACCAGGGAGGCAAGGGTTGCAGTGAGCTGAGATTGCGCCACTGCACTCCAGCCTGGGCAACAGAGCGAGACTCCATCTCAAAAAAGAAAAAAAAAAAAAAACTGAAGCTCAGTGGGTTACATGGTAGGTAAGGTCTGGAGCCAGGTGTTAAACCCATGTATCTGTTAAAAGAAAAACTTAAGACAAATTAAATTTAACAGAGTTTAATTGAGCAAAGAACAATTAGCGAATCAGGCAGCTCCCCGAACCAGCTTAAGTTCAGAGAAAGTCCGGGGCTGCCATATGGTTGGATAATAATTATAGACGGAAAAAGGAAAGTGACATACAGAAAATGGAGATGAGGTACAGAAATAGCCGGATTGGTTAAGGTGTGGCACTTGCCCTTATTTGAACATGGTTTGAACAGTGACCACTTGTGATTGGCCAAAACTCTGTGATTGGTATAAGAGAAGGTTATAGTCTATTTACACCTCCAGTTAGGCCACTAGGTGAGGAGAAATCTTTAGGCCTAAATTAAAATATGTAAGGAGGCAGCTTTAGGCTAAACTTAACAATTCTCTTGGCCCGGCGCGGTGGCTCATGCCTGTAATCTCAGCACTTTGGGAGGCCAAGGAAGGCGGATCACCTGAGGTCGGGAGTTGGAGACCATCCTGGCCAACATGGTGAAACCCCATCTCTACTAAAAATACAAAATTTAGCTGGCTGTGGTGGCAGGTGCCTATAATCCCAGCTACTTGGGAGGCTGAGGCACAAGAATGGATTGAACCCAGGAGGGTGGAGGTTGCAGTGAGCCGAGATCGTGCCGCTGCACTCCAGCCTGGGGGATAGAGCTAAGCTCAGTCTCAAAAACACAAAACAAAACAAAGAAAGCCAATTATCTCTTTTTGGCCAACTTTCAATTTTGAGAGATTGATAAAAACTTGAGGCATTGATGTCAATCTGTCACCATCGTGAATGGACTTTTTTGGTCTAAAATCCCACTGAGAAACAGAGCAGTGGGTTTTGTAAGGTGGGAATAAGGAAATAGAGCAACAAGGAAAAACCTCGTTATTTCAGGTTACTTTTTTGGGAACAGTTGGAGCAGAGGGGAGTTTCTTATTATGCTGGAATTTCTTGTTTTCAGGAGGAAAAAACTGGTCTGTTTTGGGGTCTCTCTGTTTTCTTTAAAGTTTCTGTTTGCTTATGTAGCATTTAGCATGGGTGGCTCCATTTTGGTTTGGTCTTTTGGAGTCTAGTTCAGGAGCTCAGGCCAGAAAAACAGCCTCCCATAACTTTATTAACATCTCTTTGTAATATAACATTCTGTCCACAAATGCTTGGTACATGGCTATAGGTTTCTGGCTTAAAAAATGATTAACAATGGGCTGGGCGCGGTGGCTCACGCCTGTAATCCCAATACTTTGGGAGGCCGAGGCGGGTGGATCACAAGGTCAGGAGATCGAGACCATCCTGGCTAACATGGTGAAACCCCATCTCTACTAAAAATACTAAAAACTAGCCGGGCGTGGTGGCGGGCGCCTGCAGTCCCAGCTACTCGGAGGCTGAGGCAGGAGAATGGTGTGAACCCGGGAGGCGGAGCTTGCAGTGAGCCGAGATCGCGCCACTGCACTCCAGCCTGGGCGACGGAGTGAGA
>NW_012102476.1:2691465-2708014 GCF_000951045.1 Mandrillus leucophaeus | reverse complement strand
CAGTGAGCCGAGATCGCGCCACTGCACTCCAGCCTGGGCGACGGAGTGAGACTCCGTCTCAAAAAAAAAAAAAAAAATGATTAACAATGTACCCTTACCTATCCTGAATCTGGGCCCCTGCGGCCTCTCTCATACTACCGTGGCCACCCAAGCTGCCCTGAGGTTTCCTGATGAAGGTGGCTCACATCCGTATTCCCAGCACTTGGGAGGCTGAGGTGGGAGGATCACTTGAGCCCAGGAGTTCAAGACCAGCCTAAGCAACACAGTGAGACCTCATCTCTACAAAAAATAAAACTGCAAAAATTTGCTGGGTATGGTCCTAGATACTTGGGAGGCTGAGGTGAAGGATCGATAGAGCCCAGGAGGTCGAGGCTACAGTGAGCTGTAATAGTGGCACTGCATTCCAGCCTGGGGTACAGAGTGAGACCCTGTCTCAAAAAAGAAAAAAAATAAATAGAAGTGAATAAGAAAGCAAAGAAAACCCAAATACAAACCCTGCAAGAGGAGAGACAGAGAGGCTTGGAAAGACAAAGGAGGAACAGTTCGTAGAAGTCTCGTTGTAGCCTGGACCCAAGGTGCTGTATTCACTGGACAATCATCCATGGATGCTTAGTTTGTACCAGGTGTGATGCCAGATGCTGAGAATTCGGAGATGACTGAGCCATGGCCCCTGCCTTAGAATGAGCTCTCAGTTTAGTGGAGAAGGCTTACATGTAAACAGATAAATTACAGTGCAGGGTAATTAGAACCATAATAGAGTAATGTAGGAAACACACAGAAGCCAAAGAAAGGAATGATGAATTCTATTTGAAGAGGAGGAGCTGGGAGGAGAAGAGAGCTGAGGCCTTCCTGTGAGAAGGGTGGGTGGTGCTGCAGGGTGGTGGTGTTCCCCTCTGAATAACCTGGAGGCTGCCAGGGGGGCAGAAGGAAGAGAGCATTTTAGGCAGCTGGAGTGTGCATGGGCAGAGTTGAAGATTAGCAACTGCAGGCCACTGTGGAGGGAGTGCAGGACTCCCCTGGGCAACCTGGGGAAGTCACTTCTGCCCATTACACTTTATTCACTGGAGCAGCTAAGAGTGAACAGAAAAGCAGCGCTCATGCTGTCAGACCCTTTGTCCAAATGAAAACATGCACAGCATGCACCAAGGCCCAGTGTGTAAATAAGAAGCAGATAATTTTTTTTTCTTATCGGGAAACAGATCTCCCACTGTTTGAAAATATATTTTGAAACATTCTCTTTTTTTTTAAGACGGAGTTTCACTCTTGTCGTACAATGGTGCGATCTTAGCTCACTGCAAACTCCGCCTCCTGGGTTCAAGTGGTTTTCCTGCCTCAGCCTCCCAAGTAGCTGGGATTATAGGTGGCTGCCACCATGTCTGGCTAATTTTTGTATTTTTAGTAGAGACAGGGTTTCACCATGTCTGCCAGGCTGGTCTCGAACTCTTGACCTCAGGTGATCTGCCAGCCTCGGCCTCCCAAAGTGGTGGGATTACAGGCGTGAGCCACCGCAACCGGCCAAAACATTCTTTTTTATTATTTTATTTTTATTTATTTATTTATTTATTTTTGAGACACGGTCTTACTCTGTCACCCAGGCTGGAGTGCAATGGCATGATCATAACTCCCTGCAGCCTCAAACTCCTGGGCTCAAGCAATCCTCCCACCTCAGTCCTCCAAGTACTGAGACTGCAGGTGTGCACCACTATGCCCAGCTAATTTTTTTTTTTTTTTTTTTTTTTTTTTTTTTGAGACGGAGTCTTGCTCTGTCGCCCAGGCTGGAGTGCAATGGTGCGATCTCTGCTCACTGCAGCCTCTGCCTCCCGGATTCAAGCCATCCTCCTGCCTCAGCCTCCCAAATAGCTGCAGTAGATTACAGGAGTCCACCACCACACCGGCTAATTTTTGTATTTTTAGTAGAGACAAGGTTTCACCATGTTGGTCACACTGGTCTCGAACTTCTGACCTCAATGATCTGCCTGCCTTGGCCTCCCAAAGTGCTGGGATTATAGGTATGAGCCACAGCGCTCAGCCCTCAGATAATTTTTGTAAATTAGTTTTTTAGTTTTTGTGGGGATGGGGAGGTCTTGCTATGTTGACCAGGCTGGTCTCAAATTCCTGGCCTCAAGTTATTGTCCTGCCTTGGCCTCCCAAATTGCTGGGATTACAGGCATGAGCCACAGGTGTCCGAAACCTTCTGGATGGGGGTGGAGAGGCAGATCCCCACCATAGGTCTGAAATTGCACCAAAACTTTGAAAAGAGGGCAAAGCTGCTTCAGCTGAGAGAGGGAGGAGCTTTCAGGGGAATTCTAGAGGGGAGAGAAGAGAGTCACACCACATCTGCCATGGCCTCCTGTCTCCACTCTTACCCTGCCCAAGTCCCTCCTCCACTTTATCAAAATCAGGAGACAGCAATCCTTCTAAAATGCAAACATGAGCATGTACCCCTCTGTTCAAAATCCTTCCATGGCTCCCCTCACTGTGAGAAAAGAAGCCAAACTCCTCCAGGCTGGGCGCGGTGGCTCACGCCTGTAATCCCAGCACTTTGGGAGGCCGAGGTGGGCGGATCACAAGGTTAGGAGTTCGAGAACATCCTGCCCACATGGTGAAACCCCGTCTCTACTAAAAATACAAAAATTAGCTGTGCGTGGTGGCGTGTGCCTGTAATCCCAGCTACTCGGGAGGCTGTTGCAGGCGAATCGCTTGAACCAGGGAGTCAGAGGTTGCAGTGAGCTGAGATTGTGCCACTGCACTCCAGCCTGGTGACAGAGCGAGACTCTGTCTCAAAAAAAAAAAAAAAAAGCCAAACTCCTGACCACACCTCCCAGGCCCTGCATCCTCTTCCCACTGGCTGCTGCCCAGGCCTCATGGGTCAGCTTCCCTCATTTCCCTCCAGTCACCCTCCTGTCTTCATTATTTCCAAATTCATCACACTTCCAGCTCATTATCTATCGCAGATAACCTCATTAGGGATCTATGGCAGAAAATAAGACTGAAGAATGCAACCAAACGTAGACAGACTTTTTCAAAAAACAAGATAGTCGGTCTCTCGGGCTTATTCAAATTCCAAGGGAATCATTTACAAGTTAATTCCTATCTCTCGGGTCCATTCATTTCTCCTTTTTAAATAATTTTTATATTTTTGAGACAGAGTTTTGCTTTTGTTGCCCAGGCTGGAGTGCAATGGTGCAATCTCGGCTCACTGCAAGCTCCGCCTCCCTGGTTCAAGCGATTCTCCTGCCTCAGCCTCCCAAGTAACTGGCATTACATGCATGTGCCTCAACACCCGGCTGATTTTTGCATTTTTTAGTAGAGATGGGGTTTCACCACGTTGGTCAGGCTGATCTTGAAGTCCTGACCTCAAGTGATCCACCCACCTCAGGCTCCTAAAGTGCTGAGATTACAAGGTGTGAGCCACTGCACCTGGCCCCATATATTTCCCCACAAAATCACATACTACCTCTCAACATTGCTGCACCCCCATTTCCCCTCCCCTATGAGGAAGGAGGCTACATAAGCATCTGGACCACTCTGCGTTATTAGGTCATCATTCTCCTGTGGTTCCCTTGCGCTTGTGCATGTGACATAAATTTTGTACACCTTTTTCTCCTATTAATTTGCCAACTGTCAGTTCCTTTTCGGGGAGCCTTTATAGGGCTAGAGAGCAGAGAGGAAGCTTTCCCTTGGCCCTACAGCTCCTTGAGGTTGGCTGTTGACTCTTTTCCTCATTGCTGTCTCTTCAGCATCTAGAATGGTGCCTCCAATGTAGAGATGCTTGATAAACATGTGTTGAGCCGGGCGCGGTGGCTCACATCTGTAATCCCAGCACTTTGGGAGACTGAGGGTGGATCAAGAGATCAGGAGTTCGAAACCAGCCTGTCCAGCCTGTCCAACATGGTGAAACTCCGTCTCTACTAAAAATACAAAAATTAGCAAGGCGTGGTGGTGGATGCCTGTAATCCCAGCTACTTGGGAGGCTGAGGCAGGAGAATCGCCTGAACCTGGGAGGTGGAAGTTGCAGTGAACCGAGAAAGGGCAGTAGAGCAAGACTCCATCTTGAAAAAAAATTAAAAACAGGCAAACAAAAAACAAAAACAAGCAAACGAAAAACATGTGTTGAGGTGCTTTCTGTTGAGTGGCAGAAAGCTCTGGAAGGGCTTTGGACATTCATGCGTCCAGGCCCGGGAACCAGATGAGGTTTAAGGCAACTTCAGCTAGAGTTTAAAAGGGGCAGGTAGGCCTACAGCTGGCACATAGGTTAAATGTAAAGTGGCTCAAACAGGATCTGATGAGGCAGAAGCAGAGATGGGGACCTGGTGTCTCACTGCCTTCATGTTCTTTCTTCTGGCTCAATCCCCACATCAGGGTGCACCCTAGAGGTACCAGCATTAGCAATAGGGCAGCTTTCCTTGTTTCTGGGATGGACAGAAAATGGGCCTTGAGACCCTTCCCACCATAGGAAGGCATCTCTTGCACTCTGGAGACTGAGGACTTGCTGTGGTGGAACAAGGAGCAGCCTCTGGTAATGGAGGAGATGCTGGATCTCCATACAGGCAGGGTGGGTGCAACGGAGTGGAGCTGTGGCAAATGTGGGCACCTCTGTCCTGAGGGTCCTGGATGTGTCATGCCTGGAAACATGAGGACATCCTTCCAAGGTGCCCACCTCAACCTCTCTGAGCTGCAATCTTTGACTTTCTGTGTTTGGTCACAGACTAGGGGTGGTCTGTCCCTAAACAGAAGAAGACAGGCAAAGATTAGAAAGGAGAGAGGAAAGAGCTAGAGAGAGAGAGCTTGGGAGAGATGTAGGGACAGGAAAGAAGGGGCAGAAGGAAAAAGGTATGGAGAGAAGGAATATAAAGAAAAAACTTTAGGCCAGTTGTCGTGGCTCACGCCTGTAATTCCTGCACTTTGGGAGGTGAAGGTGGGTGGATCACCTGAAGTCAGTTCAAGACCAGCCTGTCCAACATAGTGAAACCCCATCTTTACTAAAAATACAAAAATTAGCCAAGCATGGTGGTGGGTGCCTGATTCCAGCTAGTTGGGAGGCTGAAGCCGGAGAATCACTTGAATCCTGGAGGCGGAAGTTGCAGTGAGCTGAGATTGGGCCACTGCACTCCATCCTGGGCAACAGAGCGAGACTCTGTCTTTAAAAAAAAAAAAAAAAAAAAGATAAAGAAAAGAAAAGGCTGGGTGTGGTGGCTCATGCCTGTAATCCTAGCACTTTGGGAGCTGAGGAAAGCGGATCACAATTTCAGGAGATCGAGACTATCCTGGCCAACATGGTGAAACCCCATCTCTAGTAAAATACAAAAAATTATCTGGGCGTGGTGGCGCGCACCTGTAGTCCCAGCTACTCAGGAGGCTGAGGCAGGGGAATGTTTAAACCCTGGAGGCAGAGGTTTCAGTGAATCGAGATCACACCACTGCACTCCAGCCCAGCTACAGAGCAAGACTCCATCTAAAAAAAAAGGAAAGAAAAATCCTCCTCAGAGCAGGGAAAGATGAAGACATAAAAGGAAGGAGAGTCACTGGGAAAGAGAGGGAGAGAGACACAAAACAAAACGGCTGGAATGAGGTGAAAGTTATAGCAGCAGGATGTACTGACCTTGACCTTGGAGAAAAAGAGAGGGGAAGGGAGGAGTGAACGTGGCATCTTTGGCTGCTGTTCTGTTTCACTCCCACAACTCATCCCCCTGGAGTCCCCGCCATTTCCAGATCCTCAGGGCGGGACTGCCTTTGCTATCTGGGATGAGTCCTTGGCCCCAGATGGTAAGCCTGTGAGGGGTGGGGTGCTCCGAATGCCTGACTAGTCATTTATAATTGAGAGTACTTATTCCAACCCCTTCTGGTCCTCTGTCCTTCCCTCTTCTTGGACCTGCTGAATCAGAGAGGTCAGAGGGCCAGTCCAGGAGGGGTCAGGCGCTAGGTCCCTGGAGTCGGTCCTAGGGATTTTAGGCTGAGAGAAATCAGTCCTGAAAGTGAAGAGCCTACAGAGAAAAAAAAAAAAAAAAATCTATGACATCACCCCTGGGGGTGTTACCGACCTAAGAAAGAAGCAATGGCCTGGGTGGCCTACAGCCCCAGGAAGATTCAGCCATGGTACCCAGGAGACTTGAGAGCCCAAAGCCCAGAGTTACCCCCAGAGGGACACCTGTAGACCTTCGGATCCTCAGCTTCGCACTTCCCACTGGACTGACTCTGTTTCCAGAGGGGCAATAGGCACGTGTTCACTGTGCACCTGCAACCCCAGGCATCCTTCTCAGAGAGATATGGTTTGGGAAGGGTTTGGCATATTGAGGATAAATAGATGAGTGGACAAAAAAAAAAAATGCAGGCCAGGTGCGGTGGCTCATGCCTGTAATCCCAGCACTTTGGGAGGCCAAGGCAGGCGGATCACAAGGTCAAGAGATTGAGACCATCCTGGCAAACATGGCGAAACCCTGTCTCTACTAAAATTACAAAAATTAGCTGGACGTGGTGGTGCGTGCCTGTAATCTCAGCTACTTGGGAGGCTGAGGCAGAATTGCTTGAACCCAGGAGGTAGAGATTACAGTAAGCCGAGATCGTGCCGCTGCCCTCCAGTCTGGAGGATAGAGCCAGACTCTGTCTCCAAAAAAAAAGAAAGAAAAAAGAAAGCAATTACAGCAAAATATTAACCATAGTATAATCTATACGGTGGTTATATGAGAGTTCACTACACAATTCTTTTTTTTTCTTTTCTTTTTTTGAGACATGATGTTTTAATCATGGCTCACTGCAACTTTGACCTCCTGGGCTCAAGTGATCCTCCTGCCTCAGCCTCCTGACTAGCTGGGAGCACAGGTGTGCACCACCATCACTAGCTAATTGTTTTATTTTTTTGTAGAGATGAAATCTCCCTATGTTGCCCACATTGGTCTTGAACTCCTGAGCTTAAGCAATCCTGCTTCGACCTCTCAAAGTGCTGGGATTACAGGCATGAGCCACTGCACCCAGCCTCACTATACAATTCCTTCTTTCTTTTTTTTTTTTTTTTGAGATGGAGTCTCACTGTGTTGCCCAGGCTAGAGTGCAGTGGCGTGATCTCAGCTCACTGCAACCTCTGCCCCTCAGGTTCAAGTGATTCTCCTGCCTCTGCCTCCTGACTAGCTGGAATCACAGGCACCAGTTATCACACCCGGCTACTTTTTGTACTTTTACTAGAGACGGGGCTTCACCATGTTGGCCAAGCTGGTCTCAAACTCCTGACCTCAGGTGATCCACCTGCCTCGACCTCCCAAAGTGTTGGATTACAGGCATGAGCCACCGTGCCCGGCCACTGTACAGTTCTTTAAACTTTTACATGTGTTTGGATTTTTCATATTAGAAAAAGGAAAGAAAAAAATGTCTGGCAAATAGTCGGCACTCCTAAGTGTAAGGTTTTGGAAAGGCAATATATTCCCTTTCTGGGAGAATCCACATTTCAAATGCCTGGGAGGGGCTCTGTTTGTCCTGACAGATGGCAGATTTCAGGGGAGGGCATCTACCAAGCCTAGAGGTGATAAGCCACTTTGCCCACCCAGAGCTGCTGGTGGTGACTTTAAGTTTACTGTGTTCTTCCTGATATATGGCACTTGGCTTAGAGTGGACTCCACCTTGCCACCTGTCACCTAGGCTGGAGTGCAGTGGCATGATCTTGTCTCACTGCAGCCTCAACGTCCTGGGCTCAAGCAATCCTCCCCACCTCCCTCCTGAGTAGTTGAGGCTACAGGTGCTCGTCACCTTGCCCGGCTAATTTTTGTTTTTGTTTTTTGTTTTGATAGAGATGGGGTCTCACTATCTTGCCCAGGCTGAGCTAGAACTCCTGGCCTCAAGAGATCTGCCTCTGCCTCCCAAAGCATTGTAATGACAGGTGTGAGCCAACATGCCCAGCCAGGAACTCAAAGAATCTTGCCCTATGCTGTAGTATCTGTTGACTATGGGGGAGAGGCAGGATAAGGTGTTCCAGACCCCGCCTGACACCTGATCCGAAGAGGTTGCTCATGTTTGCTCAGGAGGTGAGGTTCACACAATAAAGGGCAGGGGGAGGGCTTGGACCTGGTATAAAACATCTGGAAGTTTCCAGGGGGCTGCTTTGCATCTGAAACTGCCAGGTGAGGGGTGTCAAAGATGCCGGAATCTGAGTTGGGGGGGAATTCAAATCGGAGCTGGCGAATAGGATGCCTGGAAGGAGTGGCAGGAAAGACTTGAGTTAATTGGGGCTCCTGGGTCTGCACTAATCTTAGGTGCAAAGCTGTCTAGGTCTCTACTGAAGGACTGGGGACACCTGGTTCAGGTGTCCAGGTGTTCAGGGGAATGGACATGGCCAGATGTGTGTTAGTGGAGAAAAGAATAGTGACACATAGACCAGGTACCTGGGGTCTAATATCTTGAGCTGGTCCCAACTCCTTCTGCAACTTCTCTGTCTGTCCTAGTTACACCAGCACTGCTTGGATACTGGTGCTGGCACAGTCCCTTCTGTCACCAACTCTGCTCCCCAGGTGACACAGAGGCACCTCGAAAATTCTTCTTTCCTTACGACCAGGTGGATGCTAGGGATTTAAACCATGCTCCAGGTGCCCCATAAGTCAGGCCAATTCACCACAGATGGTGAGGCTTTCTTTGCTCAGCCTCTGGGCTTGGTAAACTTAGCCATCTCTTTGCTTGTGAGAGGTCCTCTACTCCCTCCTTAGAAAACTTCTTTCCTGGCTATGGCCACACCAACCCAAATGTACCTAAGTTTGGCTGATTTCAGAAAACTTTTCTGCTTTGTGCCAGGATGGAATAAGGCTTAATCCAGATAGTTAGGGTTCATTTTCAGGCTTGAGAGAAAAGAGGAGGGCTTGGCTACAGCCAGACCAGGGAGAGCTGGAGGGATCAGGGACATAGAAGGTAGCATCAGGGAGGAACAGGACTACAAGGACTACAGGCTATGGATAGTCGTTTCTAAGCTCAAGACTGGGTCTGCTAGGTCTGAGCTGAAGGACGAAGAAGCCTTGGTCTGAGCTGCAGGTCAGGAGTGCCTGGGTCAATCAAGTCCACAAGGAAAAAGGTGAATCTTCATTTGCTCTTTTCTTCCCACTCCAGCCTCAGAATGTTGACAGTCGCTCTCCTAGCCCTTCTCTGTGCTTCAGCCTCTGCCAATGCCAGTAAGTGAGATACCAGAGCCTGGTAATGGGGACATGGGAAGGCAGCCTTGGGCACTGCTGTTGGCCAAGGCTTTTGGAGGCTGGTTTCAGGTGGGAGCTGAGTTGTGGGAGGAACAGGGGTGGTGCAGAGAAACTGAACTCCTGGAAGATTTCTCCCTCCAACTCCTGCTTGCCCCTCCAGTTCAGGCCAGGTCTTCCTCCTATAGTGGAGAGTATGGAGGTGGTGGCGGAAAGCGATTCTCTCATTCTGGCAACCAGTTGGACGGCCCCATCACCGCCCTCCGGGTCCGAGTCAACAACTACTACATCGTAGGGTAAGATTCTTTGAGTTGCTGGCTGGGTGCAGTGGCTCATACCTGTCATTACAATGCTTTGGGAGGCAGAGACAGATCACTTGAGGCCAGGAGTTCTAGCTCAGCTTGGGCAAGATACCAAGACCCCATCTCTACCAAAGAAAAACAAAAACAAAAACAAAAATTAGCCGGGCATGGTGGTGAGCACCTGTAGCCTCAACTACTCAGGAGGGAGAGGCGAGAGGATTGCCTGAGCCCAGGATGTTGAGACTGCAGTGAGCCAAGATCGTGCCACTGTGCTCCTACCTGGATGACAGAGTCTCTTTGCTGGCAAAATAATTGAAGTTCCCTGTAGGATCTTCCAGGGCTCACCCAGGCTTCACAGTCTGTAGGACTAGCAGGAGACTTGTCATCCCTCTCATCACCCTTCTTTCTCCTTCCTCCTCCCCTCTTTCTCAGTCTCCAGGTGCGCTATGGCAAAGTGTGGAGTGACTATGTGGGTGGCCGCAGTGGAGACCTGGAGGAGATCTTTCTGCACCCTGGGGAATCAGTGATCCAGGTTTCCGGGAAGTACAAGGGGTACCTGAAGAAGGTGGTCTTTGTGACAGACAAGGGCCGCTATCTGACTTTTGGGAAAGACAGCGGCACAAGTTTCAATGCTGTCCCCTTGCACCCCAACACCGTGCTCCGCTTCATCAGTGGCCGGTCTGGTTCCGTCATTGATGCCATTGGCCTGCACTGGGATGTTTACCCCAGTATCTGCAGCAGCTGCTGAGTCCCCTCTCCTTGGCAGGGACACTGTGATGAGGAGTAAGAACTCTTTTATCACTAACCCCCATCCAAGTGGCTCAATAAAAAAATATGGTTAAGGCTAGTGTGTGGGGGCATATGTGGCTGGGATATCTGCCTCCTGACTCAGCTGGGGACGTGCAAATCTCACTTCTGGCTGGCTTTGGACATCTGTCTGGAAGAGTGGGAAGATGAGGGAGAGGTGTGTGAGAATCCTGGGCTTGTACTATGATTTATCAAGAGGAGATGAGACTCTGGCTTCCATCAACGCTCTTCAAGGACAGCTCCTTAGAACATTGATCCAAACTGGAGTCCTGGGTCTGAGGGGAAGGCCTAGTTGTGGCTTATACCAAAACCGCAGATGTCTCACTCTCCAGCTCTCCTCATCCCTGGTCCTCCCCTTGAGAAAGTGCTGAACTCACTTGCTGTGTGTGGGTGGCCAGGACCATTAGCCTTTGTTCTTTCCTGGAACCCACCTAACTCCTGAAACTTAGCTGAAGTCTGGGCCCGAGGACCCTGCCCTGTTGGCAGGCCCAGTTCCTCCTCACCTCTACCCATGAGCCCCCGTGTCCTGCTAAGCCCTCTCAGATCTGGGATTCCTCCTTCCTCAGGAAGCCACCACCTTCTCAACAGTGGAAACCCTGCCCACAATACGCTCTTAGGCTTTAGACATCAGAAGGTTACAGTGGACTGGGGGAGGCTGACACTAGGCTGAACTCGTTAAGGAATGAATGGGAGGTAAGAAAACACAGGCAGCAAGAATCGAGTGTTTCGAGAAGTTTGGCTCTGGTTTGCCAGAAATAGGCAAGTCAGTTATCGGGGGTGTAAGGAAAAAGGGTTTTGTGTTTTAAAATCCTAGACAGGAGAGTCACGAGCATGTTCACATGATAAAGAGGAAGAAAGAGAAAGAGGCTGGCGATTCTGAAAAGAGATCACTGATGAGGTCTCAAAAGAGATGGAAGAGGATGGTTTATGCAGTTGGGGAAATAAATTTTAAGAAGGGAAGAAAATTAAAATGAGTGAAGGTATGTGTTAGTTTTGTGAAAGTTATCAGTATATGGCCGGGCACAGTGGCTCACATCTGTAATCCCAGCACTTTCGGAGGCCAAGGCAGGCGGATCATTTGAAGTCAGGAGTTGGAGACCAGCCTCCAACATGGTAAAACCCTGTCTCTACTAAAAATACAAAAATTAGCCAGGTGTGGTGGCCCACGCCTGTAATACCAGCTACTTGGGAGGCTGAGGCATGAGAATCACTTGAACGTTGGAGGCAGAGGTTACAATGAGTTGAGATAGTGCAACTGCACTCCAGCCTGGATGACAGAGCAAGACTCCATCAAAAAAAAAAAAAAAAAATTAAAAAAAAGAATGTTATCAGTATCAGAATGGAGTCACATATGTCATATCCTAACGAAATGGAACCAAGCTGACACCTAAATTAAGTGTCACACCTGATAACACCTTGGAGGACTGGGTGGAGAACCAGTAGACAACAGCAAGGAGTGGCAGAGTCTGTAGACCAAGGTCAGGTAAAAGAATCACCCATCATGTTGGGCGTCAGATGAGGCAGGTTCACACACTACCTGAGGAAGCTGGTCTTTGTGACAGACAAGAGCTGCTCTGCCTCTTGGGAAACACAGGCACCAGTTTTAGTGCCACCCTGTTGCACCCCAATGCTGTCCTTTAACTCATCAGTTACGGTGCTGGATCCCTCATCACTGCCAATACAGGGCTAGCAATATGTCCGCCCCAGTGACTGCAGCCGCTGCGGAGCCCTAGCCTCCTCTCTGGCAGGGGCCCTGTGGTGGGACTTCTCTATCATTAACCTCCATGCAGTTGACTCAAGAAAAGGATATGGTGGTTGGGCAAGGGGGCTCACGCCTGTAATCCCAAGACTTTGGGGCTCAAGTCAGGAGGGTCGCTTGAGCCCAGGATTTCAAGACCAGCCTGGGCAACACAGCAACCTGTTTGTAGGCAAAATGAGGAGTTGAAGTTCCCTGTAGGATCTTCTAGGGCTCAATCAGCCTTCACGTGCAGGGGGACTGGCAAGAAATCTGTCATCCCTGTCACCACGTTGAAGGTCTCAGGGTGTATGTAGTTCCTGAAAAGTTCAAGTCCCACCTGAGACTCTGGTCTTTTTGAGGGACAAGGGCTGCTAACTCCTTTTGGGAAAGATGAATGTCAATGCTGGCGTCTCGCAACACAGCATCATGCTCTGATTCATCAGTGATTCCCTAATCAATGCCATTGGCTTGCATTGTGACTGTCTATCCCAGCCTATCCAGTGACTTCAGCAGCTGCAGAGCCCCAGCTTCTTCTTTGGCAGGGGCGCTGTGGTGAGGAGGGAGGATTCCCTTACCATGAATCTCCATCCAATTTGTTCTGTGAACTGATATGGTGGCCCAACTGTTGCAGGAAGTCAGGGACCCTGAACAGAGGGACTGGCTAGAGCCACAGCAGAGGAACATAAATTGTGAAGATTTCATGGACATTTATTAGTTCCCAAAATTAATACTTTTATAATTTCTTACACCTCTCTTTACTGCAATCTCTGAACATAAATTGTGAAGATTTCATGGACATTTATCAGTTCCCAAATAATACTCTCATAATTTCTTATGCCTGTCTTTATTTTAATCTCAATCCTGTTATCTTCATAAGCTGAGAATTTACATCACCTCAGGACCCTGTGATGATTGCATTAACTGTACAAATTGATTGTAAAACATGTGTGTTTGAACAATACGAAATCAGTATACCTTAAAAAAGAACAGAATAACAGTGATTTCAGGGAACAAGGGAAGATAACCATAAGATCTGACTGCCTGCAGGGCCGAGCAAAAAGAGCCATCATTTTCTTCTTGCAGAGAGCCTATAAATGGACGTGCAAGTAGGAGAGATATCACTAAATTCTTCTCCTAGGAAGGAATATTAAATATTAAGACCCTAGGAAAAGAATTGCATTCCTGGGGGGAGGTCTACAAATGGCCCTTCTGGGAACGTCTGTCTTATGCAGTTGAGATAAGGACTGAAATACGCCCTGGTCTCCTGCAGTACCCTCAGGCTTACTAGGATTGGGAAATTCCAGCCTAGTAAATTTTGGTCAGACCAGTTCTCTGCTCTCAAACCCTGTTTTCTATTAGGATGTTTATTAAGACAATATGTGCACAGCTGAACACAGACCCTCACCAGTAATTCTAATTTTGCCCTTTGCCTTGTGATCTTTGTTGGCCTCAGAAGCATGTGATCTTTGTGACTCTACTCCCTGTTTGTACACTCCCTCCCCTTTTGAAATCCTTAAAAAAAACTTGCTGGCTTTGCGGCTCAGGTGGGGCATTACGGACCTACCGATATGTGATGTCACCCCCCACGGCCCAGCTGTAAAACTCCTCTCTTTGTACGCTTTCTCTTTATTTCTCAGACTGGCCAACATTTAGGGAAAATAGAACCTACATTGAAATATTGGGGGCTGGTTCCCCCGATACCCAACACCATGGCTCACGGCTGTAATCCCAACACTTCCAGAGGCCACGGCAGGAGGATTACTTCCACTTTGGAGTTTGAGGTTGCCATGAGCTATGATTGTACCAGAGCACTTCAACCTGGGTGACACAGTGAGAGCTTGTCTCTAATAAGATATAAAAAAAAAAATGCCATTTTAAAAGTGTACACTTTCATGGTTTTTAGTATATTCACTGTGTTGTATAACCACTACCACTACCTCATTCCAGAACATTTCCATCACCCCCAAAAGAAGGCGGTTACATCTGTTCACTGTAGTGCCAATTACTCAACCCCTCATCATCCCCTGGCAACCACCACTCAGGTGTACTTTCTATGTCTGTGGGTTTGTTATTGTAATTTGAAAGTTAATTGATGTTACTTTGATTTCATTTTGAATACAGTAAATATGAATCAAAACCCATATATACGGAGCATCTTCACAAGCCTCATTTTTCACTGTTGCCCAGGCTGGAGTGCAGTGGCACGATCTCGGCTCACTGCAACCTCCGCCTCCCAGATTCAAGTGATTCTCCTGTCTCAGCCTCCCGAGTAGCTGGGAATACAGGCGCCCGCCACCATGCCCGGCTAATTTTTTGTATTTTTCGTAGAGATGGGGTTTCACCATGTTAGCCAGGATGGTCTCGATCTCCTGATCTCATAATCTGCCTGCCTCAGCCTCCCAAAATGCTGAGATTACAGGTGTGAGCCACTGCACCTGGCCTGGAAGTTATTTTTTAAAAATCAATTGTTTCTTTCTCTGTCATCCAAGCTGGAGTGCACAGGCATGATCTCGGCTCACTGCAACTTGCACTTCCTGGGTTCAAGTGATCCTCCTGCCTCAGCCTCCCAAGTAGCTGGGACTATAGGCACATGCCATCACATCTAATTTTTTTTTTTCTTTCAGATGAAGTCTTGCTCTGTCCCCAGGCTGGAGTGCAGTGGTGCAATCTCGGCTCACTACAACCTCCAACTCCTGGGTTCAAGCAATTCTCCTGCCTCAGCCTCCTGAATAGCTGGGATTACGGGCATGCGCCACCATGCCTGGGTAATTTTTGTATTTTTAGTAGAGATGGGGTTTTGCCATGTTGGTCAAGCTGGTCTCAAACTCCTGACTTCAGGTGATCCGCCCGCCTTAGCCTCCCAAAGTGCTGGGATTACAGGTGTGAGCCACCTCACCCAATCCTTTTTTTTTTTTTTTTTTTTTTGAGACAGAGTCTTGCTCTTTTGCCCAGGCTGGAGTGCAGTGGTGCAATCTCAGCTCACTGCAACCTCTACCTCCCAGGTTCAAGTTATTCTCCTGCCTCAGTCTTCTGAGTAGCTGGGATTACAGGTGCCCGCCACAGCACCCAGATAGTTTTCTGTATTTTTAGTAGAGACGGGGTTTTGCCATCTTGGTCAGGCTGGTCTCAAACTCCTGAGCTCAAGCGATCTGCCCACCTCGGCCTCCCAAAGTGCTGGGATTACAGGCATGAGCCATCGCGCCCAGCAAATGCTGTCTCGCTTCTAGGAATCAATATAAATCATCTGGTAATTAATTTTTTAAAATTTTATTTTCAGACAAAGTCTCGCTCAGTTGCCCAGGCTGGAGAGCAGCAGCACCATCTCAGCTCACTGCAACCTCCACCTCTCGGGTTCAAGCCATTCTCTTGCCTCAGACTCTCGAGTAGCTGGGATTACAGGTTTGCAACACCATGCCTGGCTAATTTCTGTATTTTTACTAGAGACAGGGTTTCACCATGTTGACCAGGCTGGTCTTACACTCCTGACCTTAGGTGGATCACCTCGGCCTCCAAAAGTGCTGCAATTACAGGCGTGAGCCACCGCTCCCAGCCTTTTGTATTTTTAGTAGAGACATGGTTTCCCCATGTTGGCCAGGCTGGTCTTGAACTCCTGACCTCAAATGATCTGCCCACCTCAGCCTCCCAAAGTGTTGAGATTACAGGTGTGAGCCACCACGCCTGGCCAAAATACTCTAATTTCTACCAGCCAGATGCAGATCCTTAAAACAACCCTAGGAGGTATTTCAACCATTATTCCGTTTTAATATCTGAGGAAATGGAGGCACAAAGAAGCTAAATCTTTGGTCTGGGTGGCCTGGCACTAAGGCCCTGTAACTAAATGATTTATTCAAACAGAAGCCCTATCTCCTTGATCTATGCTCTTTTCACTATTTCTGGCAGGTTTCTTATAAAATATCTGGAGTTAGCAACAAACGTGAAAACTGAACAGCATTTTCTGACGGACAAGGAAGACCAAACTGTCAATTGCCGATGCCAGAGATTCTCAAAGTATGGTCCAGAGACTTCTGGGAGTCCCTGAGACACTTTCAGTGGGTCTGCAAGTTCAAAATTATTTTCATAATAAAACTAAGGTACCATTTGACTTCTCTTGCATTGTTTCTCAAGTATATAGTGGAGTTTTCAAAATACTATATTGTATGTGACATCACAACCGCGTGAATGCAGAAGCAGATATGAGAATCTAGTTTTATTATTTGTCTTTGAGACAAGGTCTCCCTCTGTCACTCAAGCCAGAGTGCAGTGGCACCATCACGGCTCACTGCAGCCTCAACCTCCTGGGCTTAAGCAATCCTCCCACCTCAGCCTCCCAAGTAGCTGGGACCATAGGTGTGTTCCACCATGCCTGGTTAATTTTTTTTTTCTAAGAGATGGAGGTAGGCTGGGCACAGTGGCTCACGCCTGTAATCCTAGCACTTTGGGAGGCTGAGGCGGGCGGATCATGAGGTCAGGAGATCGAGACCATCCTGGCTAACATGGTGAAACCCCATTTCCACTAAAAATACAAAAAATTAGCCGGGCAT
>NW_012102476.1:2672369-2690650 GCF_000951045.1 Mandrillus leucophaeus | reverse complement strand
TCCCGGCTAATTTTTTGTGTTTTTAGTAGAGACGGGGTTTCACCATGTTAGCCAGGATGGTCTCGATCTCCTGACCTCATGATCCGCCCGCCTCGGCCTCCCAAAGTGCTGGGATTACAGGTGTGAGCCCGGCTGCCTGTCTTTACTTTAATCTCTTAATCTTGTCATGTTCGTAAGCTGAGGATGAGTGTCACCTCAGGGCCCTGTGATGATTGGGTTAACTGCACAAATTGTTTAAACAATATGAAATCTGGGCACCTTGAAAAAAGAACAGGATAACAGCAAGGTTCAGGGAACAAGGGAGATAACCGTAAAGTCTGGCTGCCTGTGGGCCACGTGGAACAGAGTCATATTTCTCTTCTTTCAAAAGCAAATAGGAGAAATATTGTTGAATTCTTTTTCTCAGCAAGGAACATCCCTGAGAAAGAGAATGTGTTCTTAAGGGGAGGCCTCTACAATGGCCGCTTTGGGAACATCTGTCTTTTACGGTTGTAGATAAGAGATGAAATAAGCCCTGGTCTCCCATAGCACTCCCAGGCTTATTAGGATGAGGAAATTCCCGCCTAATAAATTTTGATCAGACGGTTGTCTGCTCTCAAACCCTGTCTCCTGATAAGATGTTATCAATGACAATGCGTGCCCAAAACTTCATTAGCAATTTTAATTTTGCCCGGTCCTGTGATCTCACCGTCTCCATTAGCCTTGTGATATTTTATTACCTTGTGAAGCATGTGATCTCTGTGACCCACATCCTATTCGTACACTCCCTCCCCTTTTGAAAATCACTAATAAAAACTTGCTAGTTTTGCGACTTGGGGGGCATCACAGAACCTGTTGATTTATGATGTCTCCCCTGGACACCCAGCTTTAAAATTTCTCTCTTTTGTACTCTTTCCCTTTATTTCTCAGACCAGTTGACACTTAGGGAAAATAGAAAAGGACCCACATTGAATATAGGGGGTGGGATTCCCCCGATAATTATATCTATTGCTGTAGTGCCAATTCCTCAGCCCTTCACCATCGCCTGGCAACCACTACTTAGATGTACGTTTTGTGTCTATGGGTTTGTTACTGTAATTTTTAAATTCATTAATGTCACTTTAATTCGGTTTCATTTCACATACAGTATATATGGTCAGGCCCGGTGGTTCACACCTGTACTCCCAGCACTTTGGGAGGCCAAAGCTGGTGGATCACTTGAGGTCAGGAGTTTGAGACCAGCCTGGCCAACATGGTAAAAACCTATCTCCATAAAAATACAAAAATTAGCTGAGCGTGTTGCTGCATGCCTGTAATCCCAGCTACTCGGGAGGTTGAGGCAGGAGAATCATTTGAACCCGAGAGGCAGAGGTTGGAGTGAACCGAGATTGAGCCACTGCACTCTAGCCTGGGAGATGGAAGTGAAATCTTATCTCAAAAACAAAAAAACAAAAGCCCTCATATACACAAAACATCTTTAGAGGCCTCATTTTTAAAAACTGTAGTGGGATCCCAAGGCAAAACGTTTCAGAAACACTGATGTAAGATTTGTGTTTTTTGTTTTGAGACGGGGTGTGCAGTGGCACCATCTCAGCTCACTGCAACCTACATCTCCCAGGTTCAAGCGATTCTCCTGCCTCAGCCTCCCGAGTAGCTGGGATTACAGGTGCGACACCACCCCCCGCTAATTTTTGTGTTTTTAGTAGAGATGGGGTTTCACCATGTTGGCCAGACTGGTCTCGAGCTCCTCACCTCAGTGATCCCCCCGCCTCAGCCTCTCAAAGTGCTGGGATTACAGGACTGAGCCACCAAGCCCGGCCTGGGTTTTGTTTTGTTGTTCAGTAGGGTGGAACATAATGTCTAAACCTGGGCCCTACCTACCTGGTGCTCAAAAGTGGAATGACAGTCCCTAGCCAACCTTTCACAAAGGACAGAGAGCTACTCAACGGACCGCTGTACCCTTAAAGACTGGGAACCGGAACCATGGGTGAGTGGGACTGAATCACAGAACAAGCGTTTTCCAAGCTTCGCCGACGTGCTGAGTCCCAAGTTATAAAGACAGGAACATCCAAGCTGCTCTCCTGGGCTGACATGGACGCGAAGGGACCTACAGTGGCCTTGGGCCCAGCAGGCAGCGAGTGCAACGTGACTACCCACAGTCCAGCCCCTGGGGCCCAGATCTACAGAACCGACCAGACGTGACAGCCCTTTGGCTGGGGCTGCAGTCCCACGATCCACACAACGACTCTATCTCCGCAGACGCGCCACCAACCACGGAGGCAAGAAACTGCAGAAAATGAAACGAAAGGGAGCCCAGTGCCGCGCGGCGCTCAGCAGCTCCCCCAGCGGCCACCGTCGTCAACATCTCCGCGTAGGCGTTTGAACCGCAGCGCGCTTCCAGAGGTCAACGGTTGCGCGGCCCACGCGCGCGCATGCGTCCTGACCAGGGGAACCTTTTCTTGGAGACCCGGAGGCGAGCGCTGGAGGGCGGGATAGTGGCGAGCGACCCGCAGGAGCTTCCGGCGGCGCGTAGCCGTGATTGGTGGAGCCTGGGAGGGGGGCGGGGCAACGGGGAATTCGAATGGGAGAGGCGGGCCCAAGGAGGGAGGGGAATGTCCGCGGGGGTCTCGACGCAGCAGAGGCAACGCGAGATGGCGGCAGCGGTAGCGGCAGCGGCGGCTACCTCAGGTACTTGAGCCCGGCCTGGGCAAGGCGGGCACCGACGTCTGGAGCTTAGTGGGAGTCATGCGTCGGAGTGTGGTCCAGGTTCCGCGGGTTGTCGCGGAGAGGCGGCCACAGCGCAGGGGCGGGGAGAGGGGGGACGGCGAGAGTGTGGGGTCGCGAGTTGGTCGGCCAGCCTGACTCCAGCCTTCTCCCTGTTTCCTGCTCTCTCCTTGGGTCAGTAGACTCGGGTCTCCGGCCCAGGCTCTTGGTTTGAACCCCGCGCACTTTGTGAGCTTCGGTTTCTTCCTCTGTGAAATGGGGGTCATGGCCTCGTCCCTGGAGATGACCTGAATAAGCAAGAGAAGAGTGGCGGACGCTCTAGCCACGAGGACGAGAAGGGAGCCGGAGGCGTGTTTTGGGAAGGGTTCTGTGTGGGACATGGTGTTTGGGTGCAGAGACATCCCTGAGAGATGCAGAAGGGCGGATTGAGGATCAGACCCGGCTGCTGCTGGGTTTGAGTTGACAGCGTAAGATGCTCTGCGATTACAATAAAACGAAGTAAAAGACTGAAGTTTCCTTTCACTCTAGCATGGAAGTGAATGCTATTTTAGGGTTAGAAAGGCTGTTAGGACACCCAAAATCTTGTATGTGAGTATTTGTTTACATGTGCCTGTCTAACCCGGAGACTTAGCCCTTGTCAGTGATGATGGTGGGCGCCATAGTAATTCATTGGAGCCCTCGTTAGCCTCGTGGGGAAACAGACATTTAGGAGAATGCCTAACATGTAGAGCTCTTGCTATGTGCCAGGCACAGTTGTAGGCATTTTATGGTGGTGAACCAATTATTGTCCACACAATGCTATGAGGTTGTTACTATTACTGTCTTCGTTTTATACAGGAAACTAAGGTTAGTTTGTTCAGATTTAACGCAACTAGTAAATATTGGGGCCTGAATTCGCTCTCAAGGAGTCAGAGTGTAGAGCCTCTGCTCTTAACCATTATGCCCAAGTACATGCTGTCCCTGCTGGCTGAGCAGAGTCTCCCCTTACCCTGATGCACTGTGTCCGGTGCATGGTAGATATGAAAATGCCTAAATATAATGTCCCTTCCTCGAGGAACTTAAAATCTGTTTGAATAGAGTGTCACATACGCAGATGTAATATGAAACACAATGAGAGATGTGTATACACTGAGTGTGTGGAATCTGAAGTAAACCCTTGAGTAGAATACTCAAGGGGAGGACTTCATTCAGGGAGTGATACTTGAGATGGGTTTCAAAGGTTGGATAGGAGTTTGCCAGGCTTTGACTAAGAAGACAAGAACAGCAAGTGTTGTTTTATTTATGATGTAAAAGAGACCAAAGATGCTCTCTTAGCTCAATTTCCTCATCAAGAGAAGGAAGAAGAGTGAGTGAAATTTAGGAATTGTAGAAGAAGGGAAAATTAATAATAATTGCTAGTCTGGTCCAAGCTCAAGGTTGCTTTTATCATGAAAGAGCTAGACTCTTGTGCTGTAAATAATTGTTTACATGTGGCCCTCCCTCTTCCCTCCTCCCCTGGACTGTGAGCTCTGGGGCAGGAATGGCAGTGAGCCACTTTCATGATGGAAATGAACAAGCCAGTGAGTAGAAGTTGATTCACTACATCTTAATTTTTTTCAGCAAATACTTCCTGAGGGCCTACTCCGCGCCAGGTGTTGGGGTTAGAAAGGTGAGCAGGATAAAACTTGTTCTCACAGTTGGCAGTCAGGTGGAGAAAGTGACAAACACGCAATAGTGGGGCGTGACAAATGCTTATGGAGGGGCTACCAAGAGCTGTGGGTGCACCTGATAAAGCCTTAGTGTCTACCAGGAAAGGGTTTTTGGTTTTGTTTTTTAAGAGGAATTAATATGTGTTTACCTCAGTCACTCCAGGGTGGGGTGGGGAGCAGTGCAGATATTCTAGGAAGAGAGATTAACGTGGACAAAAACCCAAAGGTGCAAGAGAACTTAGAGTTTTGTAGGAAGTGAAGGAAATTCATCATGACTGGTAACTTACACTGCAAGGAAGGAAACAGAGGGAATGACTAGAGGGCAGGGAGACACCTTGCTACCATCAGCAAGGAAGGCTGTAAAGACCATGACCTTGGGCAGAGGTAGTGCAGTGGGAATGGAGAGAAGTGGACTTGTTCAAGAGAGATTTAAAGAAATAGACTTGACAGATGTTAATGATGAACTGATGTGGGAGGTAAGAAACGTTGGAGTTAAAGACTCCCACTTTTGGGGTTGGTGCCATTCATTTACATCAGATCAGAGGAGGAGGCTGCAGAGAGATGGGGAAGGGAGGGTTCAGTTTAGGACAGGTGGAGTGTAAGAGGAGCTGTCTGCCAGGCTCACGCCTGTAATCCCAGCATCCCAGCACTTTGGGAGACCAAGGCGGGAGGATCAAGAGATCGAGACCATCTTGGCCAACATGGTGAAACCCCATCTCTAAAATTAATCAAAAATTAGCTGGGTGTGGTGGCATATGCACCTGTAGTCCCAGCTATTCGGGAGACTGAGGCAGGAGATTGCAGTGAGCCAAGAGCGCCACTGCACTCCAGCCTGGCGACAAAGTGAGACTCCATCTCAAAAAAAAAAAGGAGCTGTCAGGGCAGCCATTCAGAATGTGGGTCTGCAGTAGAGCGCTCTTGTGCAGAATGTACAATAGTACTTATCGGCTGTAAGATGTTACTGAAGCCAAGAGGACAGGTGACCTGCCTACTGAGTGGTCTCAGCTGGGGGCAACTTTGTCCCTCACAGGACATTTGGAGATGTCTGGAGAGATTTTTAGTTGTTACAACTTGAGGGTGAGGGTGGAGAATGGTACTGGCATCTAGTAAGCCTGTGCTAACAGTCTAAATGCACAGGACAGCCCCACAACAGAAATTAGCCAGCCCAAAATGTGAGTAGTGCTGAAGTTGAGAAACGCTGGTCTAGAGAAAGGATAGACAGATCCTAGGAAAAGCACTGGAGACTGGTGGAACTGAGGAGTGAGCAGAGAACTGGGTAAGACAACCAGGAAGGTGGGGGGCATGGAAATGAACGGAAAAGTGTGTTTCCCAAGAGTGTTGCATACTTCTGGGAGGTCCAACAGGATTGAGGCTGAGTACGCCTACTGGATCTAGCATTAGAGAGGTCATGGGTGACCCTGCTGAATAGTGAGGGCAGAAGCAAGTTGCAGGGTTGGAGGAGTGGGTAGCAAGAGAAAGGGTGTAATAATAACAGCTAGGGACTGAGCAGTTGCTGCCAGGCACTGTGCTAAACATTGTATGTACATTATTACTTTGAATCCTCACATTCCTATGAGATGCAAAGGTGAAGGGGCTGAGGAGCCTGAGGAGGGTTCATATAAAGCACACTGGAGTTAGATCTTCATTTGAAGCTGTCACTCACTAGCTGTTGACCCTGGGCCAGTCAGCTAACCCCTCTATACTGAGGTTTCCTCATCTGGAAAATGGGAGATAGACATTAAAAAGCACTTACTGGCCTTTTACCAAATAACAGATAATGTTCAAAGCACTTTTATATGAATCACCTTAATTACTGTCCTAACAACCTAACAAGGAGGTATTTTTATTCCCATTTTGCAGGCAAGGAAATTGAGGCACTGGGATGGAAAATAATTTCCCTAGGTTACTTAGCTAGCTGTAAATGGCAGAGCTGGGATTTCAACCCAGGCCATTTTACCTTGAATAATGAACCTACCTACTATGTGCTAGTCACTGTGCTGCCACTTTACCTGGCACTTATTTTAATTATCTTTTTTTTTTTTTTTCTGAGACACAGTTTTGCTCTGTCACCCAGGCTGGAGTGCAATGGCACGATCTCTGCTCACTGCAACCTCCACCTCCCGCATTCAAGCAATTCTTGTGCCTCAGCCTCCCAAGTAGCTGTGATTACAGGTGCGCACCACCATACCTGACTAATTTTTGTACTTTTAGTAGAACCAGGGTTTCACCACCAGGCTGATCTCAAACTCCTGACCTCA
Source organism: Mandrillus leucophaeus (assembly GCF_000951045.1). Lineage (NCBI taxonomy): Eukaryota > Metazoa > Chordata > Mammalia > Primates > Cercopithecidae > Mandrillus > Mandrillus leucophaeus. The sequence continues at coordinate 2,684,001 of NW_012102476.1, read as the reverse complement.
GGTGATCCGCCCACCTTGGCCTCCCAAAGTGCTGGGATTACAGGCTTGAACCACCACGCCAGGCCAAATTCTCAAAAAACCCAAGGCCCACCCCCAACCTTATTTTACAGACAAGGAAACCTAAGGTCCAAGGTCACAAACTAATAAATGTCAGAGCTGGAATTGAAGTCCAGTTCTGTCTGACCAGTGTCTACACTCTACCTCATCACTGACTTCCCCTTCCCCTTAGATTGATCACTGCACTTCCTTAAGTGCCTCTACATCTGCCATCTTTCTGTTCTTTCTGCTCTCCTGTGAAAGCAGGCAGAGGAGGGTTCTGCACACATTTTTGACAAGTCAGTGCACCTTAATTCTCTGTCTACACACATGCATCTGCAGGTTTTTACCTGCTTGCTCCTGACTTTCAGGATTACCATGAGGAACAAATGAGAACTACATGTCCAAGCGCTTTGCTACCATAACGTGAGAAATGGTATTAGTAGCCCCATTTATCAGATGATGGAATGGAGGTTCAATTTTTGAAACAGGCCATCTGCTTATGGGCATGCCTGCCTTACTTAGATGGAAGAGTCTTTCTTTTTTTTTTTTTGAGACGAAGTCTCGCTCTGCCGCCCAGGCTGGAGTGCAGTGGCGCAATCTCGGCTCATTGCAAGCTCCACCTCCCAGATTCAGGCCATTTTCCTGCCTCAGCCTCCCGAGCAGCTGAGACTACATGCGCCTGCAACCACTCCTGGCTAATTTTTTTGTATTTTAGTAGAGATGGGGTTTCATCGTGTTAGCCAGGATGGTCTCGATCTCCTGACCTCGTGATCTGATCTGCCTGCCTTGGCCTCCCAAAGTGCTGGGATTACAGGCGTGAGCCACCGTGCCTGGCCTAGGCGTAAGATTCTTTCTAGGTGTCATCTATCTGCCTTTTCGTCTTGCTGTTTCTGTGTTGGCTACATATACCAGCCAGCCTTTTGCCTTCTGCGAGGCCTATGGCTCCTAGCAACCAGCTGCTACCACCAGCAAGGAAGGGAAAGAGCTGCCAGGAGCTTTCCCAGTTAGTACATAATAGGGAAGCAATACAGCATCCTATTAAAAGAGTTTTAGAGGGGAAGAGATCTAGGTTTGAATTCCACTATGAGCTACAGTATGTTATCCTCCAACATAAAATAGAGTAATACTCTCCTTAGATGTTTTCAACTCACTTAACCCCCACAAAAAGAGAGGCCTTTTCTTTTTTTAAGTTTTATCTTCATTGTGTTTTCCGATGATACAAAATAATTTAGTTGCCAATTCTTAAAAAAAAAAAAGACTTGATTTAATCATCTGAAGCAAATTCAGGGATAAGTTTACATGAGAGAAGAATTGCATGTTGGTGGTTTTTGCAGAACCCACATAATTCCCCATGTTAACGAGAAAGATCATCGTTAACAGTTTGCAAGGGGGGTGGGTCTGTGTGTGTACATACATCTCAATACATATTAGAAACCCCAGTTAAGAAATGGAGGTACACAGGCTGGGTGGGGTAGCTCACACCTGTAATCCCAGCACTTTGGGAGGCCAAGGCGGGCAGATCACTTAAGGTCAGGAATTCGAGACCAGCCTGGCCAACATGGTGAAACCCTGTTTCTACCAAAGATACAAAAACTAGCCAGGAGTGGTGTTGGGCACTTGTAATCCCATCTACTCGAGAGGCTGAGGTAGGAGGATCACTTGAACCTGGGAGGTGGAGGTTGCAGTGAGCTGAGATCATGCTACTGCACTCCAGCCTGGGTGTCAGAACAAGACTGTCTCAAAAAAAAAAAAAAGCACAGAAAAGTCTGGCAATTCGCTGTATGGTTTAGGTTTCGGTCAGATGTCAACCCTTTTAATCCTTAGAACAACCCTGTGAGGTGCTGGTCTACTTCACCCTTGGCAATTCAAAATATGTCCTGGGGCAGGCATGGTGGCTCCTGCCTATAATTCCAGCACTTTGGGAGGCTGAGGTAGGAGGATCGCTGGAGCCCAGGAGTTGAAGACAAGCCTGGGTAACCTAGTGAGATTCCATCCCTCTCTCCCTCTTTTTTTTTTTTTTTTTTTTTTTTTTAAGTGCCCAGCATCACCTGGGAGCTTGTGAGAAATGCAAAATCTTGGGCATCACCCCAGGGAGACTGAGACCAAATCCATGTTTTCACAAGATCCTCCAGGTTATTTTGTCTGAGAATCCTGCTATACACCCCGCTGGACTTGCTTGTAGAGCAGGGAAGGCACTGAGGCCAAGCTTAGGGGTGTCCATAACATGACCAGGGCAGAATGAACTTCTCTAACATGAGCTGTGGCCCCCAGCCTGCCCAGCAAAGCTGGTCCCTGCTTCTTCTGCCACCACCATACTTCATGCCTAAAAGTGATTTTCTCTCCTCCAGGAGCTGGTCGCTGTCGGCTAAGCAAGATTGGGGCTAGTCGTCGTCCACCTCCAGCTCGCGTAAGGGTGGCTGTGCGACTGCGGCCATTTGTGGATGGAACAGCTGGAGCAAGCGATCCCCCCTGTGTGCGGGGCATGGACAGCTGCTCTCTAGAGATTGCTAACTGGAGGAACCACCAGGAGACTCTCAAATACCAGTAAGGTTCAGGCCACTCCTCTTCCCTCATGCCATCACCTCCCTCTCCTAGGCCTGCCCATGTTATCACTTCCCCAGAGAGTTTCTCCGACCTGCCTCCCCAGGATCCTTGCTCCCTCCTTAACACCACTTTGTTTCCTGAGCCTTCACTGTTCACTAGGAAATGTTCACAGGTGTCCCCCGTGATGGACCCTCTCTGGGATACTGTAGGGAGAGATGAGAGGTTAAATCAGACATATGTTACTGTGCACAGAGAGGGAGTAGCAATGAAGGTGAGCAGGTGAGCCCCACGTAGAGGCTATGGGACACAGCGGGAGGGTTGGGGAAACACAGACCAGCCAGCCAGCCTACCCAAGCTGCAGCTGGGTAGTGTCAGAGAAGACCACCCAGATATGGGGACAGAACTCATAAGGGCAGCTACTTTATAATCCTACTGGGGATTTCAAGTTCAAACTCCTTGGGCTGTTTTTCTAGGCGGGGGCTGGCAAACCATGGCCTGCAGGTCAAATCTGATCAGGAGTGAGATTTTCAGTAAATAAAATTTTATCGTTTATTTACATATTGTCTATAGCTGCTTTCTGACTACAGTGGCAGAGTTGAGTAGTTGTAAAAGGAACACATGGCCCACAAAGCCTAAAATATGTACAGTCTGCCTTTTTACAGAAGTTTGCTAGCTCCCATACTAGACCGTTAACAATTTGGGCTTCAGTTTCTTTCCAGCCTCATTCCCTCAACATATACTAAACTCCCTGCTGTGGCCTAAGTTGCAGCTTCTCCACCAGAACGCAGTGAATTTGTGATTGGTATGTGGAGTCTAGTCCAGTCGTACGCAGCATCCTCTATATTCCCCGTTACGGTTTAAAATACAATGTTCTACACATGTGGCCTTGTGAAAAAGATTGGGAAGCCTTGCTTTTGTGTTATTCTTGATTCTTAAGAGTTTCTTTCTTTGGTCAAAATCTTCCTTCCTTGAGCAGAATCAGTTACTCCTTCAAGAGTGTGTTCTTATCTTCGTTTCCTAAATCACAGCAGTGTGGATATCTATCCTACCAGACTGCAAAACTCTAAGAGCAAGGATATCAGATCCATCTCTGTATTCCTAACACCAATAGAGAGATGAGGATGGAGTAGGTGTTAGGTGGATGCTTTTTAAGGTCTTTGTACAAGAAAGCAGATAGAGACATTCTCTTAAATCCAAGATCCAGATGAGAGTAGAATCCCTTACCCACCCCCACCCCACTCTACCCCTTACATACACACAGACATACTAATTTCTTTCTTTCTTCCTGCAGGTTTGATGCCTTCTATGGGGAGAGGAGTACTCAGCAGGACATCTATGCAGGTTCAGTGCAGCCCATCCTAAGGCACTTGCTGGAAGGGCAGAATGCTAGCGTGCTTGCCTATGGACCCACAGGAGCTGGTGAGGGAGCCAGAAAAGAAACAGTTATGGGTCAGAAAGGGCTGGGGAACCAGAGAGGAAAATCTCACAGCTTTCTCCACTCTCTTCCCAGGGAAGACGCACACAATGCTGGGCAGTCCAGAGCAACCTGGGGTGATTCCGCGGGCTCTCATGGACCTCCTGCAGCTGACAAGGGAGGAGGGCGCCGAGGGCCGGCCATGGGCCCTTTCTGTCACTATGTCCTACCTAGAGATCTACCAGGAGAAGGTGAGGCCCCGTGCTGGTTGGGAGAGGAGCAACAAAGGGTCAAAGTAAGACCTGGTTCTAGAAAATGAAGCTCTGCTCTAGCAGGGAGGTAAGGTGAGACCTAGAAAGACAGAGGCTGGGGTAGCAGATGGTACAACTCCGAGAATAGAACAGAGAAAGGAAACTGATCCCCAGAAAGCAGCCGCCTCTGTGTAGAGAATTGCCCTTCCCCTTCACTGCTTACACAGGTATTAGACCTACTGGATTCTACATCAGGAGACCTGGTGATCCGAGAAGACTGCCGGGGGAACATCCTGATTCCGGGTCTCACCCAGAAGCCCATCACTAGCTTTGCTGATTTTGAGCGGCACTTCCTGCCAGCCAGTCGAAATCGGACTGTAGGAGCCACCCGGCTCAACCAGCGCTCCTCCCGCAGTCATGCTGTGCTCCTGGTCAAGGTGAGGCCACAGACGGGCGAGGACCTGGGAAGCCCAGGAGCCTGAGCTAAGCATGAGACCTTTGTTCTTACCCCAGGTGGACCAGCGGGAACGTTTGGCCCCATTTCGCCAGCGAGAGGGAAAACTCTACCTGATTGACTTGGCTGGGTCAGAGGACAACCGGCGCACAGGCAACAAGGGACTTCGGCTAAAAGAGAGTGGTGCCATCAACGCCTCCCTGTTTGTCCTGGGCAAGGTGGTAGATGCGCTGAATCAGGGCCTCCCTCGTGTACCTTATCGGGACAGCAAGCTCACTCGCCTATTGCAGGTCAGACCCTCCTGTCTCAGGGAAGAAGGGGCTGCAGAAGGAGGTTCTCAGGCCTGCTGTGGGGTGGGGAATAGCGGCTGAGGCATAGGAAGGCTGGGCTTTTGACCCACCCACTGCCTGGTCCCACCCTCAGGACTCTCTGGGTGGCTCAGCCCACAGCATCCTTATTGCCAACATTGCCCCTGAGAGACATTTCTACCTAGACACAGTCTCTGCACTCAACTTTGCTGCCAGGACGAAGGAGGTGATCAACCGGCCTTTTACCAATGAGAGCCTGCAGCCTCATGGTGAGAACTAGGGGAGGCAGGAGTGGAAATGCTGGGTCTGGAAATCAGGGAGTTTGTTGAAACCACCAAGCATCAGCACAGAGGCTGACCACCCCTGATCCCTCTCTCCACCCCATCCTCCAATCATCTAGTCTTGGGACCTGTTAAGCTGTCTCAGAAAGAATTGCTTGGTCCACCAGAGGCAAAGAAAGCTCGAGGCCCTGAGGAAGAGGAGATTGGGAGTGCTGAGCCCATGGCAGCTTCAGCCTCTGCCTCCCAGAAACTCAGGTGAGCAGTGGGCCTTGGGTGTATCCCCTTCCTGATGTGTGGCTTAGCAGCAGAGCTGCAATGCCTGTCAGATTCTTGAGCAGAGACAGCTGTGATCTTGTTCCTCTGCCATTAAATTCACCATAGACCGGGTGTGGCGGCTCACTCCTGTAATCCCAGCACTTTGGGAGGCCGAGGTGGGTGGATCACCTGAGGTCAGGAGTTCGAGACCAGCCTGGCCAACGTGGTGAAACCCCATCTGTACTAAAAAATACAAAAAGTAGTCGGGTGTAGTGGCGTGTGCCTGTAATCCCAGCTACTCGGGAGGCTGAGGCAGGAGAATCCCTTGAACCCAGGAAGCTGAGGTTGCAGGGAGCTGAGATTGCGGCCACTGCACTCCAGCCTGGGCAACAGAGCAAGACTCTATCTCAAAGTAAAGAAATAAATTCACCCCCGGCTGGGCACGGTGACTCACGCCTGTAATCCCAACATTTTGGGAGGCCAAGGCAAGCGGATCACCTGAGGTCAGGAGTTCAAGACCAGCCTGGCCAACATGGCGAAACCCTGTCTCTACTAAAAATACAAAAATTAGCCGGGCATGGTAGTGGGCGCCTGTAATCCTAGCTACTCGGGAGGCTGAGGCAGGGAGAATTGCATGAATCTGGGAGGTGGAGGCTTCAGTGAGCCGAGATCAAGCCACTAAATACTCCAGCCTAGGTGACAGAGCAAGACTCCGTCTCAATAAATAAATACATACATAAATTCCCCCCAGATTCTACTCTGTTGAATCACTAAAGTCTAAGATAAATCTCTCCACAGTGCTGCTGCCTTGGAGACCTAAGGAGGCCTCCTCCTGGGGATCCTTTCCATTTTCCAATCTCTTTAGCCCTCAGCAAAACTTCTTGCTTTGGGACAGCTGTTTCAAGGATGAGCATTTTTGCTTCTGGTTCAAGGAGTGATCTGGATCAGATCTTTCAGATCCATGAGAGAAAAGCAAAGGAGACTTGGAAGAGCTGTCCCCCTGAGACCACCTGGTCTGTATGTCAGTGCCCAGCTTCTCCACGACTCTCTGGGGAGCCAACTGTTGTCCTAACTGCTTCTACCCTCAATCCAGACAAAGCCTCTAAGTCCTTTGTGTCACCTCCTGACCCAACTCCAATCACTCCATCTCATGGCCCAGTATGTACTAATCCTCAGGTCATCTCTATTCAGAGGTCTTGCTTTCTGTGTCTGGCCACTTAGCCCTTGTGCTGTTCCCTCCAACCCCCAGAAGCCAGTTGCAGTTTTAACTTTGCCCTGTTTCTACCCCTAGCCCAAATAAAGCCTGTGAACTACTGAACAGAGGTGACCTGAGGAGGCCAAGGGTTAGTGCCCACTCTGTCCCAGGGGGCTACTGTAGTTAAGGAAGGTGCCACACACAAGAAGATGCTTGTGCACTCATGACCCAATCTCTCAGTCTTGTCTTTCCCAAACCATCTGTCAGCACTCTCCACTGCTGTGTGCACCCAGAAATGTGCACAGGTAAGCTCTCTGTCAGACAGGCACTCTGAGTAAGGGGAAGCTCAGAGTGGGCACAACAAACCCAGCAGACCCAGAGCTTGGGAGGCTCACAGGAGAGGAAGTTAGATGGGAACGTCAGTATGTGATACCAGGTGGAGAATTTAGAATCAGGAAGGAGTAGCTGCTGCTGCTGTGAGAGCCAGGAAGGAAGAGAGATGACTTCTAGTGTTTGCCCACATATGTTCTGATCCTCTTTTTCCAAGGCACTGGCGTGGAAAGCACAGGAGTGTCCCTGTCCTCCAGGAGCCAGTTCACAGCATAGGAAGGGAGATGCGAGTGTCATGGGAAAGGTGGCATCAAACTGACCTGGAAAGATCATTGATACAGATGTGAGGAGGTGTGGGGCAAGATTCCAGGCAAAATAAATTAATGTTAGACATTGCTGACTGGGCGCGGTGGCCCACACCTGTAATTCCAGCACTTTGGGAGGCCAGGGTGGGTGGATCACTTGAGCCCAGGAGTTCAAGACGAGCCTGAGCAACATAGTAAGATCCCATCTCTACAAAAAAATTAAAAAAAAATTAGCTGGGCTTGGTGGCATGCACCTGTGGACCCAGCTACTCAGGAGGCTGAGGCAGGAGGATTGCTTAAGCCCCGGGGGGGCCAAGGCTATAGTGAGCTGTGATCTGAACACTGCACTCCAGCCTGGGTGACAGAGGAAGACCCTGTCTCAAAAAAAAAAGAAGAATGTTAAGCCTTACCATGCTCAGAGTCAGTCAGGACTGTGCTTGAACAGGCCTTCCCTGCTGCCCACAGGATATAGGCTTGGCAGCTGAGGTCTTCAGTGGATTTCAAAGCCCTTCTGAAGATGGCATCTTCTGTGATGTTTTCCCCAACTGCTCCTCCAGATGGTCAGGCATTGCCCTGGCAGTCACTTTATGGTCTCTTGATTTCCTCAGTAGACAGTACTTCCAGGCAGTGTCTTAGATCTCTCATACCTGGCACTGTGATTTCCTGGCATTCCTGAGCAGTCACTTCACCTGAGGAAGACACTGCACCCAGAGAAACTGGATGCCTAGCAAGTTAACATTAGGTTCTGGAGCTACAGGATATGCCAAGTTAAGGTGTGGTGAGGGGAGTCCTGCTGCTGTAGGTGATGAGGGAGGAGGTAGGTGGAGAGCAACTTATTTGTCTGCTCAGCCCCCTGCAGAAGCTAAGCAGCATGGACCCAGCCATGCTGGAGCGCCTCCTGAGCTTGGACCGTCTGCTGGCCTCCCAGGGGAGCCAGGGAGCCCCTCTGTTGAGTACCCCAAAGCGAGAGCGGATGGTGCTCATGAAGACCGTGGAAGAGAAAGACCTGGAGATTGAGGTAGGTGTTTTAGGGATGTGGGAGCTGGGATTCCTGTTGGCCTTGAGAAGCAATACTCGAATCTTCAGACAGGGAAGGACACTCAGGCTGGACTAGAGTCCAGTTTTCTCCCAATACCGGAAGTTCTCCAGCTTCTCCTTGAATGTCCTTACCATGGCTGAACTTTGACAGACAATTGAGATCAGATGTGAGGGGGTGAGAAGAAAAAGTTCAAAGTAAAAGCAACAAATGTTAAACATTACATTTCCTAAAGCCCAGCTCAGTTAATGGAGGACTCTGCTTGAAAAGCCTTTTCCTTCAATATTTGCAGAAGCTTGTTCCACCTCTGGGTAGCCCCTTGATCACAGAAAGCTCTTAATTATGTTAGGCTCCACCTGTCTCCTGGTAACCTCCCATTGGTCCTAGCCCTGCCCTCTGGGGCCTCAGAGCCTTGCATACTCACCCTGATAACCCACTGCCCTTCAGGCTGCCCTGGAGTTGGGTCTGGGTCACATCTCCCTGATCCTTTCCAACAGAGGCTTAAGATGAAACAAAAAGAACTGGAGGCCAAGGTGTTGGCCCAGAAGGCTGAAGACTCAAAGGAAAAGGAGAACCATTGTCCCACGATACTCCGGCCCCTTTTGCATCGCACAGTCACAGTGGCAAAGCCCCTGAAAAAGGCTGTGGTGATGCCCCTACAGCTAAGTAAGTTTGACTCCAGGGGATAGGGGGACCAAGGCAGCTGAGATCCCATAAGGCAGGAAGTGTTAGGAGCAGCTGTCTCCATGTCATTTATGTTCTCCCACCACATACGAGTCCCTAGGAGGGGTGAGGAGGCTCTGAGGCAGCACTGGGGGTGCTCTGTCCTCGGGTGTTTAGTACAGTGGGATGGACAAACAAGTAGAGGATTGAAGACAATGGAAGACTGAAATTACTTTAAATGCGGGTATAAAAAAGGTCATGTGGAAACACAACAGGTTAACTCAGGATGGAGGGAAGCTGGGGAATCAGAAATGGAAGAACCGAAGGGCTACCAGGGAGGGTGAAAAGTACCCTTTGCCTTGACTCCAATCAATTCTCAATTCCTACTTTCAGTTCAGGAGCAGGCAGCATCCCCAAATGCCGAGATCCATATCCTGAAGAATAAAGGCCGGAAGAGAAAGGTGAAAGTAGCTGGGGGCTTAGGCTACACCTGGAGCCCACAAGTAAGGGGGAGTGGGCTCTAGGGGGAGGAGCGTTGGCCTTGGGGTTAAACGAACTGGGTGATGGCCGCCAGTTATTAACAGGCCTCAGCGGGGTGCGGTGGCTTAAGCCTGTAATCCCAGCACTTTGGGAGGCTGAGACGGGCGGATCACAAGGTCAGGAGATCGAGACCATCCTGGCTAACACGGCGAAACCCCATCTCTACTAAAAAATACAAAAAAAAAAAAAACTAGCCGGGTGAGGTGGCGGGCGCCTGTAGTCCCAGCTACTCGGGAGGCTGAGGCAGAATGGCATAAACCCGGGAGGTGGAGCTTGCAGTGAGTTGAGATCCGGCCACTGCACTCCAGCCTGGGCGACAGAGTGAGACTCCATCTCAAAAAAAAAAAAACAAAAAAATCAGGCCTCAATTGCTTACCCCTGGAATGTGGTGATTAATGGGTCCTTGCAGGGCATTTAGGGTGGAAGGCAGTGATATAGATGTACCTCACAGAGCGGATGTTCCACTGTGTAGCCTGGCTTCTGCCCTCTACAAGCTTAAGAGGGAAAACTTAGGGAACCTAAGCACTCAAGAATGAAACCACACGTGCACACGCGTGCATACCCAGAATTGAACACCACTAGAAGAACTATCCAAACACTGAGATGGTTGAGGGGAGGTATCATTTATTTATTTTCTCCCATGTACTTTTGAAAGAGCTTATTCTTTCCCTTTTAGAGATGAGGGACCAGATTTAAGAGCTTATTTTGTGCTTTACATTCATTAACTCACTTGATCTCCACAGCAACTCCATGAGAAAGGTGCTAATATTACCACTGAGTACTAAATAGTACCTCAGTTTCACTAGCTGCATAATGAGAATTAACCCAGAGTGACCTGAAGGCGGGATTTTGGACACAACTTGAGGAGGAGAGGAAGAGGCTGCAGCGCAGGAGGTCGCTGGTGCTGGGCTCCTAGTTTTGGCAGAAGAGCCCAAAGCACTTGGCTGCCCTGCGTGTCACTCACCTCCCTTTGTCTCCCAGGTGGAGTCCCTGGATGCCCCAGAGCCTGAGGAGAAGGCTGAGGACTGCTGGGAGCTACAGATCAGCCCGGAGCTACTGGCTCATGGGCGCCAAAAAATACTGGATCTGCTGAACGAAGGCTCAGCCCGGGATCTCCGAAGTCTTCAGCGTATTGGCCCGAAGAAGGCTCAGCTAATCGTGGGATGGCGGGAGCTTCACGGCCCCTTCAGCCAGGTACCAGCCCACTGGACAGGGACAGGGGAGGGAGCTGGGGAGACCAGGCACCCCTGAGACCCCGTCCCCCATCCATCCTGTCCCGCCAGGTGGAGGACCTGGAACGCGTGGAGGGCATAACGGGGAAACAGATGGAGTCCTTCCTGAAGGTGAGGTCACGGCCCTGCCCCTCCTCTGCGTGTCTTGCGCCCCGCGTCCCTCTCTAACATCGCTGCCCCCCTCTCTCCTGTGTTGCAGGCAAACATCCTGGGTCTCGCCGCCGGCCAGCGCTGTGGCCCCTCCTGACCGTCGTCTCTTCACTCCGCCTTTTTAAATCCTTGTATAACCCCGTGTTGTGTAAATACAGTTTTTGCTCTGGTGCTTCCGCCTGATTTTTGGGGCTGTAGGGGCGGGACCGGGGTGTGACCGCCTCGGGGTGGGCCGCGAGCGAGGCCGGAGACTCCACTGGGCGCCATCTTCGGGCAGCGAGTCAGCGCTGGATTGTAAATAAACAGCTGGAGTGGGGCGGGGAGGACGGTGGCCGGCAGGACGCAAAAAGAGGAAGCCGAAGCATGAGGCCTGCGACCGTTAGGCGGGCGCGCGCTCAGGGATTAGCCCCGCCCCGTCCGTGTCCCCGGCGCGCGCTCCCCCACTCTCCCGCTCGGCAACGACGGCGGCCTTGTGCGCGTGCGCGCGAAATAACGGCCGCTGGCGGAGGGAGGGGGGTGGAATCGTTGGAGGGGGAAAGAGGAGAGAAGCCGCCCTGTCTCCCGCGCGCCCACCACCTGCGCCATCGTCAGCCAATCAGCAGCCGTCTCAGGGGTCTCGCGCTTGGGGCGACTCG
>NW_012102476.1:2668543-2670739 GCF_000951045.1 Mandrillus leucophaeus | reverse complement strand
CGCAGTGGCCGCCGGTGGCGTGGTGACCACGACCGCCTCGGGGAAGCGCATCCGGAAGAACCACGCCTGCGAGATGTGCGGCAAGGCCTTCCGCGACGTCTACCACCTGAACCGACACAAGCTGTCGCACTCGGACGAGAAGCCCTACCAGTGCCCGGTGTGCCAGCAGCGCTTCAAGCGCAAGGACCGCATGAGCTACCACGTGCGCTCACATGACGGCGCTGTGCACAAGCCCTACAACTGCTCCCACTGTGGCAAGAGCTTCTCCCGGTGTGCACGGGGCCTCGGCCGCCCGCTAGGCCGTGGGGAGGGAGGGACGCGACGGAGGTGGCCTGGCCGTTGCTGGCGGGGAGGGAGGCGGCTGCTGAGGTTGGGGAAGGGGAGCCCCTCCCAGGGCGGAGGGAGGAAGCCTCTCTCGGTTACCAGGGAGCAAGGGGTGGTTCTTTGTCAAGGAGGTGGGCCTTGGGGTTGACGGAAGCTTTGCGTGGGAGGAGGCGGCGGCGGCAGCGGCTGGGTTCCAGGGGAGGGATTTCCTGCCGAAGTGGCGCTGTGACGGCCCGGGCTCCGGGAGGAGGCGCAGGGATCCCCGGAAAGGCCTAGTGGGGCAGGTTGGCGGATTTGGGGCGCACCACCTGCGCCCTAACCCCAACCCCAACGTGTCCCCAGGCCGGATCACCTCAACAGTCACGTCAGACAAGTGCACTCAACAGAACGGCCCTTCAAATGTGAGGTAGGAAGCCCGCCTCCTCCCGTCCTGGTTTTCATGATTTTGATCCTCATGGTAGCTGTCTGAGTTCAGCCTCTCAGACCCCCTTTTTCTCTCTCTTCTTTTTGCCTTTTCACTCCATTTTCTCATCCCTTTTTCAAGGCCTCATCATGTCACTCCCATTTCCTACAGATCAAAGATCCCCAAGGCTCTGATACCTTTAACCTCTTGCTCCCCCCTCCCCAGCCCGCCAAGCTTTAACTCTCCTGTGACACCCCCCACGCCCCTCCCCCCTCCCCAGAAATGTGAGGCAGCTTTCGCCACGAAGGATCGGCTGCGGGCGCACACAGTTCGACACGAGGAGAAGGTGCCATGTCACGTGTGTGGCAAGATGCTGAGCTCGGCTTATATTTCGGACCACATGAAGGTGCACAGCCAGGGCCCTCACCATGTCTGTGAGCTCTGCAACAAAGGTACATGCCGAGGACTGCCGGGAGGGCCAGGGGCAGAGAGGGTGGGGGCCTGGCCAGACGCCCTGCCACAGATACGGGCTAAGGGTGCTGTAGCCAAGAGCTCGTGGCGTCTAGAGTCCTCCAAGAGGTCAAGGGAGCAGCGGGGGACACCTGAATGAATGTTGTTAGACTCTTAAGAAGTCCTGGCTGGAGGAGAGATCTGCCAGAGAGGTTGAACCTCCTGGGCATACGTGGGGAGAGCGGGAGTGGAACTTGGCTGCTCTGGGGAAGGGAGTAGTCAAGAAAGCCAGTTCCAAGGGTCACAAGGCAAGGTTTCCGCCGCGCAGCCACAAGGTCTTGTCTCCAGCTCCTGGGGCAGGTGGAGTAGTACACGGGCTGGGATTTACCAGCACGCACCCTGCACGGGTAGCAGAGAAAGCTGTCTTCAGTCAGACTCACCGGTTAACTGGGTTGAGACCACGGGGTACTGGAGGGAGGGGGACACAGCCGTCTCTGCTGAGGGTCAGCCCTGCCGTTGGCTAGGAGTCAGTGTCCTGTCATCCTGGGAGAGGTCTCCCGGCCATGGAGAGTGAGCTCTGTAGGTACCAAGGCTGAGAAGCGGGCACCACGCAAGCCACGCCCCAGGCTCAGGGAGGGGCTGCTGTGCCCACCAGCCCCAGCAGAGCAGTTAACCCCAGGCTACCAAGGATGCCGTGGGAGGAGGACAGGGCCATCTGAGGAGGGCATCCCCCGCCTAGGAGATCAGCCCCGTCTCTGGGGTCTCCGCCTGGCTGACCCCCGCCCCATCCCAATCCACCCCCCAATAGGCTTCACCACGGCAGCATACCTGCGCATCCACGCGGTGAAGGACCACGGGCTCCAGGCCCCGCGGGCTGACCGCATCCTGTGCAAGCTGTGCAGCGTGCACTGCAAGACCCCTGCCCAGCTGGCCGGCCACATGCAGACCCATCTGGTGGGGGCCGCCCCCCCTGTCCCGGGAGACGCCCCCCAGCCACAGCCCACCTGCTGAGGGGGACC
>NW_012102476.1:2661774-2668084 GCF_000951045.1 Mandrillus leucophaeus | reverse complement strand
CGGCGGCAGCAGCGGCAGCAGCAGCAGTAGCAGCCCCTCCCACAGCTGTGGGCTCCCTCTCGGGGGCGGAGGGGGTGCCTGTGAGCTCTCAGCCACTTCCCTCCCAACCCTGGTGAGCTCCAACTTGGTTGCGGGGGAGAGGGGAGAATGGAGTAGAGTTCCCTGGTGCAGGCTCCTCTCCCCCCTCTTTTCCCACCAACTCCTATTTCCCCACCAACCAAGGAGCCTCCGGAAGGAAAGGAGGAAGAAATGTTTTCTTAGGGGAATTCGCTAGGTTTTAACGATTTGTTTCTCCTGCTCCTCTCTTCTATCAGACCTGACCCCACACAAACCTGTCCCCTCGGTTGTGTTGAAGTCCCCTGGACAGTGGGCAGGGTGGCAGAGGACACGAGCAGCCACTGCCCGTACCCCCTCTCCTCTCTGTAAGCCCATGCCCTGTCCTCCCAGGGACTTGTGAGCCTTTTCCCTCGAAGGTCCTCTTCTCTCCTTCCAGTCCTCTCCCCCTGCTGTCTGCAGCCCCTCCCCGGGGAGTTGGTGCTTTCTTTTTCCCTTTTTTTTTTTTTCCAGGGGGAGGGAGGAGAGGAAGGAGGGGGATCAGAGCTGTCCCGGAGGGAAAGCGGTGAGGTTTGAGGAGGGGCAGAAGCAGGGCCGGCAAAGGTTGTACCTTCATAAGGTGGTATGGGGGTTTGGGGTCAAGCCCTGAACATCGTCCTGCTTGAGAATCTGTCAGGGGAAAAAGTCAAGGGGAGCAGAAGGAGGAGCCAGGAGGGCCAGAGGCAGAGAAGAGATGGAGTCTTAGGGGCCAGGGTGAGCGAGGGATCCAGGGCCTAGAGGTGCTTCCTGGGGGCGGGGGAATGCAGCCAGTGTCCCCCTCCCCTTTTCCACCCCAGCTCCAGCCCTGGTCTTGTCTTTTCATCCCTCTTCCCCACGACAGAAGTTGTGGCCCTGGCCATGTCATCGTGTTCCTGTGTCCCCTGCATGTACCCCACCCTCCACCCCTTCCTTTTGCGCAGACCCTATTACAATAAATTTTAAATAAAATCTTGTTTCTGGCTCTGGATTAAATGAATTGCCATCACTAAGCACCTGCCCCCACCCCCAAAGGTTTGTTCTCGGCCAGGTGTCTTATCAGTCCAGCCTTGCTCTGCCCTGTGCGGCTGTGGGGTTCTGGCTCCGCCCTCCCCAGGGGCAGCCTTACTGGCGGCAGCACAGATTTAGGGCGGGGCCAAGGCTGTGGCTGTGGAGAGCAAGTTCCAGGTCTCTGGGGAATTCCCAATCGGGACAGGCCCAGAATAGCCCCTGGAGGTTTGAAGAGGCCCCGTTAGAAACCCAAACAGCTGCCAGACAGGAATGCCGCCATCCCCCGTCCACACCCATGACCGCTGCTCAGCCCCCAGCCGCATCCCTCCCTGCGCGCGTTACATCCCTGAGACCATGGTGGGTGGATGCGGCTGCGGAAAGGCTGGGGAGTCCGAGCCCTAGGACTGAGAGCAGCGAGGTAGAGAATGAAAGCTGCACCTGTCCCTCATTCTGGGCATAGGCCACCCCGTGTTTACACGGGCTCTTCTGCCCAGCCTCTCCTGCCCCTTGGAATTTCCTTTCCTGTCCCCGCTCCGTCCTTTCCAGGGCCCCTTTTTCGAGCCTTCCAGTGCTAGTTTCTGCTGCTCCTTTCTGCAGGGTCCATTCTCTCGAAACCCCACCCTGCTCCTCCTCTGCAGCCTCCCCGTGTCTTGCCCCATCTTCCTTCCCCTCCTCCTGCTCGTAGAGGCGCCTCCACCCGGTCCTGCCTGTCTCACTGGTCCCGTCTCCTCGCAGAACCCTCTCCGTTTTCCCCAACCCCCGTCTCTTCCAGGGATCCCGGTGACCGTTGGCGGGCGGGGCCGGGGACTTAGGAAGGAGGCGGGGGGCCCCGCCTGGAGGCGCGCGTGGGAAGGGGCAGGGAGGGGGCGCGAGTGGTCCACGGGCCGGTTGCCTGGGTAACGCGTGGCTCCCTTGGGGTGGCGGGAGGGGCCGGAGGCTCGCGAGGGGCGGGGGCGGCGCGCGACGGCGGCGGAGCGTAGGGGAGGGGACCGGAGAGGAGGGGATGAGCACACGGGAGGGGAGAGGAGGGGATGAGCACACGGGAGGGGAGAGGAGGGGATGAGCACACGGGAGGGGAGAGGAGGGGATGAGCACACGGGAGGGGAGAGGAGGGAGACCCGCCGCCTCCCTCCCTCCCTAGCTGACTTGCTCTCTCCGGGGCTGCGGCTGCTGCAAAAGCCAGCAGCGGCAGCGGGAGCTGTCCGGAGGCCGGCGTCGAGGTGAGACCCGGGCAGACTGAGGCTGCGGGTAGGAGTGGACCGACCGACGGCCGACGCCGGGCGGGCTGCACGGGAATGCGGGTGTCTAAAGGGCTGGTGGTGCTGGGCGGGCTGAACCCTTGGGAGGAGGCGCCAGCCCACCGAAGGCGAGGGAAGCCCCGGGAGAGGGGCTGACAGGGGATCGGAGGAAATAACCAGGTCCCCCAGGAAGAAGCGGGGGCGTCCTCGCCCTAAACGCGCAGCAAGAAAACCCGCACCGCCTGGGCGCCCAGGGAGGAGGGGAGGATGCGGAGGGAGTGGAATGCGAATGTCGGGTCCTCTGCCCAGTCTGCCTGTCGGAGTGCTGTTTGCACAGCTCGTTAATTTTGGGGTGCTGGGATCTGAGAGTCTGGATCTTGTTGGATGGACCCAGGGAGAGACCTGGAGAAGGTCCTGTTTCCAAAAGGGTTAATCTTCCCCAGGGCTCTCCAAGCAGAATACTTTGAGTAGAGCACTCCTCCCCCAGGGATGTCCCACCCTAAAGCAAAGGAAACCCCAACTTTCTTCCTCTCCCTAGAGGCAGTGCAAAGCTGGCCCTGAGACGGGAATGTGGCCCAACTGGGCCTGCAGTGCTGAACACCCTCTTCCCTCCTCACCCCAAGCCTATCTCCTCCTCTTCCAGGGTTTGCCGCTGTCTCTGCTATTCCATCCTCCCCAAAGGGGCTCTCTCCCCTCTCCCATCTCAAGATGGCAGCCAGCAGCTCTGAGGTCTCTGAGATGAAGGGGGTTGAGGAGAGTCCCGAGGTTCCAGGCAAAGGGCCTGGCCATTCTGAAGCTGAAACTGGCCCTCCCCAGGTCCTAGCAGGGGTACCAGACCAGCCAGAGGCCCCGCAACCAGGCCCAGATACCACTGCAGCCCTTGTGGACTCAGGGCCCAAGGCTGGGTTGGCTCCAGAAACCCCAGAGACCCCCGCTGGGGCCTCAGAAACAGCCCAGGCCACAGACCTCAGCTTAAGCCCAGGAGGGGAATCAAAGGCCAACTGCAGCCCCAAACAGCCATGCCAAGAAACAGTGTCCAAACCAGAAGTGAGCAAAGAGGCCACTGCAGACCAGGGGTCCAGGCTGGAGTCTGCAGCCCCACCTGAACCAGCCCCAGAGCCTGCTCCGCAGCCAGACCCCCAGCCAGATTCCCAGCCCACCCCCAAGCCAGCCATTCAACCAGCGCTCCCTACCCAGGAGGACCCCACCCCTGAGATTCTGTCTGAGAGTGTGGAGGAAAAGCAAGAGAATGGGGCAGTGGTGCCCCTGCAGGCTGGTGATGGGGAAGAGGGCCCAGCCCCTGAGCCTCACTCGCCACCCTCAAAAAAATCCCCCCCAGCTAATGGGGCTCCCCCCCGAGTGCTGCAGCAGCTGGTTGAGGAGGATCGAATGGGAAGGGCGCACAGTGGGCATCCAGGATCTCCCCGAGGTAGCCTGAGCCGCCACCCCAGCTCCCAGCTGGCAGGTCCTGGGGTGGAGGGGGGTGAAGGCACCCAGAAACCTCGGGACTACATCATCCTTGCCATCCTGTCCTGCTTCTGCCCCATGTGGCCTGTCAACATCGTGGCCTTCGCTTATGCTGTCATGGTGAGCCCCATGGGACCCTGGCCCAGGCCTGCTGTGGCTCCCAGCTTCCCGCCAGTGCTGTGACAGAGCCCCAGGAGTAATCATGCCTTCCTTACCCTCTCCTGTCTGCATGGATCCCACCTCCCCAATTCCAGGGCCTTTGTTTGCCTCTCCCTAGGACCTAACCCTCTGGGCCACCACTGCCCTGCCCCTTTGGGTGGGAGGGATATGGAAACACATGTGTGTCACAGCCTCGCTGACCTGTGCCCTCCTCCCCCTGCCCCTCCACTCCTTCCTCCCTTACCCGCCATCCATGGGGCTGGCCTCTCTCTTCTGGATGACTTTTCCACCTGATCCCTTCTGGGCTGGCTTCTCCTGACCCCGGCCATGTGCCTCCACCCCTCGCCCTAATCCCAGTCCCGGAACAGCCTGCAGCAGGGGGACGTGGACGGGGCCCAGCGTCTGGGCCGTGTGGCCAAGCTCTTAAGCATCGTGGCACTGGTGGGGGGAGTCCTCATCATCATCGCCTCCTGCGTCATCAACTTAGGCGGTGAGTGGGGGCTTGGGACAGGCAGGGGAGGAATGGAAGGGTTGGCAAGGGCAGCTTTACTAACCCCTGCCCCTGCTCTCTCCTGTCTGTCCTCCTTACCTCTCCTTTGTCTCTCCTTGTCTCCCCCTCCCCCCTGTCTGTCCTTCCCTCTCCTCTCCCACAGTGTATAAGTGAGGGGCTCTGCCCCACATCCCAAGACTTTTCTTCCTGTTGGGAGCTGCCTTGGGCCCATCCCTCCCCTGGGGGGAGCCCAACTGATGGCCCTGGCCCCCACCCCTAAGGACCAAGGGAGCCTGAGCAGCCTTGTTTACAGCTTCTGTCCTGCTCCTGCATCTTGCCAGGCTCCTCTGCCAACTGTAGGCCTCCCTCATCCCTGCACTGGTTCCAACCTCCCTGCACTTCTGCCTGCATCCCCTCCAGCCTCTTGGCCCCCTATCCCTGCACTTCTGGAAACCTCCCTGCACTCTGGAAACCTCCCTGAACACCTCCCCAACTCTGCGCTCTCAGCCTCCCTGCATCTCTCCTGGCCTCCCTGCACTTCTTCCCGCCTCCCAAATTCTCGGGACCTCCACCCTGGCCTCCTCCCAACTTCCATTGTCTTGGCATCTCTCAACCCTCAGTCCTCTCTTCCTTCCCTTATCATCTCCCCTTTCCTCTCCACGTCCCTCCCCCTTCCTCTTCCTGCCTCCTCATCTCCCTTAAGCATCCTCTTCTCCAACCTCCCGTCACCGTTTACTCTGCAAAAATGACAGCACTTAGATGAGGCTTGGGGGCGGGAAGCAGTGTTGGGAGAGGGCTCCCCAACCCCGGGCTCCGACTGTTCTCTGCTGGGACCACCCAGGGTCGGACACCCAAGGGTGTCTTGCAGGTCGTAGAGCTGGCAAGCCGGGCCTCATGTGGGGACTCGGGCGAGGGTGGCGAGCACTGGTTCCGAACGCACGCAGGGGAGAAGGGAGGGACGCGGCGCTGACCCCTCCAGGTCAGCTGGAGTTGACCCGCCCACCTGGGCTTTTCAACCCCAGTCCACGAGTTTTTTCTTGAAGGTGTCGGGCTAGATTCATTCACGTGCTTCATAACGAAAGAATCCAAAAAAAATAGGACCAAAGCGCCCACTGGCAGGAGCGAGGGCGGGGCGGGGCGCTCTATAATTATTTTCTAAGCTGACGGGGGAGGTTTGTTGCACGCGACAGCCCGCTGAGGAGGCGGGCACCGAGCTACAACGCGGTTCGGATTTGGCGGGGTTTTTTTTCCAAAAAAAAAAAAAAAACTAAAATTCTTAAAAAAAAAAAAAAGGCTATTATCAAACTGATTTCTCCCTTTTTGTATGCCGGATGCTGCATGAGTCTGAAACACCAATAAACGGAGACTGCATGAGACTCGCCTCCAGTCTCGGTTGGTTCCTGCGTTCGTCCCGCCGGCCCGGCGGTGCTGCCTCTCTTCCGGCAGTACCTTATTGGGTGGTATGCGCATGCGCCGTCCCGGTGGCCATCTTTACTGTGGGCTGAAGCCTGGGCGCCTACTCGCGCATGTGCAAGCCTTCCCTCGCTTTCCTGTTCCAAGTAGCCTAGACTAGAGCAGAGCCTCCCGCGCCATTTCTGTGCGCCTGCGTAGTGTGACCCTGCGCAGCCTGGGAGGCGGGTCTTAGCTCCAGGTGCGTACGGCGGCTGACTTGACGTGGCCCACAACTGCGAGGTCTGGGGAGAGGGCGCCGTGTCCAGGTGTGGAGAGAGGCGGCGTGGAAGCGAAGAGTAGCCCGTCCCTCTCTTTCCCCTTTCCCCTTTTCGGAAAGTGGTTTCTGCGGGGCCCGGGAGCGTCGGAGTACCGGACCTCGATCCACGGGGTGGGGTCCTTGGTGGGGACCGAGCGCCCCCTCCCG
>NW_012102476.1:2658512-2659494 GCF_000951045.1 Mandrillus leucophaeus | reverse complement strand
AAAAAAAAAAAAAAAAAAAAGCACAATTACAGATAATTCCTTTTTTTTAAAAAACAACTAGTCATTGATTGTGGAAAATTACAGATAATTTTATCATGTTTCCCA
Source organism: Mandrillus leucophaeus (assembly GCF_000951045.1). Taxonomy (NCBI): domain Eukaryota; kingdom Metazoa; phylum Chordata; class Mammalia; order Primates; family Cercopithecidae; genus Mandrillus; species Mandrillus leucophaeus. Next base: position 2,659,389 of record NW_012102476.1, on the reverse strand, counting down.
TTCCCAGAAGTCCAAGTCCTGGCCTTTCAATATTATCTAGATCCGCATCCCTATACCACCACGTACATCCTCTAATTACACCAGTGACCCCATTTCCCACCCCATATGCCTTCCTAGAATTTACCCTCAGTCGCCTTTTTTTCTTTTCTTTTCTTTTTTCGTTTTTTTTTTTTGGTGGGGGGGAGAGACGGAGTCTTGCTGTGTTGCCCAGACTGGTTGGTCACCAACTCTTGAGCTCAAGTGATCCACCCGCCTCGGTCTCCCAAAGTGCTGAGTTTACAGGCATGAGCCACTGCACCCAGCCTAGAGCCATTCTTTATTTCTCTCTCTTTTACCTGAACATTCACACCAGCAAGTCTTGGTAGCTATAAGATGTACATTTCCAAGTACCTCTGCTACTCTCCACTTTCAACACCACATCCCCATCCAAGCCACTGTCTTTCTTGCTTAGATAGTTACAGTAGCTCTTAACTGGGCTCTCCGCTTCCAGTTTCTGCAATTCAGATGATCGTCTAAAAATGTAAATCGTGTCATTTTTTTTTTTCTTTGTGATGAAGTCTTTCTCTGTTGCTCTGGCTGGAGTGCAGTGGCATGATCTTGGCTCACTGCAATCTCCACCTCCTGGATTCAAGCGTTTCTCCTGCCTCAGCCTCCTGAGTGACTGGGATTATAAGCACACATCACCACGCCTAGCTAATCTTTGTATTTTCTAGTAGAGAGGGGGTTTCACCATGTTGGCCAGGCTGGTCTTGAACTCCTGACCTCAAGTAATCTGCCCACCTTGGCTTCCCAAAGTGCTGGAATTACAGGCGTGAGCCGCTGTGCCCAGCCATAAATGTCACTTTTCTTGTTTTTTTTTTTTTTTTTTTTTTTTTTT
>NW_012102476.1:2656113-2658462 GCF_000951045.1 Mandrillus leucophaeus | reverse complement strand
CCCGGGGACGGGCGGTCTGGCCGCGGCGTCCCCTGCGGGAGCCTGATTGGCTGGAGACGGTCCCGAATCCCCCGGGGAGCCCGATCCCTGGGGGACCCTGGCTTCGGACTCTAGCAGCTGTCATCTCAGGGTCCCTGCCCTAGTGGCCTATGTCCCTTGCTCGGGGCCATGGAGACACTGCGGCCACCACGGCGGCGCCTCTGTCTGAAGAAGGGGAAGTGACCTCCGGCCTCCAGGCTCTGGCCGTGGAGGATACCGGAGGCCCCTCTGCCTCGGCCGGTAAGGCCGAGGACGAGGAGGAAGGAGGCCGAGAGGAGACTGAGCGTGAGGGGTCCGGGGAAGAGGAGGCGCAGGGAGAAGTCCCCAGCGCGGGTAGGGAAGAGCCTGCGGAGGAGGACTCCGATGACTGGTGCGTGCCCTGCAGCGACGAGGAGGTGGAGCTGCCCGCAGATGGGCAGCCCTGGATGCCCCCGCCCTCCGAAATCCAGCGGCTCTATGAACTGCTGGCTGCCCACGGTACCCTGGAGCTGCAGGCCGAGATCCTGCCCCGCCGGCCTCCCACGCCGGAGGCCCAGAGCGAAGAGGAGAGATCCGATGAGGAGCCGGAGGCCAAAGAAGAGGAAGAGGAAAAGTAAAGACACACTCTTACACCTTGTTCCTGGGCTGCTCCCCTGATGGCGGGAGGAAATAAGGAGGGAAAATGTGGGACCCTGGAACCTTTGAAAGTGGAGGGAGGGAAGCCAGCGGGGGAGGAGGAACCGGGCAGGGGAGAAGCACAGGTGTGGGTGGGAGGGAGAACCGCCCTCACCCTTCACTCTGTTCACCTGTCCCAGACCACACATGCCCACGGAATTTGATTTTGATGATGAACCAGTGACACCAAAGGACTCCCTGATTGACCGGAGACGCACCCCAGGTACAAACGAGAGGGGACAGTTGGGGGAGGTGAAGGGCCTGGGCTCAGTTACCCAAGATCGGCTCCCCTAGAGGCCTTTGCTTGCTGCCTCAGCTGCCACACAACTTACAGCTTCAGGAGAGAGTATTCACCCAGTAGCACTATCTTTATGACTTAGATTACTACCTCGTCTTCCTTTTTTTTTTTTTTTTTTTTTTGAGACAGAGTCTAGCCCTCGTCTCCCAGGCTGGAGTGCAATGGCATGATCTCAACTCACTGCAACCTCCGCCTCCCGGGTTCAAGCAGTTCTCCTGCCTCAGCCTCCCGAGTAGCTGGGATTACAGATGCATGCAACCAGGCCAGGTCAATTTTTGTATTTTTAGTAGAGACGGGCTTTCACCATGTTGGCCAGGCTGGTCTCGAACTCCTGACCTTGTGATCCCCCCGCCTCGGCCTCCCAAAGTGCTAGGATTACAGGCATGAGCCAATGTGCCCGGCCTCTCGTATTCCTTTAAGAAACAATTATAATACAAAAAGTTAGCCGGGCATGGTGGCAGGCACCTGTAATCCCAGCTACTCAGGAGGCTGAGGCAGGAGAATCACTTGAGCCCGGGAGGTGGAGGTTGCAGTGACCTGAGATCACACCACTGCACTCCAGCCTGAGCAACAGAGTGAGACTTCGTCTCAAAAAACACAATCACGGCCGGGCGCGGTGGCTCACACCTGTAATCTCAACACTTTGGGAGGCCAGGGTGGGCGGATCATGGTCAGGAGATCCAGACCATCCTGGCTAACATGGTGAAAACCCCATCTCTACTAAAAATACAAAAAATTGGGCCGGGCGCAGTGGCTCACGCCTGTAATCCCAGCACTTTGGGAGGCCGAGGTGGGCAGATCACAAGGTCAGGAGATCGAGACCATCCTGGCGAACACGGTGAAACCCCGTCTCCACTGAAAATACAAAAAAAAAAAATTAGCCAGGCGTGGTGGCGGGCGCCTGTAGTCCCAGCTTCCAGGGAGGCTGAGGCAGGAGAATGGGGTTAACCCGGGAGGCAGTAGAGCTTGCAGTGAGTGGAGATCGTGCCACTGCACTCCAGCCTGGGCGACAGAGCGAGACTCCGTCTCAAAAAAAAAAAAAAAAGAAAAATTAGCCAGACATGGTGGCAGTTGCCTGTGGTCCCAGCTACTCAGGAGGCTGAGGCAGGAGAATGGCATGAACCCGGGAGGAGGAGCTTGCAGTGAGCTGAAATCGCTACTGCACTCCAGCCTGGACAACAGAGCGAGACTCTGTCTCAAAAAAAAAAAAAAAAAAAAGCACAATTACAGATAATTCCTTTTTTTTAAAAAACAACTAGTCATTGATTGTGGAAAATTACAGATAATTTTATCATGTTTCCCATTCCCAGAAGTCCAAGTCCTGGCCTTTCAATATTATCTAGATCCGCATCCCTATA
>NW_012102476.1:2647949-2655248 GCF_000951045.1 Mandrillus leucophaeus | reverse complement strand
AGGCCCGGCTAATTTTTTGTATTTTTAGTAGAGACAGGGTTTCACCATGTTAGCCAGGATGGTCTCGATCTCCTGACCTCGTGATCTGCCCGCCTCAGCCTCCCAAAGTGCTGGGATTACAGGCGTGAGCCACCGTGCCCGGCCTCATGTCACTTTTGGACTTAAAATTTTCCAAGGGATTCCTCTTGCCAGGGAAGAGCATGTCAAAGGAGAATCCAAGCGCTTCTCCCGCCACCTCCAGTTCTCTGCACTTTTTTTTTCTTTTTTTGGAGATGGAGTCTAGCTCTGTCACCAAGGCTGGAATGCAGTAGCGCGATCTCGTCTCATTGCAACCTCCACCTCCCGGGTTCAAACAATTCTCCTGCCTCAGCCTCCCGAGTAGCTGGGATTACGGGCGCCCACCACCACGCCCAGCTATTTTTTGTGTTGGCCAGGCTGGTCTCAAACTCCTGATCTCGTGATTCGTCCACCTTGGCCTCCCAAAGTGCTGGCATTAACAAGCGTGAGCCACCATGCCCGGCCTGCACTCTTCTTTGAACAGAATTCTGTTCTTGTCCTAGGGCCTTTACCCTTGCCATTCGCCTGTCTGGTGTCTCCCTGGTCTTCACATTACCTGTGCCTTCCTGTCATTCAGGATCTTTGCTGCTCACTCTCTCTGAGGTCCAACCCTGAACCTCAGGTCCTCCAAGACAGAGGCCTGGGGACCTGCATGTTTAACCAACTCCCCAAGTGATGAGTGAAGTCCAGGCAGGTGTGGTGCACACCACCTCCATCTGTTCCACGTATCTTACCTTCCCCTTCTCCAGGAAGCTCAGCCCGGAGCCAGAAACGGGAGGCCCGCCTGGACAAAGTGCTGTCGGACATGAAGAGACACAAGAAGCTGGAGGAGCAGATCCTTCGTACTGGGAGAGACCTCTTCAGCCTGGACTCGGAAGACCCCAGCCCTGCCAGCCCCCCACTCCGATCCTCCGGGAGTAGTCTCTTCCCTCGGCAGCGGAAGTACTGACTCCCACTGCTCCTGCCTCTAGGCTGCAGTGTCTGTACCTGCTGGGGCTTGGGCCCTCCTTCCCCAGCCCAGGCACTGAGAAACTTGGGAAGAAGAGAGAAACCTCAAGCTCCCAAACAGCACATTGCAGGAAAGAGGAAGAGAGAGTGTGAGTGTGTGTGTGTGTGTGTTTTCTATTGAACACCTGTAGAGAGAGTGTGTGAGCATGTGTGTGTGTGTGTTTTCTATGGAACACCTATTCGGAGACCTGGACTGAATTTTCTGAGTCTGAAATAAAAGATCCAGAGCTATCATCTCTTAAAAGGAGGGGCTGTAGCTGGAGCTCAACATTTAGGCCCCACTTCAAGGGAGAGGCAGAATTGTATTCACCCAGATTGGAAAATGAATGCCAGATGGGCAGAGGCGCACCTGCCCCATCTCGGGCCCTCCAACCCCTCCCAGTCCCACTCCAGTGCAGGCAGCTGGCTCCGAGGCAGAAACTCATGAGCACGCAGGGAGCAGTGCGCCCTCAGCTGCAGCAGAGGCAGCCCGGAGGATAAAATGAGAACCAGCTGCACGGGCTCTTTAACTCCCAAGCCCCACCCCTGGGCCTGGCCTGCCTTGCCCTGCTGGGAAGTGATCCCGTAGGCTGGGTGAGAGTTCCCCATCCGAGGCGTTGGTTGCAGCTAGCTGCACTTCTAGATGTGAGTACATTGTACTAGCCCCCCAAACCCCAAATCAGGGGCAGATCTTTGTATCCCTCGAGGCTCTCTTTATTCCTGTCTTGCTTTCAAGGGCCTTGCTTCTGCTGGGGCAGGGAAAACATGTCTGAATCAGAGCGGGGAAGGAGGATGGGCGGTGGCTTTGCTTTGGGAGGTTTCACTTTCCAATAGTTGGGGTTTTCTGGGTTTTGAAGTAAAGGCAGATTAACTCACCAACACCATCCCCCAGCCCCCTGCAACTCTCGGGCCCCTCTCTGACTTCAGGGTCCCACATGGGAAATCAGGTGGGGGACCTTACAGGGTCATTGAGACCCCATCTTAGTGCTAGATCGGTGCTTGCTCTACTTGCCTGCACTGTCCTGGGACCTGGGCTCTGACCTGTCACCTTGAGCTCCAAGAATGTGACCTGTCCCCATTCAGGGCCCTTAACTATGACAGATAAGGTTTGTTTCTGCTCCACGCAGGGCTGGGCCAACTGTTGGCCTCCGTCAATCATTCAGGAAGTCATTAGAGTGATTTCCAGAAGGTGTAGAATTTAGTGGCCAAGGTTCTTTCCTTTTTGGGAGGAGAAAGTGAAAACTAGGATGCTCAGCTGGACCCACCAGCCTGAGATTCTGGGGAGCTTAGAGCTGTCCCTTGGGAGTGAAGCACTTGGGGGTGGGGGTGATAGCGAGGCTCATGGCCCCTGTGTTCTCAGCTCTCTGCCTGGGTGGCCCCTGGGTGATGGGGGAAAGGCCGGCTGTCACGTGGGGTATCAGGTGGCTCTCTCAGAAACTCCCTTGGCACACAGCACTGGGTTGGCCCGGGGGTGTGGCTGTTTGGGCAAGACAGCCCTCTGTAGCCTTGAGCAGGTAGGGGGGCCACCTTGAGTGGGTGGCCCAGAGACAGCCTCAGGGCTCCAAGGTAACGGGGTGCTCAGGTTATCTTGGGTGCCGGCTTCCCAGGTTGTGGGGGAGCAGAGGCTGGGCGCTGGCTCAGCTTGTAGGAAACACTCACCTTTGAACTGCCACCCAGGTCCTCTAGTCCTTATTCTCGGCTTAGAATCTTCCTGTTTCTGCCTGAGAAGCCACTGCCTCCTAGTTTGTGGTCTCTACAGTCATACCCAGATTAGACTTCCGGCTCCATCCTTATAACTGTGTCCTCTTGGGCAAGTTTTTTAACTTCCAGGTTCATTGTGAGGATAACATGAGTCAGAGGACACTTAACACTGCCTGGCACAGATTAAGCTCATTGGAAATGGGAGTTGTTACTGGGGGGCGTTTGCCTGGAACACAGGGAAAGAGGCTCTCTCCCGGAAACAGACCCAGTGGGTCAGAAGTGAGGCCTGCAAAAAGCAGCGGGAGCGGGATTAAGAATTCCAGCCCAGGGCTGGGTTCGGTGGCTCAGGCACCCAGCATTTTGGGAGGCCAGGGTGGGAGGATGGCTTGAGGCCAAGAGTTCCATACCAGCCTGAGCAACATGAGACCCTTGTCTCTGTTTTGTATGTGTGTGGTTTTTTGTTTTGTTTTGTTTTTAAAGAATTATAGCTCAGTTCTATGATTAGGCAAGTTTAGAAAATATTAATGAAGATCGGGGTTCTGAAGCCTGGTTCCTGGGTCGCTTCTGATCTAGGAGGTTCTTGCCCCTGGTGACTGATCTTAATTGGCAGGGGTGGGAGGAGGGAGGGAGGACAAGTGGAGGTCTGGGCTGGCTGAGCTGTTCTGTCTCCCCCTCACCTCCCAAAGGCCACCAGGCTGCTCCCCTTCCCACAAAGTGGCCCAGTTAGACTGGAGCTCACAAACAATTTCCTTGGGAAGAATCGTTCCTAAAACTGTGCTGCTTAAAAAAAAAAAAAAAAAAAAAAAAAAAACATGTGAGACAGATTCTCAGTTTCCATTAATGGTCTCCTAAAGGGGGTAAACCAGGAAGCCGCTGGGTGAAAACAGGCTGCTGGCAGTTCCTGAGTCATGTGACCCATTCTCTAAAGACTACAATATTTAAATCAGTGAGAAACTCCGTGAAGTTGTGTCCTTGTTTATACCAAACTTCATGTGCCTTTTCCTGAACCTGAAGCTGTGGGAAGGTCTGGGGGCGGGGCCAGGTCACCGACCTCGCCTCCAACCTCAGGACGGCCTGGAGCAAGAGCCCTGGGGTTGGAGACAAAGGAGGCTGCTTGGACCTGGGTAAGGGAAGGGGCTGGAGGAGAATAAGTGCAATTCCCTGCCCTTGATGAGCAGCCTGCAATTGGAGCTGTGTTTTTGTTTTTGAGACAGAGTCTCTGCTCTTTCCCTCAGGTGGGAGTACGATGGCGCAATCTCAGCTCACTGCAATCTCTGCTCCTGGGTTCAAGCAATTCTCCTGCCTCAGCCTCCTGAGTAGCTGAGACTACAGGTGCCTGTCACCATGTACGGCTAATTTTTGTATTTTTAGTAGAGATGGGGTTTCACCATGTTGACCAGGCTGGTCTCGAACTCCTGAGCTCAGGCGATCCTCCTGCTTCGGCCTCCCAAAGTGCTGGGATTACAGCCACAGCGCCTGGCCTGGAACTGATCTTTATCCTCCTCCCAGTTCCTACTATGCACCAGAAACCTTCCAGTCTCTAATACCTTTGACTTGAAGCAGTCACTTTTTTTCTTTTTTTTTTTTTTTTTTTTGAGATGGCCTCACTCTTGCTCAGGCTAGAGTGCATTCCTGTGCTCCATTTATGGCTCACTGCAGCCTTGATCTCCCAGGCACAGGCAATCCTCCCACCTCAGCCTCCGAAGTAGCAGGGACCACAGGTGTGCACCACCACACCTAGCTAATATTTTTTATGATTTTTGTAGAGACAGGGTCTCGCTATGTTGCCCAGGCTGGTCTTGAACTCCTGGCCTCAAGTGATCCATCTCAGCCTCCCAAAGTGCTGGGATTACAGGTGGGAGCCACCAAGCCTGGTCAACAGTCACTTTTATTCTCACTTCACTGGAGAGGAAGGCTCAGAGGCTAGTAAGTGGCCCAGGAGCATGCTGGCAGTGATAAAACCTGCTGGAGTGACATTTTCCCACTGGCTCTCAATCCCGGATATACATTAAGAGTCAGAGGGAGAACTTTTTAAAATAGCAATGCATGAACCTCACCCGGACCAATTAAACAGAATCACCGGAGACGGGTAGCTTTAAAAAAGATCTCCAGAAGGCCGAGCGCCTGTTATCCTAGCCCTTTGGGAGGCCAAAGTGGGTGGATCACTTGAGGTCAGGAGTTTGAGACCAGCCTGTCCAAAATGGCGAAACCCTGTCGACTAAAAAAGTACAAAGTTACCCGGGTGTGATGGGGTGTGGTGACATACGCCTGTAATCCCAGCTACTTGGGAGGCAGAGGCAGGAGAATTGCTTAACTCGGGAGGCAGAGGTTGCAGTGAGCCAAGATGGCACAATTGCACTCCAGTCTGGGCAACAAGAGCAAAACTCCATCTCAAAAAAAAAAAACAAAAAAAAGATTTCCAGATGACCAGTGTGTAGCCTGGGCCAAGAGTCTCTGCTTTAGACCAGAGTTGCTCAGACTTTAATGTATGTGCAAGTCATTGAGGGTCGAGTTAAAATGCCGATGGATTCAGTGGCTCTGGGGTGGGGCCGGAGGCTGCATTGCTAACAAGCCTCCAGGTGGTGCCACTCTGCTCACTGCAGACTTGGTAGCAGTGTGGTCACTTGGTCAATTGCTATTTAAGACTCACTAGTGGCCGCAAGTGGTGGTTCACACCTGTAATCCTAGGACTTTGGGAGGCCGAGGCAGGCAGATTGCCTGAGCTTAGGAGTTTGAGACCACCCTGGGCTGAAACCCCATCTCTACTAAAATACAAAAAATTAGCCAGGCTTGGTGGCATGTGCCTGTAATTCCAGCTACTCGGGAGGCTGAGGCATGAGAATTGCTTGAACCTGGGAGGTAGGTGGACGTTGCAGTGAGCCAAGATTGTGTCACTTCACTCCGGCCTGGGCGACAGAGTGAGACTGTCTCCAAAAAACAAAAAACTCAGTATATCAGCTACTCACAGTTGACCCTGAAGATCTCTGGGAAGTAGTGACTCATGACTCGTTTATTAAGTTTTGCTGTAGCAGAAGTTTACTTTTGAGCCAAGAGTCTGTGACCCGGTCTCCCTCCTCCCCGCCTTTTTTTTTTTTCTCTCTTTCTTTAAAGAGATGGGGCCTTGCTATGTTGCCCAAACCGGTCTTGAACTCCTGGCCTCAAGCCATCCTCGCGCCCTCGGCCTCCCAAAGTGTTGGGATGACAGGTGTGAGCCACCTCTCTCAGGCAAAAGCCCCTCTTTTAACTAGACAATGAACCTGGTTTCTGCTTTGGACAGGCTATTTAGTTCCTGTCCATTTACCCTCATGGTGGGAGAGACCCCGGTGGGATTTGGGGTGAAAGTTGGCTGTGGTTCTTGCAGGAGCCTCATGACCCCTGAGGGAGGTGTGATCAGGCAAGACTGGGCATCTATACTGAGAGCCGACTAGGGCAGGTCTCAGAAGCAGGGACTGAAGGAAGATGGGTGGATGAGTGGATCTGGGGAGCAGGGACCAAGCCTGAGGGCTGGGCAGAGCTTTCCAAAGGTCAACACAATCCTTGCTATTGTCTTTTGAGGGCCCTGATCTATTTTAAGTAAAATGCTCTAACTGCGCATGTCATCTGGAAGGAAACCACAAAAACCTCAATCTGAGACTTGTCACCAACATGCTGCCTGAGTCAAAGGGTTTCCCTGGCTCACCTCCATGAATGGCGAGGGTAGAAGGCAAGACCTGTCCTGGGTGAACCTGGCGGGTGGTCTAGGCGGAAGGCCCAGGTTTAGGGCATGGCAGGTGGGTGGTCAGGGAGGTGAGGTGGGGTCCTGGTGCTGATGCAGGGGCAGTTGCTGAGGGCTTGGCCTCAGAACAAGCCAGGAGTCCAGCCGTGAGGATGACTCTTGCTGAGTCACTGAGCCGGGCGAGGCATTCAGCCCACCTGATTGGGTCCAGCTGGGGCAGCAGATGGTGGAGAGGCCTCAGCTGTGGGGGGCGTGGTGGGGATCATCCATCGATGAGCCAATGGAGGGCGTTCCCAGAGCCTGCTTCCAACCTTGCACAGCTTTCTAGAGTTCAAATCTTCCCGGGGGGCCTCAGAGCCCTGTCCATACCTCCGCTTACAGCCCCAGCCCTTCCTCTTCTCCCATCTGGTTTCCTGGCCAGGTTTAGGCCCTGCAGAGAACCCTCCAAGGGAGCAGTGGAAAAAGCTTCACCTGGCAGTAAAAGCCCTACTTGCTGTTCCATCCCTGCAGCTGGGGTGAAACAAGACTTGCCACTGACCAGTAAATAACTGAGGCTTAAACCAGCATGCCAGGTCAGGCAGGGAGCCCCGGCACTGGTTATATTCCCCAGATCCCTCACTGGATAGGAAAGTTGGGCCTCAGGCACTCTTCCTCCTCTGCAGTCAGAGTGCAGATTAAGAGCCAGGCTCTGTTCTGAGTGCTTTATGTGCTAACTCGGTTGATGATGATATCCATTCTCATTTTGTAGATGAGGAAACAGGCACAGGGTGGTCAAGGGACTTGTTCAAATCACTGATCCCATAAGGTTGAGAACCAGTAGATGAGGAAACAGGCACAGG
>NW_012102476.1:2643991-2647004 GCF_000951045.1 Mandrillus leucophaeus | reverse complement strand
AAAAAAAAAAAAAAAATCCAGATCTAGGAGTCCCAGCCCTCTGGACTTTCCAGAACAGGGCCCTGTATTGTGGAGTAACTGGGGGGTAGAATCAAAGGTAAGCAGGATGGGGCAATAGGAAGAAAAGACAAGGTCCCCATAAGAGTGGCAAGAGGAACAGAGCCAGGAGATCGGAAAGCAAACCCCTGTATTCCCAAACCGCAGAAGAGGTTAGACAAGCCACCCTCCTCCGAGCCAAGGGAAAGTAACTTTGAGCAAAAATGAGCAACAGAAAAGTATCAAGGTCAGATCCCATACAAAGTTGCAAGATGAAAGAATGAGCAGCAGAATAACCTCCCTGTGATGTGGGAAGTGTGCCAGGAAAACGAACCCATTCTGTAACCTCTTTCAGAATGAGGCAAGGCAGTGAGGAAACTATATAAAAACATGAAAACAGCCGATCAGAGCTGTAGGCCGGGGCAGTCTGGGTCGGAATGGGTGCCCCGAACCACGGGACCGTGAGGCCTCTCTAGAAAGACAGGACCAGGCATTCCACCAGGGTTCTAGTCCCGACAGTACCACTAACTTGCTTGTGGCCTTGAAGGATTCATTGTCCCTGTCTGGGTCTCAACTATTGAGAGCTCCACTGTCCCATATGGGATCAACCAGCCATATTTGGCAATTTAAATTAAAATTAGCTGGGTATGGTAGCTCACACCTCTAATCCCAGCACTTTACGAGGCTGAGGCGGGAGGATTGCTTGAGCCCAGGAGTTCGAGACCAGCCTAGGCAACATAGCAGCACCTTGTCTCTGTAAAAGAAATGAAAAAATTAGCTAGGCGTGGTGGCACGTGCCTGTAATCCCAGCTACTCAGGAGGCTAAGGTGGGAGGATCGCTTGAGTCTAGAGGTTGAGGCTGCAATGGGCCATGATTGTGCCACTGTACTCCTGCCTGGGCAACAGAACAAGACCTTGTCTCAAAAAATAATTTTAAAATTTAGTTCATCAGATGCAGTAGCCACATTTTATTTATTTTATTTTTTTCCGAGACAGAGTTTTGCTCTGTCACCCAGAACTGGAGTGCAATGGCGAGATCTTGGCTCACTGCAACCTCTGCCTCCCGGGTTCCAGCAATTCTCCTGCCTCAGCCTCCCAAGTAGCTGGATTACAGGCATGTGCCACCACGCCCAGCTAATTTTTGTATTTTTAGTAGAGACAGGGTTTCTCCATGTTGGCCAGGCTGGTTTCAAACTCCTGACCTCGTGATCTGCCTGCCTCAGCCTCCCAAAGTGCTGAGATTACAGGCATGAGCCAGCATGCCTGGCCACTAGCCACATTTTAAGTGTTCAGGAGCCAGGTGTGGATGTGGCTAGTCCAAAGACAGCACAGATTTAGAATATTCCCCATCATTGTAGAAAGATTTAGAATATTCCTCATCAGTGGACACTGCTGAGTTAAAGGGGTTTTGTTGTTGTTGTTGTTGTTGTTTTGAGATGGAGTCTCGCTCTGTTGTCCAGGCTGGAGTGCAATAGCACGATCTCTGCTCACTGCAACCTCTGCCTCCCAGGTTCAAGCAATCCTCCTGTCTCAGCCCCACTAGTAGCTGGGAATACAGGCACCCACCCCCATGACCGGCTAATTTTTATATTTTTAGTACAGACAGGGTTTTGCCATGTTGGCCAGGCTGGGTCTTGAACTCCTGACCTCAGGTGATCAACCTGCCTTGGCCTCCCAAAGTGCTGGGATTACAGGCGTGAGCCACCATGCCCAGCCAAGTTAAAGGGTTTTTAAACAATAGCCGGGCAGTGCAGTGGCGTGGCTGTAAGTAAGGCAGCAGGGGGTGGTGGGGACTGTGGTAGGTGGGAAAGCTTGTATTCCATCTAAATGGGGCAGCTGCTGCTTGACTGTAGGCTGTATTGCTGGTCTTCTAATTCTTCAAGTGAAGCAGGAATTGGGATTTTGTGAAGACTCACAATTTCTAAACAAAAAGTTGAAATTTTATAGATTGTGAGGCTCAAGTGTAACTCCTCTTGGGCTGTATCCAGCCTTGATTCTGTAATTTATGGCTCCTGCCTGTTTGTCCTCGGCCAGGCCACTCCCTTCTTCCCCTCACTTGTATTTTTCACCTGGGGTTGGAGGCCGGGTAGATGGTAGAGTTGATGAGGAGCTACTTTTTTTTTTTTTTTTTTTTTTAAGACAGAGTCTTGGTCTGCCTCCCATAATGCTGGGATTACAGGCATGAGCCACTGCACCTGTCCTAGCCAGACATTTTTGAGGCCACCACCAGACAAAAGAGGCTCCTCATCGGCCAGGTGTGATGGCCCACGCCTGTAATCCCAGCACTTTGGAAGGCAGAGGCAAGAGGATTGCTTGAGGCCAGGAGTTCGAGACCAGCCTGGGCAACATAATGAGAACTAGCCTCCCAAAGTGCTGAGATTACAGGCATGAGCCAGCATGCCCCTGTCTCTTATACACATCTAGATGTGTATAAGAGACAGCCATAAGGTTGAGAACCAGTAGATGAGGAAACAGGCACAGGGTGGTCAAGGGACTTGTTCAAATCACTGATCCCATAAGGTTGAGAACCAAGATCCAGGCATCCTGGCTGGGCGTGGTGGCTCCACCTGTAATCCCAGTGCTTTGGGAAGCTAAGGCTGGATGATTGCTTAAGGCTGGGATTTTGAGACCAGCTTGGACAACAGAGACCTTATACCCACAAAAAGTTAAAAATTAGCTAGGCGTGGCGGTACATACCTACAGTCCCAGCTACTCAAGAGGCTGAGATGGGAGGATCCCTTGAGCTGAGGAGTTCAAGGCTGCACAGTGAGCTGTGATCACTGCACTCCAGCCTGGGCAACAAAATAAGACCTTGTGTGAAAAAAAAAAAAAAAAAAAAAAAAATGGGGCCGAGCGCAGTGGCTCATGCCTGTAATCCCAGCACTTTGGGAGGCAGAGCCAGGTGGATCACAAGGTCAAGAGATTGAGACCATCCTGGTCAACATGGTGAAACCATGTCTCTACTAAAAAAAAAAAA
>NW_012102476.1:2633880-2638421 GCF_000951045.1 Mandrillus leucophaeus | reverse complement strand
AAAAAAAAAAAAAAAAAGCCAGACATGGTGGCATGCACCAGTAGTCTCAGCTACCCAGGAGGCTGAGGCATGGCTTTTGTGAGCTATGATCGCACCACTGCACTCCAGCCTGGGTGACTCCGTCTCAAAAAAAAAAAAAAAAGTCTGACCTGAGTCTCTTAAGGATGAGGCCCTAGAGCACCTAGTAAACTTGGTCCCATTTGTGTGACTCAAAGGGACTTGTCCAAAGTCCAAGGGGTGGTGGGGGCAAGGGTGGGGCTTAGGTAGGGCATATAACATTCCTGAACAGGCCAAGCACTGGGTGAAACCACTCAGGATTCAGAAGCAGGTGGGATGGGGTGGTTGGAACATGATAATCAATCATCCCCCTTCTCCTTCCTTTCCACCCCACCCTTGCTCACAACTGTAGGAGCTAAGGGTGGGAGAGAACTGGGGAGGAGGCGGCCAGAGTGATTTGCAGTGTTACTAATGCAGCTGGTTCTATGGAAGCCTCAGTTCTGTCTGGGATCCCTTTCATGAGCAGTGGACTAGGTCTTCACATTCAGCCCAGGATTAGTACAGCATAAGAACGGGGGAGGAGCATAGACACAGCTCATGCAAACATCCCTTTTGTTTGTTTATGGCTGAATCCTAGCCAATTGACTACCTGAGGCATACAGATATTCTCTGGCTGTGGGCTGACATTTGAATACAGCTGGGGCCTCAGGATTCTCTGAAATAAAGGGCTGCCTCCCTCTGGAGGAGCCAGGCAGCTCCTCGGAGCAGCTGCCCATTGCGTGCTGGACAAGGCCATGTCACTGCCTCCATGGCTCCCCAGTCTCCCAGCTTGCTGTATCTCTCCACCTTAGAGACCGGGAGTGCCTTGATCTGAAGCTCTTTGCAGTGCTGGTGGCAGTGTAGGGGAAAGTAGTTGATGGGAGCAAGGGAAAGGAATTGGCAAGGAACCCTGGGCCTCTGGCTCACTGCATCAAGCCGTTCTTTATGGTCAGGATGGGCTGTGTCGTCTTGGGTGGGGTGAAGACAGGGAGCGGTGGGCATGTGGATGCGGACAGGGAAGGGTGCAGTGACCTGGCTGGAGGAGGTAGGGCCGTATCCCACCCAGAGCCTGTCTCCAGACTCATGACTGCCCCATCCCAGGCTCCCTGGGTTCATCCTGTGTCCTCTTCCCCACCTACCAGTCATCTTCTGGTGAGCCCTGGGCTTAGGAGTCACCATGGCAACTGAAGAGTTCATCATCCGCATCCCCCCATACCACTATATCCATGTGCTGGACCAGAACAGCAACGTGTCCCGTGTGGAGGTCGGGCCAAAGACCTACATCCGGCAGGACAATGAGAGGTGGGTGTGGGGGCTGGGCTGTGGGGGAGCCTTAGGGATGTGGGGACCCATTGGTCTGGCTGGCATGATGGTCCTTTTCCTCCTCCCTGTTCCCAAGCAGGAATGGTCCTCGCTTGGGTGATAGAGAGGTTTCTCTCTTATTTGGTGTCCCCTTTGGTAGTGGGAGACCTGGTCCCAGGTCCCCACACCTCTTCTCATCTTCCTGCAGGGTACTGTTTGCCCCTATGCGCATGGTGACCGTCCCCCCACGTCACTACTGCACAGTGGCCAACCCTGTGTCTCGGGATGCCCAGGGCTTGGTGCTGTTTGATGTCACAGGGCAAGTTCGGCTTCGCCACGCTGACCTCGAGATCCGGCTGGCCCAGGACCCCTTCCCCCTGTACCCAGGGGAGGTGCTGGAAAAGGTACCTGGCTTCCCCTCTCCCTGTGCCCCATCCTGCCTGTCCTCCACCTGCCTTGGGCTCTGTACTGCTGCCGCCGCCGCCTTCTTTTTTTTTGGTGGGGGGGGGTGCAGAATTTCGCTGTTGTCGCCCAGGCTGGAGTGCAGTGGCATAATCTTGGCTCACTGGAAGCTCCACCTCCCGGGTTCAAGTAATTTTACTGCCTCAGCCTCCCAAGTAGCTGGGATTACAGGTACCCACCACCACGCCCGGCTAATTTTTGTATTTTTCGTAGAGACGGGGTTTCACCATGTTGGCCAGTCTGATCTCGAACTCCTGACCCCAGGTGATCTGCCCGCCTCAGCCTCCCAAAGTGCCGGGATTACAGGCATGAGCCACTGTGCTCAGCCTGTACTGTTTTCTAAAGGGAAAACAAACCAGGGCAGTGGGAGGGGTGGGGAGAGAGATTTGCTGGCTCTCACCAAGGGTGGAATTGACTCACTGTACTTCCACTCACCTCCAGCCACCCCCGTCCTCCACACATGCCCCAAACACACCTGCCTCTTTTCTGAGAACTATTGGTCCATCTCACCTGCTAATCTCCCAGGCTCCAGAGCCTACCAGAAGTGCCCAGTCTGGCATTAAATGGCATGTGCCAAGATTAAGCAGTTCATTCACCCAGTGCCAGACACTGGTGGGCAGTGCCAAAGCAGCAGTGACAAGCCCAGGCCCCGGGCTGTGCCTATTCTAGGAGAAGCCATCGCAGGCCTGAACCTACAGCCAGGCTCTTGTCCCTCTTGGTCTCAGGCCTGGGCCTGAGCAGGTGGACGTCCCATCTTCATTCCCTTACGTATTCTTCTACCTTTACCTTCTGGCCATTTAATGGTTTTTTTTTTTTACTGACTTTAATGATCAGTGCTGCTTGATCCTGAAAGCATAATAGCAGGACATGGGGAACTTTTAGAGACATTCATGTCCACTTAGGTGCAGACAGTTTGGGGGAAGTGTGTGGGTAGAGAGAAAATGAAGAATGATTAAGACAATAACCCTTAAGGCTGTCTCTTATACACATCTAGATGTGTATAAGAGACAGGTATGTTATCGCCTTGCTGGAACTTAAATTCATGATACGTTCTCTCCACCACAACCAGGGTGCCCTGCAGGAAGGAGATGAGCAGGGAAAGGCTCTCTGAGCAGCGAGCCTCCAGCCCTGCTCGCCATCCAGTGTGTGGCCAGCGGGTGGAGTGGAGTTGCTCTGCTCACTCATTCAGCCCAGGACCAGCCTCATCAGAGTCGGGCACGGTGGGCAGGCTTCACTCAAAACCAGAGTTCAAGTCTTGACTCAGTTTCTCACTAGCTGTGTGACCTTGGTCATGTCTCCTGATCATTTATTTATTTATTTATTTACTTATTTATTTATTTATTTTATTTATGAGACAGGGTCTTGCTCTGCCACCCGGGCTGGAGTGCAGTGGTGCAATCATAGCTCACTGAAGCCTTAACCTCCTGGGCTCAAGCAATCCTCCCACCTCAGCCTCCAGAGTAGCTGGGACTACAGGTGTGCGCCGCCACCATGCCTGGATAAATTTTTTTTTTTTCAGAGATGGGGTCTTGCTATGTTGTCCAGGCTGGTTCTTGAATGAGGTCAAGCGATCCTCTTACCTCAGCCTCCCAAAGTGCTGGGATGAGTGGTGTGAGCCACTGTGCCCGGCCTCCACCCCAGTCTTATTTCAGGACATACAGAGATGGATGCTGTGGACCCGCCTCCAGAGCATCAGGCTTGGGGGGGTCACAGTACTGATTGTTCTGTGTCCCCACTTTCTTCCCCACTAGGACATCACACCCCTGCAAGTGGTTCTGCCCAACACTGCCCTCCATCTAAAGGCGCTGCTTGATTTTGAGGATAAAGATGGAGACAAGGTGGTGGCAGGAGACGAGTGGCTTTTCGAGGGACCTGGTAAGTTCTGTCTCCATAGGGCTCCCTGCCTTCCTGCCATAGCCCTGATACCTTCTGACCATTACCTTCCTTCCCCAGGCACGTACATCCCCCGGAAGGAAGTGGAGGTTGTGGAGATCATTCAGGCCACCATCATCAGGCAGAACCAGGCTCTGCGACTGAGGGCCCGCAAGGAGTGTTGGGACCGGGACGGCAAGGAGAGGGTGACAGGTGGGTTCACCAAGAGGCGATGATGGTGGGGTGGGCAGGGGGGGCCCCCACTGCAGGGGAAGCAGGGGAAGGTTGGGGAAAGCCTCCTGTAGTCTCAGAGAGGTGCTTTCCTGGTATCTTTTGAAAGCTGTTGAGGGCCACCCACTGTCCTCCTTTTGCCACCGCCACTTCATGCTGTTTCCACTTGGTTTGGAAAATGTGACCATGACCATGAGGATGTGGCTTTTCCTTCCCCCACCTTCACCATGAGCTATGGGCAGTGGCCATGTCTTATCTGATTCTGGATCAACAAAGTAGATATTCAAATACAGCTGACAAATGTAGGCCAATAGGTATAGTGGCTCACACCTGTCATCCCAGCACTTTGCCAAGGTGGGTGGATCGTCTGAGCCCAGGAGCTCAAGACCAGCCTGAGCAACACAGTGAGACCCCCTCTCTACAAAGAGTTTAAAAATTAGCCGGGTGTTGTGATACTCACCTGTGGTCCCAGCTACTCAGAAAGCTAAAGAGGGAGGACTGCTTGAGCCCAGGAGTGCAGGCTGCAGTGAGCTGTGCTCGCACCACTGCACTCCATCCTGGGCAACAGAGGTACTACCTCGAGGTACTACCATTACCACTTTCTATATATTAACACTGGGATACAGAATGCAGGTTGC
>NW_012102476.1:2630183-2633090 GCF_000951045.1 Mandrillus leucophaeus | reverse complement strand
AGCCGGGCGAGGTGGCGGGCACCTGTAGTCCCAGCTACTCGGGAGGCTGAGGCAGGAGAATGGCGTGAACCCAGGAGGCGGAGCTTGCAGTGAACCGAGATAGCACCACTGCACTCTGGCCTGGAGACAAAGCGAGACTCCGTCTCAAAAAAAAAAAAAAAGGACTAAAAGAACTGCAATCATGACCTTGAGCCTGGGGTCAGTGGTGTCTTTTTGCCTATGAAATCTGTCAATCCCGTGTCTAGGCTGTGGGGGAGGGCAGGTGGGGAGCAGGCTGGAGGACTCTTGTCCCTTACCCTCCACTCTTGGCCCAGGGGAAGAATGGCTGGTCACCACAGTGGGGGCATACCTCCCAGCGGTGTTTGAGGAGGTTCTGGATTTGGTGGATGCCGTCATCCTTACGGAAAAGGTTGGTGCTTTTGGAGCTGTGGTTTAAGGGACCTGGGGCTAGGGAACCCTCTGAGTGACAGAGAATGGTGGCAGAATGGCATGAGAGTGAAAGAGAAGCAATAATTTTAGGGTCACTTAAAAAAAAATGCAGAGATCAGATTGCCTGAGGAGTATTCTGGATCATCTGAAGAGTTAAATAGTCTTTCTGGGGCCGGGTGCAGTGGCTCACATCTGTAATCTCAACAATTTGGAAGGCTGAGGCAGGAGGATCACTTGAGATCAGGGGTCTGAGACCAGCCTGAGCAACATAGAATTCATCTCTACCAAAAATTTAAAAATTAGCTGGGTGTAGTGGAGCATGCCTGTAGTCCCAGTTACTCCAGAGGCTGAGGCAGGAGAATCGCTTGAAACCCAGAGGCGGAGGTTGCAGTGAGCCATGATCATGCCACTGCACTCCAGCCTGGGGAACAGAGCAAGACCCTGTCTCAAAAAAAAGTCAGCCGGGCACGGTGGCTCACGCCTGTAATCCCAGCACTTTGGGAGGCTGAGGCCGGAGGATCACCTGAGGTCAGGAGCTGGAGACAAGTCTGGCCAACATGGTGAAACCCCATCTCTACTAAAATTACAAAAATTAGCTGGGTGTGGTGTCATGTGCCTGTAATCTCAGCTGCTCAGGAGGCTGAGGCAGGAGAATCGCTTGAACCCAGGAGGTGGAAGTTGCAGTGAGCTGATGTCGCACCATTGCACTCCAGCCTGGGCAACAAGAGCGAGACTCCGACTCAAAAAAATCCCTGGATTGGTAGAAATTGTCCCTGAGACCTGGGAGCATTGGGAGAGTTTGGTGGCCAATCTGGCTCGCAGATCCCTGAAGCTGGAGGCAGGTCACTCAAATACCCAACACCTTGCTCTGCAGACAGCCCTGCACCTCCGGGCTCGGCGGAACTTCCGGGACTTCCGGGGAGTGTCCCGCCGCACTGGGGAGGAGTGGCTGGTGACGGTGCAGGACACGGAGGCCCACGTGCCAGATGTCCACGAGGAGGTGCTGGGAGTTGTGCCCATCACCACCCTGGGCCCCCACAACTACTGTGTGATTCTCGACCCTGTCGGACCAGATGGCAAGAATCAGCTGGGGCAGAAGCGTGTGGTCAAGGTGAGGTCCCTACACCCCCTACAGAGGACTGTCCTGGGAGATGTATGCCCTCTAGTGGCAGGAGGCCCTCTGCCCTCTCTCCCTTCTCTCCTCCAGAGGCACGTTCTGGGAATACCTTCTGTGCCTTTACACGCTTAGTTCTTACACGCCTGAGACACTGGCCCATTTGGTTCCTGGCAGCCTCTAACTTACCCCTCAGACCTGAAGTTAATTCCCCTTCTGGGAAGGTCTCCTGGCTACCCTCTGCCTGAGACTCTGAAACTCTCTCTGATACAGTCATGTGCCACTTAATGTGGGGATACAGTCTGAGAAATGGTCCTTAGATGATTTTGTCTTTGTGCAAAAGAGTGCACTTATGCAAACCTAGATGGCACAGCCTACTATCACCTAAGCTAGATGGTGTAGCCTGCTCCTAGGCTGCCAACCTGCGCAGCATGTGACTGTCCTGAATACTGCAGGCAGCTGAACACGATGGTAAGTACTTACGTATCTAGCCATAGAAAAGGTAAGAAAAACAGTATGAAAGCTTCATTATCGGCCAGCAAGTGGCTCACGCCTGTAATCCCAGCACTTTGGGAGGCCAAGGCACGTGGATCACTTGCGGTCAAGAGTTCAAGACCAGCCTGGTCAACGTGGGGAAACCCTGTTTCTACTAAAAATATAAAAATTAGCCAGGTGTGGTTGTGGGTACCTGTAATTCCAGTTACTCGGGAGGCTGAGGCACAAGAATCACTTGAACCCCGGAGATCAAGCCTGCAGTGAGCCAAGATCGTGCCACTGTACTCCAACCTGGGCGACAGAGTGAGATTATCTAAAAAAAAAAAAAAAAAAAAAAAAAAAAAAGAGCTCCATTATAATCTTACGGGACCACCATGTGCAGTCTGTAGTGGACTGAACCATCACGCAGTGACTATACTTCACATCTTTTATATTCTGGTGTGCACTTTGCTTTGTCATCTTTCGTAAAACAAACCTCTTGGTTTACCCTCTCCCACCCCCTACCTCATCCCCTCTCTGAACTAGATGTGGGAATACCAGGAGTTGCCAAACTCATTCTGTAAAGGGGGCTGGATGGTAGATATTCCGGGCTCTGTGAGTCATCGTTTCTGTGGAAGTTCTTCAACTCTGCTGTTATGTCAGGAAAGCAGCATGGGCAGTACGTAAACAAGTGAGTACTGCCATGTTTCTGGAATATTTTATTTGCAAAAACAGGAGGCAGAAAAAGTAGAAATAGGCCAGGCACGGTGGCTTACACCTGTAATCCCAGCACTTTGTGAGTCCAATGCGGGTGGATCACTTGAGATCAGGAGTTGGAAACCATCCTGGCCAACATGGCGAAACCCCTTCTGTACTAAAAATACAAAAAA
>NW_012102476.1:2622039-2629243 GCF_000951045.1 Mandrillus leucophaeus | reverse complement strand
AAAATATACAAAAATCTAGCCGGGCGAGGTGGCGGGCGCCTGTAGTCCCAGCTACTCGGGAGGCTGAGGCAGGAGAATGGCGTAAACCTGGGAGGTGGAGCTTGCAGTGAGCTGAGATCTGGCCACTGCACTCCAGCCTGGGCGACAGAGGAAGACTCCGCCTCAAAAAAAAAAAAAAAGCCAGACATCAAAGACCACATATTGCATGATTCCATTTATATGAAATGTCCGGAATAGGTAAACACATAAAATAGACTAGTGATGGGTGGGGTGGGTGGGGAGTAGAAGTAACTTCTAGGTACAGGATTTCTTTTCAGGGTGATGATGAAAATATTCTAGACTTAACATAGTAGTGATGGTTGGACAGCTCTGAGTATACTAAAACAACTGAATTGTGAATTGTATACTCTAGGTGGGAAAATTTCATATGTGGATTATATCTCAATAAAATTAAAAAAAAAAAAAAACAGGCAGTGGTGGGCATGGTGGCCCACGTTTATAATCCCAGCACTTTGGGAAGTTGAGGTGGGCAGATCGCTTGAGTCCAGGACTTTGAGACCAGCCTAGGCAACATGGCAAAACCCCATCATCTACGAAGCACACAAAAACTAGCTGGGTGTGGTGACGCGCATCTGTAGTCCCAGCTCTTCGGGAGGCTGTGCTGGGAGGATTGCTCGAGCCTGGAAGGTTGAGGCTGCAGAGAGCTGAGATCATACCACTGCACTCCAGCCTGGCCAATAGAGCAAGACTGTCTCAAAAAAAAAAAAAAAAGGCAGAATCCAGATTTGGCCTGAAAACCAGAGTTTGTCGAGCCCTAGGTTACACCATCTCTAGAAAACAAAGCCTGGGAGAAAGAAGAAAAAACAGGTTGATTTTTTTTTTTAATGGTTTAGCTTGCGTGGATCCAGGTCCTGACAGTTTATGGAATCTTTCAAGGACACGTTTGAGCAGATGAGATTCGGCAGACGTTTGTGTAGAGCCTCACAGTCCAGACGGTGCCTCACTGTATTATGATGTGGGGGTGGTGGCGGGCTTCTGGGGCTCCTGTCCTCCACACAGGCCTGAGACAGCGCGGGGCTGGGGAGGTGCCATCGGAGGCACCCGCAACCCTAAAGGCCCTGCCCCTAACCGCACGTCTCCCCACTAGGGAGAGAAGTCTTTCTTCCTCCAGCCGGGAGAGCAGCTGGAACAAGGCATCCAGGATGTATACGTGCTGTCGGAGCAGCAAGGGCTGCTACTGAGGGCCCTGCAGCCCCTGGAGGAGGGGGAGGATGAAGAGAAGGTCTCACACCAGGCTGGGGACCACTGGCTCATCCGTGGACCCCTGGAGTATGTGCCATCTGCCAAGGTGGAGGTGGTGGAGGAGCGCCAGGCCATCCCTCTAGATGAGAACGAGGGCATCTATGTGCAGGATGTCAAGACTGGAAAGGTAATGGCTGGGGGTGGGTGGTGGTGCTGCCACGTGGCCTTGGCCTTGGTGGTAGCTTTTTCTGGGTGTGTGGGAGAGGTGGGCAGGGACTTCAGCAGCATGGAGAGCCACATCAGGTCGGCTGTCTGGTTGGGGGAAGGTACTATGTGGAGTGTTTGCCATCCTGCCTTAAATATCTCATTTGAAATGTTAGAACCGACCGGGTGCAGTGGCTCAAGCCTGTAATCTCAGCACTTTGGGAGGCTGAGGCGGGCGAATCACCTGAGGGCAGGAGTTCAAGACTAGCCTGGCCAACATGGTGAAACCCTGTCTCTACTAAAAATACAAACATTAGCCAGGCGTGGTGGTGGTCTGAGTAGTCCCAGATACTTGGGAGGCTGAGACAGGAGAATTGCTTGAGCTGGGAGACAGAGGTTGCAGTGAGCCAAGATCACACCACTGCACTTCAGCCAGGGCGACAGAGTGAGACTCCATCTCAAAAAAAAATATTAGAACCTCCACTAAGAGGACAAGCGGGGGTTTAGGATGGGGACCCTGTCCCACAGCAGACCTGGTTCCCAGCATATAAAGGTCTGATGGGGTGGCCAGGGAATAGGAAGGACCTCCTCCCTCGTGCCCATATCCCACTGGAATCTTTCATTTTTGCTGCTTCACCTAAAACCTTGACCTTGATTTGACCTCGGGCCACATCTCCAACCTTCTCTAAGAATCCAAGCTGGAAGTCCAGCTCAAAATCCGAGGGAGCATCCGTGTACATGACCTACTTCACCATCCCTGGGGTGCCCTCCAAACTGTCCCATGAAGGAAGATTCTAGAAATAACATTGAGCACCTTCTCTCTGCCAAGAGCTGTTTGAGCTAGACATGTGAGATGTCATTCACCCCTAGACCCTGCAAGGTAGCCACCATCAAGTCCACTTGACAGATGAGGAAACTGAAGCCCAAGGGGTGAGGTAGTTAGCCCACGATGACAGGGCCAACAGATGGCAAACCCGGGCTGGAGCCTGGTCTCCCGGCAGAGAAGGTGTTTAACCTTGCGCCGCGCCTTCCATGGACGGGCTGTGCTTCAGGACAGCTGGGCGGATCTTCCTCCCTTCCACCCTTACGGGCAGCGTCCCTCCCTGTCCTCGTCTCAAGGTACGCGCTGTGATTGGAAGCACCTACATGCTGACCCAGGACGAAGTCCTGTGGGAGAAGGAGCTGCCTCCCGGGGTGGAGGAGCTGCTGAACAAGGGGCAGGACCCTCTGGCAGACAGAGGTGAGAAGGACACAGCTAAGAGCCTCCAGCCCTTGGCGCCCCGGAACAAGACCCGCGTGGTCAGCTACCGCGTGCCCCACAACGCTGCCGTGCAGGTGTACGACTACCGAGAGAAGCGAGCCCGGTGAGCGCTGGCAGGGCAGGGGGTAGGGGGCGGCTCTCCACAGGTCCGACTCTGACTCCTGGCTGTCTCTGCAGCGTGGTCTTCGGGCCTGAGCTGGTGTCGCTGGGTCCTGAGGAGCAGTTCACGGTGTTGTCCCTCTCGGCTGGGCGGCCCAAGCGTCCCCATGCCCGCCGTGCGCTCTGCCTGCTGCTGGGGCCTGACTTCTTCACCGACGTCATCACCATTGAGACGGCGGATCATGCCAGGCTGCAACTGCAGCTGGCCTACAACTGGTAAAAACGGGGACAGGGCACGGGGGTGCGCTCCCGAATCCTAGCACTTTGGGAGACTGAGGTGGGAGGATCGCTTGAGTCTAGGAGATCCAGGCTGCAGTGAGCCATGATGGCCCCGCTGTACTCCAGCCTGGGTGACAGAACAAGATCCTGTTTCTAAACAAAAAAAACCAAACCAGGTAAGCAGTGGGTGAGGGTTCCTGCTGGGTGCAGCCTAGGAACCCCAAGAAAAGGAGGTGAAGTGCTGGGCTCCTCATGAGGGCAGGACACCTCATTTAGTGCCGAGGTCAAGAGGGAACCCAGGAGTTCACGCAAATCCAGGGAAGGCGTGGGCTCACCTCTTGGAGTCAGGACTCAGGGATCCGGTAGCAGGACACTACCCCAGCTAAGCTCCCAGCGTGCGTGCAGCCAAATGCTTAACTGCCAGGCTGTTAAAAGATGCATGGGACACAGCCGGCGGGAGTGGGCAGTGCGAGTGGGTGGCGAGAACACAAGCTCTGAAACTGACCACCCTGACCTGCGCCCCAGCCCTGCTGTTTGCAGCCTGTGGACCTGGACAAGGGACAGGGTGCTTTCCTCAGTTTCCCTATCTGTAACATGAGGAAGACAGCATTACCTCCTTCACAAGGCCATTGAAAGGATGCAATGAGCGTTAGAACAGTGCCTGTATTGGTCAGAGCTCAATAGCAGCTATTAGGATTGGGCGAGATAAGTCATGTATAGAAACAGTGTTCATGACCGGGCACGGTGGCTCACACCTGTGATCCCAGCACTTTGGGAGGCTGAGGTGGGAGGACTGCCAGGAGTTTGAGACCAGGCTGAGTAACATAGCAAGACTCTCTCTACAAAAAAAATTTATAAACTAGCTGGGCATGGTGGTACCTGTCTATAGATCCAACTACTTGGAAGGCTGAGTTGGGAGAATTGCCCGAGCCCAGGAATTTGAGGCTGCAGTGAGCTATGACTGTGCCTCCGCACTCTAGCCTGGACAACAGAGACCCACAGACACCCTGTCTTGAAGGAAGGAAGAAGGAAAAAAGAAAAGTCGGGTGTGGTGGCTTATGCCTATAATCCCAGCACTTTGGGAGACTGAGGCAGGCAGATCACTTGAGGTCAGGAGTTTGAGACCAGCCTGGCCAACATGTTGAATCCCTGTCTCTACTAAAAATACAAAAATTAGCCAGGCGTGGTTGTGGGCACCTGTAGTCTCAGCTTGTAGTCGCAGATACTCAAGGGGCTAAGGCAGGAGAATCGTTGGAACCCAGGAGGCGGAGGTTACAGTGAACCCAGTTTGTGCCACTGCACTCCAGCCTGGGCGATGGAGCGAGACTCTGTCTCCAAAAAGAATGTTCAACACTCCCAAGCATGCCCCTCGCCTCTTAGCTTAGAGCAGCCAGTGCCCTGATGGCGGCAGACAGCTGCTGACATATTCCCAGGCACTCCAGCACCATAGTTAAGAGCACAGGCCCCAGAAGCAGGTGCCTGGTTCAGTTTTCTGGCTTGTCACATGTCATATGGCAAGTCTTGGGCCAGCCACTTGACTTCTCTGGACCTCTACTTCCTCATCTGTAAAATGGGGGTGGTGATCATCACCATCTCATAGGGTGGCTGAGCAGATTAAAGGAGAACATGTGTTAAGTTTTTAGGATCTTACCAGGCATATATTAGCACTCTCTATTGTGAGGGACCCTGCCCAGCCACACAGGGTGGGCGTTGAAGTTCTTCTCGGAGAGGGTTACTGGCTGGGCATGATCACATGTGTAGTCCCAGCACTCTGGGAGGCTGAGGTGGGAGGGTTGCCTGAGCCCAGGAGTTCAAGACCAGCCTGGGCAACATGGCAAGACCTTGTCTCTTCTGAAAAAGAGAGATTCCTGGGTGAAAGCAGCTTCCCCATTCTGGGCCTGTTTGTTCACAGGCACTTTGAGGTGAATGATCGGAAGGACCCCCAAGAGACGGCCAAGCTCTTTTCAGTGCCAGACTTTGTAGGTGATGCCTGCAAGGCCATCGCATCCCGGGTGCGGGGGGCCGTGGCCTCTGTCACTTTTGATGACTTCCATAAGAACTCAGCCCGCATCATTCGCACTGCTGTCTTTGGCTTTGAGACCTCAGAAGTCAAAGGCCCCGACGGCATGGCCCTGCCCAGGCCCCGGGACCGGGCTGTCTTCCCCCAAAACGGGCTGGTGGTCAGCAGTGTGGACGTGCAGTCGGTGGAGCCTGTGGATCAGAGAACGCGGGACGCCCTGCAACGCAGCGTCCAGCTGGCCATCGAGATCACCACCAACTCCCAGGAAGCAGCGGCCAAGTGAGTGAGGCTGGGAGCTCGGCTGCCCATAATGCCCATGGCAGGCCACTGCTGGGACCTGGATAACCTGGCATCCCCTATGGACTGCCTGCTGCCATCTCTACCCCCAAGGATCTATTCCCTACCCGACAGATCTGGTGACCCACTTAAAATGTGAATCAGGCTGGGCGCCGTGGCTCATGCCCATAATCACAGCACTGTGAGAGGCTGAGGCAGGAAGATCACTTGAAGCCAGGAGTTTGAGGCTGCAGTGAGCCATGATTGCGCCACTGCACTCCAGCCTGAGCAACAGGCCTGGGAGACTGACCCTATCTCAAAAGAAAAAAAAAAAAAAAAAAAAGCACGTATCAGATGCGATTCCTGCAGCCTCTCATCTTGCATGTGATAAAACCCAAACTCTGTCCTGCAGGTCCAGTCGACCTCCCCCAATTTGCCTTCTAGCCTCCCCCTTCCATGTTCCTTGCCCCCAGAACTTGTTCCAGCTGACATGTTCCAGCCCCACTGGCTTCCTCTGCTCCTTCAATGCACAGTTTGGACCCACCTGAAGGCCTTTTGCAATGGCTTTTCCTGCTGCCCAGAAAGCTTCCCCCCACCAGCCCCCAGGCTCCCTTCCAGGCAGGCTCCTCCTAGTTTCAACCCAAAGATCCCCTCCTTGGGGAACCGTTTTCTTTCTCTCACAGCTGAATAGCAACCTCTTTGCCTGGTCTCTCCCACTTCACTACCTTCAAGATACTTGTCACTGTCTGAAATCCTCCTTGTGTACTTGTTTTTTCCCCCACTCAAGTGGCGTGAAAGCAGGGACTACGGTCATGCCTGCATTTGTCGGGCCCAGAATGACACTGGCTTGTGACGCATACACCATTCTGGGTTGAGTTGCGTATTGGGTGCCTTCTAGGGGCCGGGGTCTGTCCCGGGCACCGGTTTCGTTGGTGGTCTCTGCCCTTGGCGCTCCTGTTCCTGCTCCAGCCCCATGCCAGCCTCTCACCTGCACTCCATCTCCTCCAGGCACGAGGCTCAGAGACTGGAGCAGGAAGCCCGCGGCCGGCTTGAGCGGCAGAAGATCCTGGACCAGTCAGAAGCTGAGAAAGCTCGCAAGGAACTCTTGGAGCTGGAGGCTCTGAGGTGGGTTGAAAACTAGAGGAGGAGACTGGCAGGGGCTGAAGGTCTTGGGACGGCAGCCGGTGGGGGCAGCAGGCCAGGGTTGGGGGGTGTGGATGAGACAGTGCACGGCTACAGCATAAGTCAAGGCCATGGGGGGACTGGGCTGTCTCCCGGGTCTTACCTGACTCTGCCTTCTCTCCAGCATGGCCGTGGAGAGCACCGGGACTGCCAAGGCGGAGGCCGAGTCCCGTGCAGAGGCAGCCCGGATTGAGGGAGAAGGGTCTGTGCTGCAGGCCAAGCTGAAAGCACAGGCCTTGGCCATCGAGACGGTGAGTAGGAGGAGGCATCGAGAAGGGGGTGGCCTTGAGACCTGGAAAAGACCCATTCCCTACAGTCCCTGAGACTGTATAGGACACCAGGTCCCCCAGCATCCTATCCAAGTACTTTGTATTTGACAAAGTCCTTTGCCTTGGATTCATTGACTCCATCGCTGGAAGGTAAGGATTAGAACACCCATTTTGTAGCTGGGCGCTTATGCACTGTCCACCTTGGCACAAGCGCTGCGTGTGCTTCACACGCATGATCTTATTTAATGCTCGAAATCCCATTAAGAGGCCGGGTGCTCACGCCTGTAATCCCAGCACTTTGGGAGGCCGAGGTGGGTGGATCACCTGAGGTTAGGAGTTCAAGACCAGCCTGGCCAATATGGTGAAACCCCA